>NC_046361.1:11398319-11741788 GCF_011125445.2 Fundulus heteroclitus
TAAAAACTGTAGACAGTTTGGTTATCCAAAATATTTTTAGAGAAGATTGTTTTTTTTTTTTCCTTTACATTAAGCTTTCAATCAGCACAGATCTAATCAGTGTTGATACTTGGGGCCGCAGGTAAAGCGATGCGCCACAGATGCTCCTAAATCATACTGTTTCATGATAATCCTGGGTAAATATACCATATTTTCATGGTTCTTATATAAATATAAAGAGAAAAGGTAAGGACATAATCTAATGTCTTTTACCTGGAGCAGGAAAGGAACAAACAATTTCTTTCTGCAGCTGAAATATAACAAATGAATTATTTGTTATAATTAGCTATGTCCAAATGTGATCACAAGTATTGTCTCAAGAGTCCCTGATGAAAGAAATCTCCAGGCACCTGCTGTAGGTCTACTGATTACCCCGACTGTGTCAGCTCCAAACCCAGAGAGATGAGTGGCCACATTTTGCACTGCCAGCTTTTAATACTCATGGCCTTTTAGGATCCACAGCTTGTAACGTGTATTCTCGTTTGTAGACATTATTTTGTCGATCAAACCTGGGGGATTACAGCGATGATAACAGTAAGAACTGCTCCATCAAGGTGCCCAGACAGCTGCTTTCGCAGGATGGAGAGAGCGGTGAGTAGGGCGGCTGTAAAACTTGTCATTAATTTTCCTGATGTTCAAAGCGAAGCCCAAAGTGTCTGAAGTAGGAGAACATCTGTGTCTGTAAGTTTTGTCCACACACGATTAACTGGAACCCCAGCGCCAAGTGTTATGACTTAAATGATATACAAGATACATCGAAACAGAACAGAAACATACTAACGCTAGTCTCACACTATAGTAAACAGAACCACATGATCACAGCAGGATAAGTTTATTGAAGCTTGAAGCTTTATGTGTTAGTCAGATATTTCATTAAAACACAATCTAAATGTATGCAAGTTTTTGGGGATGTGTTTATCAGGACATTTTAGTTGCTCTCTGATCTGAGTTAGTTGTGTTGGAGCAGGCAAAAACGTCACTGCTGACTGAGTCAAAGGGGTGTTTTACTTTACTGCACTTTGAAGCTATTGAGTTTTCAAGCATACACATGGCACTGATTTAATGAAGTACTGGACTGTTACTCGGTGTCAATTCATGCCTGTTCAAGAAGGACTCTCATTGGTATTGGGGACTTCCATTGTTATTAATAATGTTCTTTATAGCTTGCCTGCAGTGGGCTGCTTAATAAACCTGTCACTCAAAGCTTGCCAACTGTTAAAAACAGTGTTACCTTAATAGGAATGAGTAGTTTCCACACCATGATTGCTCATATTTTATGTAACTGCAAACATTTAAAAAAAATAAAAAATCTAAATGCTTGTAAATGAGGGAGAGGTGTAGTAGCCTTTTCTCAGCCAACTGACCAGCAATGCTTACCAATAAATGGGGGAAGGGCAGTAATACCTCTATCCGATGCTTCGTAGCAGAGATTACTAAAAATGTTTAAAATGGGTAGGGCCAATCAGTTGCCAATGCACATGACGTGAACAGGCGAACAAGTATGTCAAGTCATATTTTTTTTCTCCTCCTGCTCTCCTACACAACTTTTTAGACCCTCTTTGAACTCCATAGCCCATTAAATTTAAGGAATACTTTAAAATAGCTACATTAAAATTAATGCACTTATTTTTTTGTAGTACACTTCCAGAACTACATTACAAACCATTTTAAAAGAATTTTTACTTGAGATGTTGAAATTTGACCAAAACTCTACTTTGAGGACACTTTTGAATTCCTGCAGTGTTATAAAATTAAACTGCTATCAGAAGATTTCTATACAATTTTAATCTAAACTGTTGTGGAAGCAAGTTTTAAAATCCCATTTAGCACTTGGACATTGAAAGCAGCTATTACTGTTATTAACAGTAACAATTTTTGTTAAGCATTTGAGGTGCTACTGGTTCTTTTAAATTGTCATTGACCTAGACTAGGAAAGTAAGAGCAACTAAATAGGACATTTGGTATAATGCATTTTTGTCATGCTGCACTTTGGCAAAGGACCCAAGTGCAGAAAATGACAAATGGCAAAACAGAGTTCCAAAATTGAAAACTTACAATTGGTCTTAGACAAGGAGAAAAAGACATGAGGCATGGGCAGAGAAACAGGTAGAGTGATGGGGCAACAGAGGAATCCAGCAAAGAACAACAAGAACCAGTAGACTTAAAGGTAGAGTTGCGATTTCTCCATAAATGTAAGTAAGTCCCTTTTTGAAAAACTGCGCATTTGCAAGACCCTCTTACCTGCTCTTCTGTTCCTCAGGGGAATCACGTAAAAAAAAACTCCCAGCTGTTCATTGGAGCACTGCTGCCGTTCATTGCACCAAAGCTAACCGGATACATAAACACTAGAAGTGCGCATGCGTAGCCAGCAGGTGGAAAATAACAAGGAACGTTCACACACATTGGAGTTATATGAGTGCATCAGAATGACTGGCATGTGGGAAAACAAATAGATATGGTGGGTACCCCTGGAACTTGAGTGACAGAGGGGGGCGTGGGGAGGACCGATCCTCTGATCAATCACTGCCATTTGATCAGAGTTTTTATAGGCCAGCGGCTCTCACAGAGATCTAATTCTTAACCTCCTTTTTTCTGAATACATAATGTATTGACTAGTGTCAGGATGGACGGACCATTTCACCCAGTATAACAAAAAGTGTTTGTGAACAGGATTACCAGCTATAGCTTTAAATGCAGAGGGAAGAGTGGAGAATGACAATAGATGCAGGTGAGTTAATCAGGGGTTAATGTGGAGCAGGTGAGGCAGAAAGAAGTAGGAAGACTGAGAGAGAGAGAGAGACTAATTAACTCAAATGGAGATGAAATACCCCACAATGAAACTACTTACCAAGGAGGAAAATACAAACAGGCATCAAAGAGAAATAAATATAAATGTACAAAGAGCAGAACACAAGAACAAACTAAGCACAAAGGAATTAACTAATATGACAAAATCCTAATGGAAAATTAACACATGAATATAGCAAGATCTATGAAAACATAACAAGGAAATTATGAAAACACAAATACTGTACAAACAAAACCAAAATACAAACACCTGTGGATCATAACAAATTCAGTGTAATCCTAATAATGTAATGGGTTTGTTTCCTCTCCGAGTGCAATATTTACTTAGTAAATGGGAATTCAAAATGTGTTAAAACTGTTACAAAGACTGGGTGTGTCTACCCACTGCACATTGTGAACATCAGCCCTAATTTATTTTGCAAAGCTGTAAACCATGCCTGTTGAAAAATGTGCACATTCATTGATGTGAACCTTGACACATGTCCTATGACTTTCAGCAAAGTTAATTCTTAAATAACTTGTCTGATCATTTTTATAGTCCAAGTAGATGCATTCAATGACAAAATACAGCTGTGGATTTTTTTAATACTTTATCTTGTGCATTGTTTTTGCTCTGCCTTTTTAAATGCAATATACATACTTAAAAGTGGGCCAAATGAAAACTCCAATCACTCCTGTTTCTCTGGCTTCTCATTGAAAAAACTTAAAATACCTTGATGCTGGCAACATGCTGATGCCTGGAGTGGAACATGTGTATTAAACACAGCACATATCAAAAACTTGTTCCAAAGATCCAAAACCAATATTAAAAGTAACATTAAATGATCTACTTTGAAAACTAAATATATAGAGTGTAGAATAAATATTGCATCAAATAAAATACCAGTTCTGTTATAGATGCCCTCGTTTTAAAGAAAGTGCTAGTTGTCAAATTTGTTTGTTTTCCTCATTTTAAAGAAAACCAGTTAAAAGCTATTTTTCTATTTGAAATCAAACTTGCGAAGCTAACATGAGCTCTGTTTACAAGATAACTTCAGATGATACAATCTGACAGCAACAGTTGCATCAAACTTGACAGCTTCAAGCCAAGAAAAGAAAAACTATATTTGAGACACTAACTCTTTGAGCATTCGCTAAGTAAGCAGTACTTCTGTCCACAGTTAAACAAGACTTATCTACTTAAAATACTTTGAGAAAGGCCCGGATCCTCAGGTCAGATCAACCCAGATACTGTCTAAAGGGACATGTGGTCAGTGCCTAAGTCATCATGAAAACTGTGATTGTACTCATTTTTACCTTTAAAAAATGACAGAAAGCGGATATATATCACTTTTTTCCTCCTCGGAGAGATACATGAAGCTAGTGCAGACATACTTCTGATATTTCTGGCAGATCATCTGTAAAACAGGCTAAGGTATCAGCTTATTCTCACAGTGCCTCACCACCAACCTCACAGTATGTAAGCGATTTAACTGAACAACCCCTGACAGATTTTGTCTGTTTTTCCGTTCTGCTCCCGGTAAAACGTTTACTATATCAAACTAATCTTAATATTAGGCAAAGATAATCTGATGAAATACTATATGTAGTTTTCAGTTTGAAAACTACATATTTTTCCCTTTATTTATAAAAGGATAAAGATATCAAACCAACCAGGCCCTGTGTGAAAAAGTAATTTTCATTATATTAAATCTGGTTTGATCCATTTTTCTTTCTCCACAGTAGCCGCATGAAAAACTTAAATGTTCCCAAACAGCAAAGTTTAGTGATAGCTAAACTTTTTAAAGTTGCCCAATAGAACTTTGCATTGCTCACTTAATTCCCCCCATAAACCTTCTGCATGTGTTCAGATAAAAAAAAATGGAGCTGTATTCTTTCGGTACACGTGTGCACTGAATCGTCAGGGCTGTATATTTACAGTATCAAAATGTGTTCCATTACACCATTATAAACAAGATATGCTCTGAGACAGCTTTAAAATCTATGAGAGAAAAAAACATTGTATATATAGCTATTTGCAGCAGTACCTCCTTGAAAGACTTTGTTCAGAGAAGAGATAAGATTAAACACAGAATGACAGGGGAAGTTACTGAAGCAATTGCTCAGCTGATGGCCCTCTTCAAGAAGGTGGCACAGTTGGACACACTTACAAATCAACAAGTCCACCTTTTGCATGCAATAAATTAAATCAAATTGATACCACTGTTGCTTATACGTAAATGCATCATGTATTACTTGTTAATATGTAAATTACATTGTGTGGAAATGTGTAACTTGTTGCATATTATTAAGATGTTTCTTCATGTAACCAGAAACAGATCAGTGTGAAAATGTGTCTGGTAAAGAAGTGGGTCACTATAAGTTCATACTTCTCCCCACCCCTTAAATACATGCAGCACCTTTTTATACATCACCCTTTTTCCCTATAGTTTTCTTTGTTCTTTCTTTTCTACTTCTTTTTTCAAACATTCTTTATATGTTGTTACATATTGAATAAATAAATGTCTTGGAGTGGGTGCTCAACTGGCGTCACCTTTAACAGGCCACCTTTGCTCATATTTCTCCAATGTGACTGAATTTAAAGTATTCTTTAGAAGAACGGACAAAGCCTTCTCAACAGTGACGTAAACGATTCACTGTTAGTTAAATTAAATCGTTGTAGGCAGTTGATGATACACTTGGACTTGTCTGTGAGTGTTTAACCCTGTCTCTTTTCTAGACATAACTATTGGCTGAGCCTTTACTCAGACTTACTGTATGTCCGCTCTTTCATCCTTAAGACTGGAAAACTGACTCAAAGGCTTTCTCTCCTAGAGGAAGCCTCTGAAGGAGCAAGTGCTGCCATTACCCTTGTACTTTTCCTACACATAGAAAATACCCCTGGTTCTGTGTTCCTGTGCTCTTTTTGATTGTATGCTCTGTCTTCTCAAACCCCCAGTCAGTCATAGCAGGTGGTTCACGCTGAGCCTGGTTCAGCTAGAGATTTGTGAACAGGATTCCTCTACACTGCTGCTACATGCATGCTTGGTATGGGGGATTGCTGCAATCTGCACGTCAGTGATGTGCTTTAGTTTGGGTGTAGCCTATTCTGTGTAAATCAAGTTAATAAAAGTTATTGGTGTATGAATGACTTTACTGTCCATATTTGATGAAATAAGTCTCTCTCTCTATGCATTATTGTTTCTCTTTGTCTTCTCTCCACTACTTATAAATATAGGTCCTTGAAATATAGAACAAAATGTTCTAAAGGTTTACCCACTGATATAGGACAGTATCATGTCTGTTCTGGCAAGTTAAATACAAAATGGCAAAATTCTAAAACAAGATACAAAATGTTGAGAAATAAATAGGTATCTTAGATTAAATGTCTGTGGTTTCATTTATAAAAAACTTTTATGTTGTTTTTTTTAAGCTATAATCAAAGTTTATCCAGTCTAACCAAATGTCAAACAGATACGTTTCTGTCACAGGCTTATCTGTATTAAATATTGTCTAAAAAGTTTGGACAACAAAGAAGGTAAAATTGGCTAAGAAGCGGGAGAAATAAAAAGCATTCTGACCAGTAGGGGTCCCTTCAATAAATATAAAAGCATTTTCCAATAAAATGTGTCCTGGACCAAACCTCATAACTGGGCAGCTATGGAAGGTTTCAAGGTCGATCTTTTAAATTCAGTGTATCTATATGGTGCCAATTCACAACAAATGTTGTCTAAACTACAACAGAAACATTTTACAAAATTATATGTAGTCAATTAAATCCAATTGTGTGGACAGATTGATAGTCAATCAGATTTCGATTAACAGTTAAACAATGCAGTCAGGTTTAGTTTATTATTCAACCTGGTAAAAAACAACAACAACTGTTCTATCTAAGGAAACCCTGGAGATAGCACAGTCAGTGACTTTGCTGTAATCCCTCCTCCTAATCTTTGTCTTTTAAGTCATCCTGTGATTTGTATAGAAAAAAAGAGATCATGAATTTTTTCAATTTAGGAAGGTTTTGTGATGTTTTATACAGCTGCAACAGAGGATCAGAGAAAACCCAAGAAATGTTATTAAGCAGACTTACAGTACTGTGCAAGAGTCCAGGCAAGTATGAAAAAATGCTACAAGAACTAAGAATGATTTTAAAAAATATAAATAATGATTTGTTTTTTCTTTCATTGATTTACAAAACGTAAAGTAAGCTAACAAAAAAATAAATAATACACACATATACTCAAACTCACATAAATAATAATGTTAATTTATCCTTTGCCCTCAAACCAGCATTGATCCTGGTAGGTACACATGGAAAAGGTCCTGAATTTTGTAGGATTGTGGTCAGGTGTATGATCAATCAGTTATACTAAACAGGTGCTAATGCTCATCAATGTCACATGCTGGTTAAAACAAAGTACTTTATGGAAAAGAAACAGCTTTTTAGGGGATTTAAAACCGAGAGAGGAACATTCATACTATTTTTACGGCGCTATCACAATCTTAATGCCGCATCTTTTTTTAAATATGGTGACTAATGCATGTATTTCTGACTTGGTCGATCTCAGAATCAAGAAGTACTTGATTCATATCCATTAAGACAAACTTTGACTGCAACTTTTGAAGTTCATTAAGCAGCTCAAGTAAAATATCAGAATGTCCGGTTTTCAGAAGTCTGCTGCAAACAAAAGAAATGTAAAAATTTTTAGTTTTAGTCTGCTCTTGTCTAGTTACTCATGGCTGTATTTGTTGAATCATGTCATGTAATTTTTCCCAACCAAGTTATAGTGCACCATGTTACACCTGCGAAATTGAGTCATTTCAGTACATTGTCAAATACATCCTACAAATGTAAAAGATTTGGTACGCTGTTAGAAAAAAAAGACGAAATAGTAAGCATTTGATTAATTGTTTAACTGATGTGGAACAGAAACAATGCAGAGTAAATACAAAGAAAATTGTAATTTAAGTAAATTACAGTAAAAGCATTACAATGTATTTATAATACAGGGACACTCAACAAAACTGAGGCCTTTCATAAAATAAATGATTCAACAACTAAATAGACAGAGACTAACCCCAATGGTAGACCTAGAGTTACACGCTTGCCCACCACAGATAACAGTCACAGTGCAGATGGAGGGGCCAGCAGAATCTGAGCAGAACGGATCAGAGACCGATCACCCACTTCATTTAAAAGATCCTGCATTGGGGCCGACTAAACTGACCAATTCTAATCGAAAGAACCTTGAACCTGTAATTGATTGGCCACCTTTCTCAGAGAGGGCTCAGGAACTGCCAGCAGCTGCAGAAGGTAGGAATTCCCAAAGTATTTGACTTATTATAGCTCCCACAAAGGATGGGGGAAATGACTGGGACCGGATGATAAACAGCAGCTCAACAAGTGCCTAATTTTGGCTAACAGACTGTTCTCCACTGAGAAAAGGTAAACTAGTGCACTAACTTACATAGAACATATTTAACATAAAATACAGACAGCTTAATCAGAGATTTCCAGAGCATGAAAGGAATCATGGGGGGAATCACAGACAATGCTGTTGTTTTTTATATATATATATATATATACTGTAGAATGCTTTGTACAGAGCAGGGAGAGCACCTGCTACCAGATCCTGTTCTGCCTCTGCATATATCCAGATGAGAGCTCAGTAAAGGGCAAAACAGTGAGTTTGTTTAAAGGTCAAGCATTAATGGTTACACTTCCTCAGACGCTCAGTAATCAACTGTGCCACTCACCAAGCTGAGCCGGGGTCAAAGGTTGCACAACATGAAAAAATGAGGCAGACGATGCTTTCATTAGCCATTCTGTGCCTGCCCAGTAACACAAACCGAGAACCTATTTGAGTACATGACCCGTATCGCAACTGTCAACATCCTTTTTTCAGTAATTTAGGTTAGATATCACATAACTGCTCGGGAGGGTTGCCAATTACCGTTCCAAGGAGGTGACTCATCTCTAACGGCTCCTCGGGGGTACGAATAGCCGATAGTGAAAACATGAAACCAACGATCTTCTTTCAATATAGCCTTAACATTCCCTATGTCCATCCAGCTATCTGGTATGCTTCCTTTTTTAAAGGCTGTGATCCAAGAACGGTCACTCAATCCTCATGTCAGTGTTGTGGAGGACTACTGCTTTTTCTGCCCTAGCGAGAGATTGATTCCTGGAAAAAAAGCACAAATTCATGCAGGCCATCAGCGCCTTCATACTGAATTTCCCCACGACCAGCTCACCGATCAGTGATGAGCTAGTGCTTGTCAGTAGAAAGAAGGCAGGCAAAAATATGCTCCATTGTGCTATACTAAGTCGTACAGTGTATGAATGTATTTCATGCCTCAGTAGATGAACGCTGCCAAGCTTACAGAGGCTGCGGAGAGAAAGCAAATATCACGCAGAAGGGAAGAGATGTCTCAGATGAAGTTATGGTGAGGATAAATTAACGCTGACAGGACATAATTAGGAGAGCTGCCGTTCCATAACATCACTTGTCAGTGATCCAAGTCTCCTCACAATTCTTCTTGTAAAAGCATTTTTTTTTTACCTGAATGCATGAATTGCTATGAGGTATAAAGTTATTTAAAAGCATGTGAGAGTACACAGAGGATAATAGAAAAAAGCTCAGTTTACAGCATAGGTTAATAGCTTGCAGAACCATCTCCAGGAAGAAGGGCTTAAAGTAGTTATTTTCTGAATGGCTTTTCATTGCCTCTTACACAAAATAGTTGTGTCATAGCCACAACAAAAAGCTCCACTTTAGGCTGCATCTAGCCTCTGATAGTTCACCATGTGAGCTTTCAAAGAAGGTCAGCATTGGGAAATCCAAGTAGGAATTAACTTAAACACATTAATATATAGTTTTATGCAGAAAATGTGTTGGAACATCTCCCATTACAAATTATTAAACAAACTTTTCAGGTGTCACTGCGACTGAAGGAACTACCCTGAGCCGAAGTCTAGAGATCTGTTCTCTCTCATTGCACTCAAGGACTACCTGTCTACTGCACTTTGATGGCAAAAGTAATTGTGTCAACTGATATGGTGCACTGTGGCAGTCCCATTGTGTTCTTGCCTTAAATCTCCTGCCTAGCTAGTCATGTTGACCATATGCCATAGCAGCATCACACCCCTAAGCTGTCCGGAGATAGCACTTCAGCAGGGGTGTCAAATTCCAGTCCTCAATGGTTGGTTTCCTGCAGCTTTTGGATACTATCAAAGTCCAGCACACCTGGGTCAAATGACTGTATTACCTCTCCATGCACTCAGGTTCTACAGGGTCCTGCAAAAGACCCAATGGCGTTATTCAGGTGTTTTAACACATAAATCCCTTTTCCACCGTCCAAACTCGATTTTGCCCAACCTACTCCGACGCAACTTTGTAAACCTAAGCTGTTGTTTTTTCTGAGGCCTTTAGAGCCTAAGATGTAATTCCTGAATTGTGTTTAACTTCTCCATACATTTTACAGTCTGATCATATTGGCAACTGTGCTAAATATTGTGCGAATAAACTTGCTCACTGCAGAAAGATAGAATTCAAATTGTTTGGAAATGTTTACCAATCGTCCCTAAAATAATAAAAACCTCCAGCTTTTAAAGGTGCATAGCCACATTATTTCACTTTTTTTATTTATCTGTCAGTAGATCACTCTGGTAGCATACAAAGGTTTTCTAAAAGATTATCACGTCCTGCTGGCGTATTAGTTATTATTTTGGTGTCTTATGCTTTGTTTTTGTTACCTGACTCCGCCAGATAGATTTGCTTTGCATATCCATCTGGAAACCTTCCGTTGAAGTAATTTTGGGAAGGGGCGAAAATACTGGTTAGCTGATTGGCCTATGTTGGTGATAGACGGGCCAAATAAACCAATCAGATTCCTCGTCGCTCTGTTACGAGCGACGACGAAAACACAACCACAAGCCAAGCTACTCTTGCTGCTGCAGGTAAAGGCTCGTTAGCCCAGCAAAGAAGTATTATGTAATTTCGATAAAACTTGCTCGATAGCCACGCTAACGCTAGTTTCATCGGCTGAAGCCGCCATGTTCTTTAGACTGAACTGTCACGCTTCCCGTTGCGTCACACCTCAACCCGCCTCAAAGCCAACGCTGATTGGACGTTCGTTTGGTGAACGGCTCCAAATTTTCTTTAACGGAGAGTAGCCAGACTGATCTGCGAGTGAAACCTTGAAAGCTCGCGAGATCAGGATGGTCTCACGAGGCTATTGTTTTTGCGCAGTTTGTTAGTAAATAAAGCCTTTTGTGTTTATTTTTAATAACAGAGGACGTACAACACTGCACATGCGCAGCAGGGGAAAAAACAAGGAAGCAGCTAATGGCTATTAGCATCTCCCAGTGAAACTGAAGAAAGATCCAGTAAAGAAAAAGGCAAAAATATTTGATTCCAAGAGGGAAAAGACTGGAATGTCGCTGAGAATACAGTGTGAACGTTGGTGTTCACTGAAGCAGACGCTAAACCTGCTGATCGCTCACATGTGGCCGCAGAGTTGATTGACGTGACTAAATGTTCTGATACGAGGCTCTTAAAGTTGCTGTAGATCAGTTTATTTAATTAATAACGGTTGGTCTTCGATCATGCCGAGCTGCCGCTTTACTGCGAGACATTGCAGAGGGTCAGGCTCGGCCCAGCATTAATTTCAAGTTGATTTATTAATTAAGCAAACAGGCATTATGACAGTTCTGTGATACTGTCGGTAGATGGCGGCACATCTGTTTATATCTGCTCATCAGGCCCGATGCTGCATTCTATTTAGCTTGAAAAAGGGCCATCAAAACACTATCAAGATGGAGGCATGGCGTATATAGTTTGATTTTATCATGATCAAATGGTTTTTGCTCTGGTTTATAAGCATATAACATGGCTTTATACCTTTAAAGACTTGGGTGCACTTGCTGATGATCATTTATGAAAAGGCAGTTGCTACTTTCTTCTTTAAATCCTATTGATGAACAAAGGGTGTCCCATGAATATCTTGAAAGTATATATATATATATATATATATATATATATATATATATATATATATATATATATATATATATATATATATATATATATATATTAAAAAAACAGTGAGGGATGAAGAGCCCAAACCATCAAGTTGTCACCTTCCTAAAATAATGGCCTATAATGGCCCAAGTCATTTTTCAGGTTTTTCAGAAAACACACAAAATAATACTGCAATAAGTTATTAAGTTGATATAGGCAACAAAAAACAACAACATTTTTGCCAAAGAAATTACTTAGGCCATTATTTTTGGAAGGTGACGAGGTCAAAGTCTACAGCACAGTGCAATAGATCAATTAATCAGAAAAGAATAACAAAGAAAGTTAAATACCTAAACACAAAGTAGGGCAAGATTGAGAAGGTGAAAGTCAGGAAGTGGACGGAGTGCATTTGACTTCAGGAGACGAGGATTATTTAAAGCTCTTCAACCCTAGGCACACTCTGAGAGCAGCCTATCAGGAATATTCCCTCTTCATTTTTTAACTCCCCAGCCCAGCCTACTTCATTTAAATCGTTATTGTCATGCTTCTGATTGCAGCCAAGAACATAAAATAAAAGTATTGCGTAAAGATTTTGAGCGAACATGGGCAAAACTGAGAGACATGACAGAAGGAGCAACCAAACTGCTAAGTAAATTCAAAAGTGCCAAGAAGAAGAAAAATGACGACACCATAAGAGTTTCTTTCTTCATAACCTCGGGCAACGATGGCATTGCAATTTTGTAAAAAGGAGGCCATCCTTGTTCTTTGCCTTACAGTGAGAAGCTGGCTGGCTTTCTACACAGCACAGACAGAGCATAAAGGCTTCTCTCAGAGCAGTGGGTGATTGCCTCTGTATTGCAGTGGTAATGTTTTTAGAGTGAGAAAGGATTTCAGCAAACTACTTTTCCTTTCTTCACAGCCACCTTACCTCCTCCAAATACATCAAAAGACATAAGTCTATTTAATTTGAGGAGAGAGCAAAAACAAGGCCGACCCCATGTTCCTGCCATGCCACCATAGTCCTCCAACAGTGGCTGGTCATCGATATTGCACCAAACAGCGCCATCTAGTGTTCAACTTAATAGCAAAAGCCAGGGGAGCATGGCAAATTTATGTAAAAGAAGGTTTACTAATCTATGTACAGAGAAAAAATAATGTACACATTTTTTTGTATAACAGTATTCATGCACAGGTTAATTTAATGTGCTTTATAGAAAAATAAAAATGAATGAAAGGAAAATTACTTTAAAAAAATGAGAAATAAAAGTATAACAGTAAAATGTAGGCATTACTCAAAGAGAAAGAAGTTTTAACATGCTGAAGTGCTTTGCTTTACAAAGAAATAGCTAAGACATAATAAAATTGGATATATAGTCTGATCTTCAAGGATAAACTGTGGAAAACTGTGTTTTCACTCCTGATTTAAAGGAGGGAACAATTTATGCACATTTCAGGTATTTAGGAAGTTTGTTCCAGTGGTCAGGAGCATAGAAATAAAATGTGGCTTCACCGTTTTTTTACATCTGGTCCTGGGAAAGCTAAGCGAACAGGTTTCTGATAACCTCAGGGTTCTACTTTTTTCATACTTGACCAGCAACTTTGAAGTATATTTAGACCCAAGAACTTTCAATTCCTTATAGAGCAATAATTTTTAAGACCAATAACAATAGGCCCTTTTGCAAAACATTTTTATCATATAGCCACAATGGTGAGGAGCCGCTGAGCTTCCTTCAGCCATTCACAAACAACTAATGGTTAGGGTACTATCCCACACAGCTGTAAGTTTACCAAAAAATCTACCAGGGCAGAGAGGACAACACAAGGTACGGTGCAGCATCAACGTCACCACTATGCATGAAATGTGTGTCAGAAGTCTTCACCATGCCATTCTTTTAAAACAATAATGGCAGATGAGCTTAGTGTAGCAATCCTACTGTAGGCTGAACTTCACATACATGCTACCTTCATCAGTCTTGTTTACACTTGTAAATTCTGCTGTTGGTGTGTGTGACGTTGAAAGGCGCCTTAGTCCTGCCCTGAAGTGTCTGGAGAAAATGGCTACAGAATTGTGCCTATTTTTTTTTTTTTGCATTAATTTGAAGGAAATGTGTTATTAATTTTATAGTCACACAAAATTAGAACAACGTGCATAATCAGTATATGCTCGATAACAGGTTGCAATATTCTTAAGTTAGGGGGAGCATGTAAATATTAAATAAAAGTGCTTTAAGTGTGGAGCCTTGAGGAACCCCCCTATGTTGTCTAAATTCACTCAGATTTATAGTTGACCAATGAGTTCTTAAACAATCTGGAAAAGGTGGGTGGGATTATCTGGTAATATGCTTGTCTATCAAGCAGTATGTCGAACACAACATGGAGACCCTGCTAAGTGTAACTCCGAGATGAACCTATGAACACATACAGAAGGTACATGGAGCTTTTTATTGCTCTCATAATTTATCCCTTATCCTCAAAGACAGAAACATATTAAGCCTCCTGGATTACTTCCTTTTTTGGGGGGAAATTGTCATTTCATTGATATTAACAATAACACGAATTGCTATGTAACTGATTTCAGCAGAGAACATAACATCATGTGTTCATTAATCTACAGATATAACCACATAACTGTTTTTACTTGCTGTATTTAAAGCCTCTGTTGTATCTGACTGATACCAAGATCAAAGTCTACGATCTTTCTGACATGTTGCAGCATTTTTTTATGCACCAAAATCAGCAAGTAAGCCAAAGCAAGGCAATTTAATTTTTAAAGCACATTCCAGCAACCAGACAAATCTAAGTACTTTGCATGATGAAAACATGAGAAAACACATAAAATGTGCATTTCAGTGGCATACATAATAAAGGAAAGATAGGAAAGGTTGGACTGCAGGTTTAAATTAATGATGCTCCAGTTAATAGTTTAAATAGAACAGACAACACTAGACAAGTGGGGGTTTTAACCTGGATTTAAAGGAGTTCAGGGTTTCAGCATATTTGAAATTTTCTGGGAGCTTGTTCCAGATTAGTGAAGCATAAAAACTGGATGCTGCTTTTCCATGTTTGGTTCTGATTCTGGGGATGCAGATTGGACTTAAACCAGAACTCCTGAGTGAGCTGGAAGGTTTATACAACAACAACAAATCTTTGGTGTATTTTGGTGCTAACCCATTCAGTGATTTAAAAGACTAATAGAAATATTTTAAAGTATATTCTCTGAGATACATGGAACCAGTGGAAGGACTCAGGTGATAGGCTCTGGCCTGCCCCGCCAGACTGACTTATGCGACGTGGATTCAATACACAGCTTGTCCGTCAGGACAGGCTCAGACTCTCCGGTCTAAAACTTACTGGACCAATCACAGCGCGGGAGGCGGGAGTTTACGATGCGTCACTCTTTACCCATAATGCATCAGCGCCTTTCTGTAACCATAAAAGTCATGGTGGTGGCCGCAACGGAACATTGTTTTAATGATGCCCTTTATTTTGTCCTGAATGAACTGGGTATATCTTCAAAAACTCCACAACTGGCTGCTCTAAGAGATGAAAACAGAGCGTGTTGATTGGCGTTTGCGTCACATCCGTAGTTATCTGATTGGTTCTACCCTTTTTCCGCTGACCCTGTTAGTCCTGCCTCTGAAATTTGGCTCTGTCGGCAGTTTTCCAGACCGATATGCCATGTTTACAGCATAAGTCAGTCTGGCTGGCCAGGCTAGATGGGCTCTACTCCCTCCTCCCTTTTTTATTAAGTTTTTTTTAGTTGTTTTACAGAGACAATGCAGTCTACCTATTAGACCTCAGGAACATAGATCATAAATCCACCTTTACTCATTTAGGTCCACACATGCACATACTCACACACAAATACAAACCTTGCACTAAAAACCTATCAATGCAATGCTATATTCAAAAAATAAAACATACAGTGATGTATATAAGGATGATTTGAGTTTTTAAATATGCCATCTATGTTCCAGTCTTGGTAATGCTTATATACAGTTCCCAGTAAGCTAATCTTTTCAAACCAAAACATTCTGAAAGTTCGTTTATCCATTGTTTCATAAAGGGAGTTTCCATTCCCTTCCAACACAAGACACTAGCTCTCCTGGCTTGCAGAGCTCAAAAGTCTCGTAGTCTGGTCTGTTTTTTTTTTTTTTTTTGCTTGTGTAAGGTCTGATGGGTAAATTCCAAGCACACATAAAATTAACAGATAATATAAAGGATGTTTATGCTGAACACCCCTCGAGGGAGATTTAATAACATCTTTCCAGAATGTGAGAATCGTTGGACACTCCCACAGACAGTAAAGAACGGCTCCCTTTTCATTTAAACGTGTAGTACAAACTGTATGTCTGGATGGTCCCAGATATGTGCTTAGGTTTAGCAGATGTTACCGTTATCTCATCAGCCACTTACATTGAAGTAACCTAAATAATGCATTCACTGTGTTTGTGCTTTAAACAACAAGCTCTACTTTATTAGTTTTAGTGAGGACGCGGGCAGCAGCTGTCTGATCTAAGACACTGTTGCAGTAATCAATTCAGCTAAGGATAGACACATATGAGTTTTACCAAACCCTGCTGGGACATTAGGCCGTTAATCCTTGAAATGTTCTTTAGGTGGTAGAAGACAGGCTTGGTAATTGTCTTTATAATCAGCTGATGGTTCAGGTCTGAGTCTATCACTATGCCCAGATTTTGGACCTGATCAATAGGTTCTAGCTGTAATAACTGAGGCTGTATGCTGGCTCTTGATCGCCCCCTCCTTTGGTCCAAAGATAATTATTTATGTTTATTTATGTTCATAAATATTTGTTCTATGCATTTACTCAATGTGAGAATGGGTTCATAGTCACCTGGTGACATTGTATTGTAGAGCAGCAATACTTAAGGTAACTTATTTAGTTTTTTATAAACTGGGCTATTTGGGGGCATGTTTACTGAGTTACAGGACAAAGTGGAGGTGGAAGAGTAAACTTGGTTTAAGGTTTTATATGAGATGTTTTAAAAAAGTATTCTCTTATAATGTCTCTTTAGCATATTGAGTCAATGGAAATTATGATTTCAAAGATAACAGAAACGTGGTCAGATAGGCTGACATCAGTTACAAAGACTTCGGAAATAATTAGAACCTTTCTGATGATAGAGTCTAAAATATGTCCTCATTCATGTGTTGGTTGTTTAACATGTTCAGTTAAACCAAAAGGTCTAAGTGTATCACATAGTTCCTTTGGCCCTCTGACTTGGTGTTTGTCAACATGGATGTAAGTAAGTCAATAGTAGTGTCTAAAAATGGAAAAAAATAATATATTTGATTTTTAACTTCATTTTTTTTTTTACTTTGAACTGTTCAAACTCTTGCTAAGGTTTAAAAAATCTTAGGAAAGTTTTTGACAGGAATCCAGAATGATCATTTATGTTTGCTGACATGAGATGGTCTAAAATCTTGTTGGCATTGCATGGCTGACTTTCCCGAAGGCACACCTTAACTCAGTACCACTTCGACACTTCTGAAGTGTCGCATCTCTGACAGCTGAGACAGTGCATGCAAAAGTATACAGCCTCATCGTACTCTTCTTGGTTGCCAAAGTCACAGAGCGTGAAGCTGTTGCCATCATTTGATATTATCATATACGAGTGTTTCTGCAAGATGGAGGCAGCTGAATTTATTTCTTTTAGGAGGTATTATGTAAAAAAAAATCCTCATTAGTTAACAACCAGGGCCTGGAAAACACATGGCTACGATGTGGATGTATCAGTACGCACAACAAAACACACAAAAAATATGCCCGCAAATAGACAAAAGATTATTCTCCGCTTTCTTAATACCCCTCACTTGATTAAATATTCACAATTTAATGGTGGATGTGAATTTAGTGGAGTAGATAGTGGGTAAAGATCTGTTGCGTTTCTAAGATGTTCTAGATGGCAACTGGATTTTTCTAACAGGTTTACTAGGATCTCTGAACTTGAGAGAACATTTTAAAACTGGAAGAACAAAAGATGTTTTAAAAGCAGAAATATATTTTAGATTTAGCTTGTATGACAATACATATTTTTTAATGACAGATCAGAAATGTCTGCATAAGGAGCCTAAAATGTTAGCCGTTATCTCGTTTAATCATGGGGAACGTGAACCTCCACTCCAAAGCTAATGAGCATCATCCATTGCTGGCAACACATGGGGAGGATATTTCAAACTCAGACGCATGCAGTGACAGATTTTGGACCCTTTGACAGCATAATCTTGGTTGGACTTTGGTGATTCTCTCATTTTGTTTTATCCAGTTCCAGCAGCAACTTCTGGTTTTGAGTGAAATCTTTCAACACTAATTGATGGACTGCCATAAGTTTTGGAGCAGACATCTGTGTCCTCCTCCACCTTAACTGAATGAAATCACGTATCCTCAAACCCAGTATTAACGGCTCAGCTAAGTCAGAATTAGAAGTGTTTGATTTTATTTTCTTAGAAAACAGACCAGTTATTCACAGCACCTATTAATGTCATCACTCCTTATTTAAACTGTGTCATGTTTCTACAACTACAACAAACCAGTATCGATAACTATGTCTCTTACTCTAATCGTCACCCATTATGTGTCAACGGGTTTGTGGAATAATATGGTAAACACTGCGAAGCAAACAAACACAAAAAAATAAATACATACACAGAAAACTGTCCATTAGTTTGCCTGTCAACCGGTTGCTATGGTAAGAAAAAAGGCTGAAGTATTACATTAATGCAGATGTACCATGTCATCCAGGTGACATTGTGACTGCTTGTTTTTCTGCTGCTGTTAATTGCCGGTCTGTTGACCCCTGCTTGTATACAGTACTGTACTCAGTGAAATAGTTGGAGCTCAGCCTTGGCATGCATAAAGTGTTGAGGGCTCACCCACACACATAATTACCACAATCTTTTTTATGTATTTTGTAATGCCAGGAACGGTTATTGAGAGGTAGCGTTTCAGTTTGGACTTTTATTACCTGGGCATGTGTTGTGGATTCCTCTGTCACAGGCCTGTTCAACTCATAAGACCATGCGGCAGCCAGAGTGATGAAAGTCACGCCTATGGTTTAATTACTGTTTATTTTTCAGTCTTAAAATAAATCAATACATTGTTAAAAAGGACTGGACATTTAAAAATTGCACTTACAATAGGAACCTTAATAATTATATACCTGACCTTTTAGTTCACTATTTAGAGTGTACACATTTAGTTTACTTTTGTCAGTCTGGTATACTTTATTTAGTGAGTAATACGCAACAGATTGTTTTTTTTTTAGTTACCAGTAGGCTTGGGGGTTGTTTTTTGGAGTATCACATCAGAGAAAACATTCCCAGCTGCATCGGTTCTTTCATAACTTAATGATTTATTTGGGTCATACCACCGACTGATTGTCGGTGGAGGACAAGAGGAGGGAGCATTTTGTGTTTATTAATTGTTCAGTTTTTCTTCTACTTTGGGCAGATAGATTCTAACCCAAATAGTTTTTTTATAGGTTACTAATTAGTGCTATTCTGACCACTGTTTTTGAGTTTAGTCTTTGTTAGTATGTTTGTTGGTATTTCTCTTTTGTCTCAACAGTGGTCTGATCAGTCACTGTGTAAGTTTCCCTCTCATCTTGTTTGGGAGGTCAGTTTGTGCTCGGGTCCTTTGTGTTAAGGCCTGAGTTGAAGTCTGTTATGATGACCTCTGTTTGGGGCCCAACTTATCATTTCAAAACTTAATAAATTAATTAGGCTCTGAAGTTTAAAGTTGTGTTATATGAAAAGTGTTGGCTCTAGTTAAAAAATATATTATTACTCTCCTGTTTTATTCCCCTCTTCATCTCTCGTCAAGCCAGACTGTCTTTGTGACATGCTGACAAAACATAGTCAACCTTCTTGGCACAGCAACTGCAGTGCAAAAATACACAAGAAACTAAATTAATTGGAGTGCTACTGGCCCAATGTGGATGTGATTTGGATGCAGTATTTCACAGAAAGTCAAGATGGTCAGTCCTCCTTCACAATCAAGAATCAAGAGTCTGTATTGTCATTATGTAATCATAATTAAATGTTGGTGAGACACTGGCTCAGAATTCACACAACAACACAAAGACAAAAATCAAAGACACTGAAAAAATGGAGAATGAGCATTCTTAGGGGATACTCTCAAAAATGCAAAACACACTACGAAAGGAAAAAGCTCTTTCTCTTAAGCTGTACAGCAGATGAGAAAGACTTATCAAAAGTGGAAAAATACTGGGCAGTTGTTGGTAGATAATAAGCCGTATTCAGATAGAAAATAAAATGTTCAAGTTGAATGTACCAGACAGCACTTCCTGAGTAGCTAAAATATATGCACATAGTTCTAAGCATCTGATAAAACGTAAATGTTAAAGTAAAAAAAGAGAGATAGCAGTCAGTTTACAAAGCGATGTAAAAAGCTGTGCAATTGTGTGAAACTACCAGACAAACACTCCCAGAGAAGTTAAAAAGTGTGCAAACAGTCCTCAGCATCTGATGAAATTGAAACGTTAATTGAAAAAGTGCAGTTTGCATGAATGTCCAACCAAACTCTTCCTGAGATTCCAATCCCAGACAACCAAGCAATATAGGTGTGTATGTGATGGATAAGCTGCCAGCAGAGATAAAGTCTCTTACCTGGCTTATCTAAAAAAAAGGAGCATGTCATTTGATCTGTCATTTTCCAGTCAGTTGTATCTAAAAGTACGTTAGGTCATTCTCTGGATATTGTTTTCTAGTTTAAAACTATGATACCTGAATGCCTACTATAACACCTATAAATGATTTAAACAAGAACACCGGCATGTTGTCCACTGCTGCGTTTATAGCAGCTCAGCAGAAAATCTTGGGTCATCACTAAAACCATAGACTGAAGATCCTCAGATTTATACATATTTAAACTGTTTTTTTGCAAATGGGAAAATCAAACAGCAAGAAGACTAGCCATGAAAGTTTAACTCCAGGCAGCTCTTTATGCATGCATTGTTATGTGGATATGTTTGAGCACTTGACTTTCATTTTTATTCAAGTGAAGATGTTTCATAAAAAGGAGGACTCCCAGGCTCATTTCACGAAGAGGTTGATACCAAGCCAGAATCTGGATTCAGGATTAACCGACTCTATAATACATGTGCGTGCCTCTTACCATAGTCTCTCGGCCTATGGGAGCGGAGAAGACGTACTCTAGCTGAAAGACGATTGCCAACGCCTGATTATTGGCCAGTTCGATCTCCAGGCTGCTGCGGAGGCCCAGCATCTGAGGACGGGGCGATGATGCTGAGCTAAAGAGAAAGCAAAGAAACGTCAATGCGTAATGTGGGCGTGAAAAATGCGAAGGCGGCAATAGAGAGATTAGAACGCTTTTGCAAAATGTGAGAGGTTTTAATATTTCTCCTCCTATATCTGTATTCTCTATTAAAAGTGAAGCAAAATCAATGCGCTGGAAGATTTACAATCCCTAACTAAATATTTCCTGGCAAGCACTTGCCTCTTGTGTGAGAAATGAAACAGCTTTCTATGTATTCGTCATTCACAGTTTGCATACACCAGAGGCGGGAGCATACTGTGGAGTGCTCGCGTGTCACGAGGTGGGGCCGAGTGCCTTTCCTTTCTTCGCTTCACAGAGTCTCTGGAGTCAGTTTTCCCCTCTCCTTCTCTAGTTTGTAAAATCCTCCAGCATCACACAGGCTAGACAGACTGTCAGCTGTTACTGACAGCACCAGCGCGAGTCAAACGGCGTAATTATTGGCTACACCACAGTGGTGTATCAAACCATATTTCCAACAGACGTTTCCGTCTGCAGAAAAAAGAAAAATGTACGGAGCGTTTGCTATTATGGAGATGATGATGATGATTATTGTGGTCATACAACATGGGTAATCAGGCACAGATTGTGTATTAGCATCTTAATGTGTTGGTTGTACAGTTGCCTGTTTGTGCATACCTCTATGTCATGGCAAGAGACCCGTGTAATCATGCATAATCGTTCATAATTCTCCAAGGGTCTGGTATGAAACGGGCAAAAACAATACATTTTGATTTGGATACCCACTTTCCGGAGTGAGTGAGCCTTGTTTGGAGGTTCGCCGCCTGTTTTGGCATTTCAGCTTTCCTCACCTTTTAAATGGAATTATTTCGTCCTTCGCGCGCATTTTTTTTTCCGTGCATTACTGTTTCATAAAACCTCATAAAATATCCCAGCCAATTACCCTGACAGACGCAGCTTAAATAAGAGCGCTCACACTGACAGTAATGTGTGGAAAAATGTCAGAACACACATTCTGTGCATGCAGTGGTTTCTAGTAAGGTTGTCCAGTGACAGCATGTGGGCGAACAGTATTATGTTTTCAACCAATTAGGTATTTTGGAGACAGTGCTGTCAGCACAGGCACATTTCCTAACACCGTTCACACTGGGTATCATTAAGAAAGGACACTCTTTCGAGCAATGAAATATAGCAAAATTAGGACATCACATAAAAAAGACTGAGAATAAACTGTTTTACCTTATACCCGTCAACATTATGTTTGTAACCGCAGACAGAACATACATATTTCCTCAAACTCTGCTTTAAAATAGAGGTTTCCTCACAACTATTCTTATTTGTGTTATCTGTAAAGAAGCTGTGCAGAAGAAGAAGAAAAAGAAACGTTGGGTAAGAAAATAATAACAATAACATAACATGCACCTGCACAATATTGCTGAAATAAAGGTACAAATAATTTTCTCGTTTTTTTCTTGACATTTGAGAATTCACATCTCTTGCACATCTTTTTAAATTGGTGGTTGCAGAGCATCAGCCTCAATGTCTTTTTCATATGAATAAACAAAGAAAAAATACACAAAATATAGAACAGAAGCATAAACATTAATTTGTGTGTGTATGTGTGTGTGTGTGTGTTTAATGTCAAAAGTCAAAGCCTGGTAGGTGTAGCATTATATAGTATTATATAGTCCATCCACCTCTTCCAGCATAAGGGGAACAGGTTCTTCTTATGATTGACCTCTGCTGTCTTCTTCTCCATCCTATAGATAGTTATTCTTATGTCCATCCACATGTCCAGGCTTGGGCTTTTCTCTGAGAGACGTTTTTTTTGGGATGGCTTTCTTGCCTGCCACCACTAGAATGGTAAACAAGTATTTACCCTTCTTGTGGCCATCCTTCAGTCACAAGTCCAAAAAAAAAAAACAAAGCTTTACTTTCCAAAGGCAGATAACTCCCAGAAAAATTGTTGCATTGCTTCCATGTACTTCCTGCCAATAAGCACCACCAGTAACGCACTCCCAGAAAATATGATAGTGATTTGCATTGACAGACCCGCAGTTTCTCCAGCATGTCGGTGCATTTCCCTTATAACGAGACTTTTGGTAGGGAGTAATGAAATATCTGGTTATGCTTTTACATCCAAATTCCCTCCAACTATGTGAGCTACTGCATTTCCACTGTTATGCCCATATGTCAAGTCAAGTAAACTTTATTATCCCCAAGGGGCAATTTGTTGTGGTTTTCCATTCTTCCTCTGTTAAATCTATTCCTCCCTTCCCGTTCCCATTTTATTTTAATATATAAGGTTGAGTGCGTTTCCATGTTTTTTATCTCTTTATATAAGCCAGAAATAAAACATCTATCTTCATTTGAGCTATATGCCCTCGTAAACAAGTCTAGTCAGCTGCTTACTTCATTCTGCAACTGGTTTTATCTTTTCTCTGAAAAAGTGTCTCATCAGCAGATGTTAAAAAAATTAAATGCCGTGTTTTCATAGGTAAAGTGCTGTGCTTTCCTTCATTATTTTGCATTTGACTGTTAATCATTTACGTGTCTAGTCTTTGAATCTATGATCTAATTCATTTAGAGTGTAATGTGTTAAAAATCCTTTTCAATCCAAATCAGTCCTTGTGCTTATTGGTTCACGGATGCGCCCACACCCCCTCATTAACTAGAAGTGCGGGCTGCTGTTTGCTTGAGCTGGTCAGAGGTTTGTGCCGTCACCAGGGCTGTTACAGTGGGTTCCTGGGGACAGCTGGTGTATACAGAACAAAGTGAGCTATAATGCAAAACCTATTAGAGGAGATGGGCTGTTTCCACACAGCTGGTAGAGATCAATCCACAAATCTGATGAGCCAACAGGAAAAGCACATCAGTTTCACACGCGCTAAACCACATGTTAGAACAGATGATCACAAAACAATGTGGGTTTCCACAAGTGGAATTTCACTTTTAAACAGGAAGCGAGATTATAGCTGGGTGATTACTCGATTTAATCGATTAATCGAATTTACAATTCTTTAAGATTTAATTTTTGGAAATTCTGGAATTTTATTTTGCCAATACACTCATTGGGTTTCCATGAAGAGAACAGCATGTGATGCTGAATATATGTTTAGGCAAATGTATTGTCTAAATATTGTTAAGTGGAAACTTTTTTTTACCATAATACAAGGTACTTCATTTACTTATTTACTTTTTTTTAACTTAGTTTGAAGTTCACAAGTGCAGTGAAGCCTGTTCTTAGCTCAATGTGTAATACCCCTAGCAGCAAATGTTTTGTTATATTTTCATTGTTTATAATGGCACGGCTGCCGTCTTGTTTTACAAGCATGTTTCACAGCTTGTTTTTAGTTGCACTTTGAATTCAGGTCAACTCCCTGACGAAATACTTGACATAAAAAGCAAGGTTTTAAAATCATTTCTTTAATTTCTTTTTATGAAACAAAAAGGAGTAAAAAAATCGATTAATCAGATTTGGTATGATAAAATCGGAGATTTATTTTTTAATCCATATCGCCCAGCCCTAAACGAGATATATGAAACATGCTAAATACATATTTTGCACATAAAAACATGGTTTTGGGAAAACTTTGATGGAATAATGTGTGAAGCATGTAAATTCTCGTGTAAAACCCATTAGATTGTATCTGATCTCCATGTGAAACCTTCTAGATAACAAGATCCCCATGTAATTTCCCATGTAAAACCTGTTATATGTGAAACCCATGTATAAAATGCATATTGACTGAACTTGCCAGGCGCGTTTTGGGGAAGCCCTTCTACATCTGAAAATGTTTCCCACACGTCATTCACATGTGGACATTATATTGGGTAGTAACATGTAAATTGCATGTTACGTGTTACTGCACATTCCACATTGTGCTTTTTTTTCACTCCCACATGTGATTCCCATGTTGGTACACAATATAGTAACAAAGGTGATTTAAATGTCCGATTCATTTTGTGACGTAACATATCTCCCCACCTTCAAATATTTCTGGGAGAAATCATTTTTATCAGTGTTATTGTAGCCCCATATGGAACATGGGACAGGTGTTTTTTTTTCCCCATGTGATCACATGCCTCCATCATGTGGACAAGTAAAAAAAAAAAAAAAAAAACATCAACATAGGAACCTGATGTATTTTTATAGAAGTAGAGTTATAAATCTAATAATTTGAAAACAAAAACAAAAAAGTCATTCCTAAAATATGCAGTAGATTTCAGATTGCATTGTGCTGGGCGACAGGGGTGAGATGTCCTTTCATAGAGCAGATTGATGACCTCACATCACAACGCCCGCTTTGAAAAGGTTGACATTGACTTTTTCGTGGTCTCAATCAGACTCAAAGGCCACCGTAATCCCTTTGAACTGTTGTGTAATTATCAGAAAACATTGACGTGTGCTATAAAGTTGTTTCATGTTGGTGAAAACCTGTATAATATAGTATGGTATACTTTATATAAAAATCTATTGATTTTAAAGCTGTTGTGAGATTCAGACACAGGAGGCTTTTTCGGGGGCATGAGGTTTGTTATTTGAACAAGTTCAATGCAGAACTTACTAAATCACATGAATCTTAAAGTAAGCCTCCGATGTACCATTTCTTTGCTCTTCCTTGTGCAACTTCTGTTGTGGCATTAAAAATGTACTTAGTATTTAATAATGAATTGAAATGCAAAGTAAATAGCTAAAATGTGTGGACACGTTGAATTCTTGCTTAAGTGTCTCTGCAGCATGGGGATGTTCCTATGTTTCCGTTTCACATAGCCAGTTTGGTCAGGGATTTACCTGAATGAATCCAAGAAAAACATTCGCTAACTTTGCTCGGAAGTTCACTGCTAATTGCAGCATTGCTTACCAGTGGAAAAGAAAAAAAAGCGTATCTTAAATTATGCCTTTGACTCAGATGATAAAGCTGCTGTGTGGAGGAGGTGCAGGTAATGAGCAACACTGGCGAGAGGAGAAAGTGTGTAAACAGAGGGATTCTTCATTTATGCAAATTTATTTGGAAAGCCAGAAGAAGACCAAGCTTCTTATCTGAGCTGAGCCACACAATTTATTTGCATACATACAGATTTCTTTAAGTTTTGTTCTGTGTTTCGTTTCGTTTCAATAGATGTACCAACATTTTGGTTGATTGGATTTCACTATTTATCGACCATTGTTGCTCCTGGATGCAGAAAAGAAATAATGTTACTGAATGGAAGAGCGCCACGATGCAACAGCAAGCTTTTATCGGCTGCCAAACTCTGGAACATAACTGTTTAGCACGTCCAAGGGAGTGTGAGTAGGTAGCAGTAAAAGTTGTCCTTTGAGCAAGGGTGTTCACTATAACAACATTAAACTTCAATTTAGGAACAATGTGAACATCAACAAGCTATATCTGGTTGAATAAAAGAGCAATGTTTCATGTAAATCATGAGAAAATAAGAGTTTTCTGGACTAATAAGCAGAGTTGTATTTGTGTGATGCATCTTGTAGCTCTAAGTAAATTGCTAGTGCTGGCACCTGATTGTTAACAGGCCGTATTGTGTTGACTAATTTGCATATTATTATTATCAATTTTTTTTTCATTATCGAGGGATTATTATCGAGTTGTGCCGGCTTCATCTGTGCTGACAGATCATCTATTCTGGACCATCTTATGCAGAAATGAATGCTTACATCTTGTATGGTCTATAATCACAGGCTAGTTTGATTTACTCAGTTTCTATTTCTATATAATTAAATTTATTGCTTCCTTTAGAAATATGTTGTTGACAATATAATCTGTTGTACAATGTAGATTCAGCGCACTATAAAAGTATTCATAAGACTTGAACTCTTCTGCTATTTTGTGTTACAATTATTATGTGACGGAGTAATGTAAAGCAACAACTATTTATGAAGTGCAAGAAAAAATATACATGGTTTTCAGAATGCTTTTACAAAAAAAAAAAAATCTGAAAAGTGTGGCATGCATTTGTCTTCCATCTCCTTTACTGTGATACCCTTCAATAACATCCAGTACAACTAGTTGCCTTCAGATGCCACCTGCTTACTAAACAGAATCCAAGTGATTATTTAAAATCTTGGTTTAAATCCAGCTGTTCTGTGAAGGCCTCTGTGTTTTTTTAGAAAACACTGGTAAATAATCAGCATCATGAAGACTAAAGAACTCGGGAAACAGTCAGGGAGAGAGTTGAAGAGAGGTTAGGTTAGGTTCTAAATACTAAAGGCTCCCACATACTCGGCATACTGTCCGCATGCTGCAAGCCACCCACCCACCATCCGCCAAAGTGAAACATAGTGTTGGCAGCATAGTGCTGTGGAGATGTGGTTCTTCAGCAGCGACAGGCATGCTGTTCAAAGCTGATGGAAAGGTGAATTAAGATAAATATAGGATAATACTTAAGGAAAACCTGTAAAATGTGGTAAAAAATGTAAGATTTAGAAAGAACAAGCGCTATCATAGCAACCAGAAAATTAATTAGATCAAACCATATGCATGTGTCAGAATGGCTTAGTCAAAGCCCAGAACTAAATACAGCTGGAAATCTTTGACAAAACTTAAAAACTAATGATTACAGTCTCTCTCCATCTAATCCAAAGAATGGGAAAGAACTTCAGCCTATAGATCTGCTGGGATGTATCCTAACACTCTGCTCTAATGGTATCAGAAGGTAGTTATACAAATTATTTATTCTAAGGGGCGCTTTTCGTATTTTGAGCGGCTAAACACATGAGCATGCAGTGCTTTTCATAGTTTTTGAGAAAAAAGAAAGAAAAAACCTTTCACGATGTTCCTTTCATTTCAAAATTATACACATCTCTGTGTTTGTCAGTCACATAAAATCCCAACCAAAAACTTGTCTGCGGCTATAACATGATAAAAACGTGAAAAGGTTAGAGAGGTGTAAATACTTTTAGAATGTACTGTACGTTGACCATTTCATTTAAATCTAAATTCTCTCGACACAACTCCAGCAATCCATCCAACTATGGCACAAAATCTAAATCTAAAATAAGAAATACAACCCATCCATCTACCCATACAAAGTAAAGCATGTAAAACAAAGCATAGTGTGCGCTGAAGTTCCAGAGAAGCACGAGTAAAAGTAGACGCCAGAAATAGTACTTTGGCCTGATATCCGGCAACATTATACACAAATGACATTAATGCCTAGCTGGCTTTTTTTCAAAAATAGATTTTTTGCTGACTTTATTGGATAAACCTTCAATCACTTCCTGATCAGCAAAAAGAACAGTGCCTGAAGAAGCTGATGAAATACCATAAAAATAAGCACTCCAAAAAATTTTTTTTTTGCTCAACTGCAAATCTTGTCTGACATCGGAGTTCTGCTTCACCGTCCTCTGAAGCCTACAGTTACAGCTTCACTGTCGGTGTATACATGTGTAGCTTCTGCTCACCTGTCCTTGGCCAGCGTGCTCTTCTTAGAGATGCTGTCTGTTCGTCCTCTGACCCCTGAAGCAACGGGCTCCAGGACCATCACTTGGGGCTTATCAAGGAAACACCAGCCGTTGTGCACACAGACGTGAAGTCTCCGTTCCTGGATGACGACCGTTCTTTGTGCATCCTCTGGGTTGGGTTGTTTCTTAGAAAAAAAGAAGATCAGATTGATGTCACACATAAAGCTGCAGAACTTTGCATCAACAACGTATTTGGATTCTTTTTTGGACACAGTTTGGATGATTTTCTTGTTGGTCTGAACACAATTATGCCCTTTTCTCAATGTCATGTCACGACACTGCTGCAGTTTGGAATGGGTTGAAAAAGGTCACTGCATACAGCATACAAACCATCATCCTCCCCTCAGACCCTCTACTTGGATTTAAGATCTTTGAGGAAGGTGTAACCAGTCTCTAGTCATGTTTCCATCTAAGTTTTTTTTTTATTCGCATTTCAAAAAATCGCAATAGAAAACGTTGATGGTTAAAATTTCTAAAAACTCCCTCAAATTCGCAAAAACAGTTTTTACTTGAGGTGGTTTTTGGATTATGCGGGAAAGGGTTAATATGCAAAACAGGAGATCGAAAAACATTTGCCTAATAAGTACTGATGTAGCAAAAATTTACCTCACATGCCTGATCAGCTGTTCCCGCTGTCGGTGTCTTCACGGATTTTCCCATATTGTGCAGACAAATGCATTTCTTTCTCAACGTCTCCGGACTGCATGTAACATCACCAATATTAATTGACATAACAGAAAAATTGCAAGTTGCCTGACACCAACACATTCCTGAAAAGCTCTCAATTTCTTTTAGAAGTGCAGTCTATGGTCATTTCCAACCCCTTTTTCCTGTCAATTACAACCATGCGTTACATCAGCTTCTGACAAATTTTTTTTATTTTTGTGCTATTTTAAATGTTCGCTCAAAATATGCAGTTTGATTGAAACATGGCTTCTTTCTGCATAAAAAAATCAGAAAAGCTTCAGGACCAGATGGTATTTTTCCTCGTCTTCAAATGTCTTGGGGAACAACTGAACGAAAGTATGGTTGCCTCCGATTTAAGGCTGTTTGCTGTCCCTCTCAAACATCGAGTCATTTCAAATAAACAAACAATGCTTAGCGTAGTTTGGGGGGGGGGGGGGGGTTGCGGGTGGTGAGTAAAGCCTGTTGGCCCACCAGGCTTATAATACGCTGGGGGGAACCCTTCAGTCAATTTGGGACTACACTTCATTCTGCACATATGCCAGGATCCTGTTTGTGGGCCTCAGCTCAGCCTTCAGCACCATCAGCATCAATCCAGATATATCCAGATTATCCTAGAACTGCACTGATCAAAGTGGCTGCAGTAGCTCTGTTGTTTTTATTCTGCAACGCTTTTTAATGAACTTGGGGTGATTTTCTCCACTGGCGTTGGATGCTGAGCTGCCTGAAGGATTTCTGTTGGTGTTTTTTTTTTTAATGTTTTATTAATATTTGCACTTTTCAAATTTGTTGCTGCAACAACAGCAAAAATATGTACTAAATGTATGCAGTTCAGATTCATATTGTTTTATTGATGGTGTAAACATTTAAACTTCATCTGTACTTTATATGTGCTGATGAACCAGCCCATTTAGAGAGGTGTAGTTTTAGGACTAGTTTACCCTATATTTTTGTCCTGGATTTAATAAATACTAACAGTAAATTTAAAACGCTTACAGTTGCATATTTTGTTTTCACGATGGGATTATTCCTGTTAACAGGGTTTATTGTTTTTCTGCCCTCCTTTTCTGACCTTGTACTTACATGTCATGCTTGCCTGAAATTGATCACAGCCTCATAAAATCAACAATAATGGCAATAATAATTTTTAAGCAAATAGAGCTCTGTTATCGGAATGGTGCCAGTATCGGTCGCTATCCAAATTCAGGTACTGGTATTGGAAGTGGACAGATGTGGATTGGTGCATCGCTAACTGTGCCAGGCACATAGAGAAGACATCAATGCCATGACTGAGTGTGTTACTGACTATATAGACTACTATGTGGATAACACCGTCCCCACCAGAACAGCGGCATGCTTCCCCACTAACAAACCCTGGATCACCAGTGACATGAAAGAACTGCTAAAAAAGAAAGAAGCACCTTCGGAAAGGGAGACAGGGAAGTATACTGAGAAGTATCCAGAGGCAACTCAACGTCAAGATAAGGGAAAGCAAGGAGGCATACAGGAAGAAGCTGGAGATCAAGCTGAAGCAGAAACAATTTTAACAGATTTGTTGTTGGGGATGAAGATCACAGGCTTCAAGCAGGAGGAGGATCAGAAAGATAAGAATCTGGACAGAGCCAATGAGCTGAACACATTCTTCAACAGGTTCAGTTCAGGAACAAGCTCACCATCCCCCTCTCCTGCCCACACCTGAACATTCACCCTACACTCCTTTGACCCACAGCTTCCATGTCAACACTCAGATGTTTTATCTTCCACCTCAGCTGTGGACCCTTCGGTTTCTGTGTATTTGTTCTGAAGCTAATCGTAAGATTTGGCTTCTTCTTCCAATTTTCTGTAACTAGACCTCAGGTGGAATAGCAGCTGCAGAGAGACTGAACCTATTACACATATCAGGCATTGCTTTTCTTCTTTTTGGAGCCTACATATCCAATTGTAAATTATGGATCTGGTCAGCTGTTTTCTGAATGCAATTGGTCAAATTTTCTCAACGAGAAGACTGAGCAAAGGAGAGCCCTCGTGCCCCACGTGGGACATTTGGAGGTGGACACACGGTGGACTCCTGGGAGGAGGATTGTGTGTCTGTCCCATTTTGAGAGACATAAAAAGGACAGCAAAACAAACCACTGCAAACAACTAACACCTTGATACCATTATTGAAAAATACACAGTATGATTTAATATAACATGTATAAAGTGACAGCTAAAGCTAACGTCTGTGTAGAAGTCAATCTGCAGCTGGATCTCAGTGTGGAACCTGCGCATTCCACACTGAGATGGCCCAAGAGAGGGGGCGTCTCGTCTTGTTACTGAGGAGTGCTATATGAGTAAACTTGCCTTGCTTTGCTTTTCTGAGGCTACTCCATCCCAGATGCTCTACAGAGCGCTTCCACAGCTCATTCCTCCAAGCTGTTATTATCTCGGCTGCTCACAACAGACTAAATAACTGTTTACAGCATGTTAAAGGTTGCACGGGTTCTGATTTAATCATGAATCGTTCACAGTCTCTCAGATCCTAAGGTACACTTGCACACGCCTGAGCTACTTCCAAATGCTGCTGTACTATCATGCATATTGTATAATATCTCATATTGTTCTTTAAACAGGCTAGTGTTCTTTTTCCACTGTTTTTTCCACCCTTAACTTGAATATTTAATCTTTTTTTACTTTATTATGACATGTTTTCAATATTTGAATTCTGAATTGTGCAATATTTCCTCTATTTGTTTTTTACTTTTAATTTTGGCATTTCTGATAAAGCTCAACCTCTGCTGCTTTAGAACCAACTTTAGATTAGATCAGCTTGTTTTTTGACTGCTATAAACTGTGTGTAACTCTGTCTGTGTCTTTTCCATTGTCACGCCAGAATTTCCCCATGGTGGAACAATAAAAGAGTTACTATTCTTATGATTCATATTCTTGAATATTTATACTTAAAATGTCTTTATTGAGAACAAAGTGGAACAAAACTCCTTGTTTATGTTCATAAACCTGCCGATTACAGCTACTTCTGATTTTGGAAAAGAACATGGCTAGCCTAATAGAGCCTTGATCTTAACCCCAAGTAACACACAGTGTTAACAAAAACCACGCAGGCACATCCACCTCCTCACAGTTATATCCTCAGCCAATGGGGAGGAATCCCTCTATCCTCGAAAATACTATAATAGGAGTAGTGACAGCTGCAGCAGCTTGTAATTGAACCATTTGTTTTGACATGACAATTACACAATTAAATATGTTGCAATATCCCTTCTAGTGTCACCGTGTCAAATTTCCAGCAACATTCAAACAATTATTTTTAAATATATCTGATGCTACAAAAAGTAAAGCCCAAAAAAGTGAGCCCTGATTCCTATGAAGGCAATCCAAAGAAACTGGTAACAGCGTGTCCCAATCATCTCTTCATGCCACTGTCAGGTTTTTGTGTTCTCAACTAGATTGACTGTCAGAGGCCTTGTACAACTTTACACTCCATGACTCGCTATTATAGAGAAGCAAGCAATTTTTAAGTAAATGCTTTTTTTGACATTTTCTGTGGACAAGAAAATGTGTTTGCTGAAAGGTTGAATTACTTGGCAATTAGAAGGGTTTGCCTTAAGATAACAAAGTGAAATTTCTTACAAAGGTGCAAAGGCCTATTGAGTTTTTTTACTTAAGTTTATTAAATTAAAAAGGTAGACGGCTGCTTTTACTAAGTGGTTCTGCCTCTCAGGCCAGTTGAAAAAGGTCTTCTACTGTTGCCCACCGTCTGATGCAGGGTCATGGAGGGAGACTCAGTCAAAGTTTTGATTTGATGTAACCAACTGGCTGCTGTTATTACTAAGCATTAAATAACTTACTGAGTACAACAGAAAAAATTGTATTATACTCAAACTACTTTGGATCGGGATTGGTAAGGGATATAGGATATATCGGTATTAATATTGGTGTCAGCCGACGATGGTAATGATCTAACATATCGGATTCAGTCCAACAAATAGAACTGGGCTGATAATTCTAACATATGTTTATCTCCACTTTGTTACCGTTTGTGTATGTGTTTTTTAGGAAAGGAATGGGGATGGCCATGTGTAGGCCTGTCACAATAAACAATAAATCAATGAATCGCACAATAACTTTTAATCATGATTGATTAAATAAGCTTAATAATTTGGATATGCACGCTCCCCTGGGGGTGGGAGGGGCGGGGAGTAAAGCCTGGCAAGCCACCAGGCTTATAATACATTGGGGGAAACCCAGCTTGTGTCACACAGACACATGCTCAAAGTTTAGCATGAGAGCGTTGTGAGGGAGAGCCAGAGAAATGTTCATTTGAAAAGAAAATGGAATTGGTGTCAAAGCCGAACACGACCGCTGCAATGTGGGAGTTTTTTGGGTTGAAGCCAAATGACGCCGGCCAAACCATTAACCTGTCTGAGCCGGTATGTCGAGAGAATATACTTGCGTTATTATGCTGAAAAGGGTCTCCAAATGACAATAATGTGGCTTATCACAATCATTTTTCCAGTAAAATCTGTTATTGCGACAGGCCTAGCCATGTGGTATTTGTTAGGCCATGTGATAGTGATAGTTATAGAGTGGAGAGAAGCAGAGAAGCAAGGTCAGTGATGTGGCGGTTGTTGGGTTTTGTTTTTTTATGTGTCCTGTTTGTTTAACAGTGCAACACTCAGAATTGCTATCTTAGTGCCAAAGAGACCTCAACAGATTTACTTTCACAAGTGGAGCATTACTGCTTTTGTTAAAGAGCTCAGCTTGATAATCATGCAAAAAACTTTATTGGATATTATTTTAGGATTATGTCAAATTCAATGGACAAAGAAAGGTAAATAGAAAAAAAGGGAGAAACGTGGGGCAAAACGTTAAAAAGGGAGAGAGGGTGACAAAAATAAAGTAGAAGACAAAGAGACAACAAGATATGCCCTCAAAGTCTGCTTCTAGACCTGCAGAGAGAGCTATAGAAACGGACTACAGAACAAACAGAAAAGGTATTACAGTTACAAACAACCAACGCATATAATAACATCACTGAAAAATACACAGTATTATTCAATACAAGCTCTGTTTAGTGGCAGGCAAAGCTAACTATAGGGTCTATCTGTACAGAAGTGTATCTTTAAGCCCTTGGATCCAAACACTTGTGGGTATTTGTGAGAGTGTGCTTGTATATTTAAGGTTTTTCTATAAGAAAAATGTATAATAGTGGTTGTGAGGGGCCAAAGGACACCCCCAGGGCGGCAAGGCAGACACCAGGGAGACGAGGTGTTTCTTCATGGCGTCAAAAGGGTAGAGAAATATATATGGCATTGTTTATTAGCAATAACAGATATATTAATCTCAAATATCAATACTGGACAATTTTTTCATACATTTTTGCAACCCTAAGTTGAATTATATTACACTGAACTGAACTGCAATCGTTTAAAGTGAGAAGAGCTCAACTGAACTAAAGTGAACAGTAAGAATATTTTTATATTAAATGAAAATAAAAATTACGGTGGTAATGGTTGCACAAGCAACAGACATGACTGGGGCCTTGAGAGGATTGGCGGAGGTTTAGAAGTCACACACAGATTCCAGGAGATTCTTTACAAGATTGAAGGAGCAAAAGCACAAAAACAATTTAACTGATGCTCAGTAGTCAAAAATCCTCTTTTCAGAGGAAAACTAATTTTCCATTTAATTTGGAAATCAGTGTTCCAGAGACTGGAGGATTGGAGAGGCACAGAATCCAGAATCCATCACAGCCAGTCATAATTCGGTCCGCCAGGTAATCTGCTGGTGTCTGTTTTATCAAGTCCAAAATCAGAACAACCACCTAATTTCGCTGCACTTCATGCTTCCTTCTTATGATAAGCTCCATAGGAGTTGCTGATTTCGATCTCCAGCAGGACTTGGCACTGTCCCAAAGTGCAAAAAGCAGCAATACCTGGTTTACTGGTAACCTTTTATCAATGTATCTGGAGAGTTTGGTTTACCGACAAACTCAAAAAAGAAATTGGATGTTGTGACGTCAAGAGGAAAACAAGACACACCAGAGCCAATAATGCAGACAAGGTAAAGCCTGCTATTAAAGCACTGTGGGCTTTCTTACCAGTTTAGCCAAGCCCCAAGATGATTGTCTCCATGCCTCGTTGCAGTAATTCATGCATAACTACATGGATGCACTTTTCACAAACGCCCACATTTCTATAATATAAATCCTTTTTACACCACTTACATAAAAATGTAAATGTGTGAGGACCCGAATATTGGAATTTCAAAAGTTGAAAGCCATAATCATCTAAATTAACAGAGATAACTTCTAAAGTTTATCACTATGAGATAAACTTAAATGGCTAATATAAGTATTCGCCTTCAAAATTGAATTACTAAAATTAATGATCTTATCAATAATATTCTGATTTGTTACAATCCACCTGCATAGTCAGCCTTTCAAGGGGGAAAATTTGATGTCAAAGTCATTTTTTACAGCTGAAACCTGGTTAACAAACGACCAGCATTGTCCCTGCGTCAACGCTTTCAGACGATCACTGAAGCATGCAGAACACATGTAAATCGCAAACTGATTCTGAAAGGGGCCAATGTATCAAGTAATTGAAGAGAGGGACTGCCTACATGTACTCCTTGATGCTATTGCCTTGCTGAGTGACAGTTGTTCACTGACTGACTGTAAACTGTCTAACCCTGAAATGCAAAGCTGCCATAAGCTCGCCTCTCCTTCCCATTTGTTTCATTTCAGTGTTCTTCTTCTGCCTATAATGTCTCCTACACCCACTCGCCTTCTCTCTTTCCTCTCTCTTTTCATTGTCATTCTCGCTCTCGGTCCCCCTAGCAGCTTAAAACCTTCTCCATATCCACCCACACCTTCTCAATCAAATTAGCATATCAATTCAGACTGGGGTTTTCTTTTAAAGCAGCAACAGCAGGAGCAGCAGCCTAGCTTGCCTGGATACCAAACAACCCACATGCCGAACTACTTACTGTTCTTCTCAGGTTAAATCTATGAAATGCCTGACTTTATCCTCATCTCGTCCTTTTCACAACCTACCCACCTTCTATATTTTTTCATTTCTTCTCAAGCCAAGCTCGACAAATGCTCTACAATGTATGATATTCTGCGTTTCGTTATGGAAGATTAAGGCTCTTGTCAAATCCTAGCCTTCCAATCTTTCCTGTTTCAAAATATATCTCGAAAAACCTCCTTCCTAGCTACAAGTGTGATATTTTGTTTCAAGAAATAACTATTTTGGTGACACATGTATCCTTGCCTTTAGTATCTGTTTGAGGTGCTTTGTGCAACTATACTTGACTAGTACTCCAATAAGAGATTTTCTAGTAATTCAGCTGCATTCCTGGTTCATTTTGAATTATGCTGGCTGTAATTTGACTTTAGGGAAGGTTCTAGAATCGTTTAGCTTGTTCTCAAGCTTTAATTGCTGACAGATTTGCAAGATCAAATGAGGAACTATCGGCCAGGACAACTGCAGGTGACATGCTTAAAATATAGTTGCCTAAAATAAGAATATCTTGACAAATTACTAAAATCTACATAGACATAATTATTATTTCTCACCAAACTGATTTACAAATTCAAGTAATGCTTTGCATAACCAACACGCCTACTAGAGATCTGTTTGTATAAAGTATTATTTTAGTCCACCTTGCTAGAGATTTTAACCTCAAGCTGGGAATTTTAATTAAATAAACCCTATAAGTTATTACGTTATTTTTCCTTTTTTTTAATTTAATTTCTTAGTCCTCCAATATTATCACATTACTTATATAGAGCATTGCAGCACCTATTACTGTTTTATTTATGACCTGTCAGATACACTCGAGCAGAGAAACTAGTAAATGTACAACTAGGATCTGTAAACGACTGAAAATGTATGCTTATCTAATCACTAGATTGCCAAAATATTCTTCTACTTCCTAAAATGCTTTGAGCTTTTTATTGTTTGTCTAATTTGATTAATATCAATTTAAATGTTAATTTGTTTTTACGTTTCAATATTATAAAGACGGTTTACAGCAGATGTAATTTTCTTTCCGTGGCAATTGTAGCAGACTTGAGAATCCTTCCATATGGCTTTGAAACGGTTACACCTTAATGCAGATACATATACCTGAACAGAAAAGCAATATTGCAACAGCTATTGTCTTACAGACATCTGTCAAATTTAGCAACTCTTTGAGTTCATTTAACTTCTTGAAGGCATGTAGACATTATTCTTGCTTAAACATCTCTTCTTTAAGAATGCTTTTTAATTTCTATGGTATGTTAAGGAAACCTTCTTGAAAACACATTCATATTTACAGATTATTTACTGCTAAAGTGGCACTTTCAGAAATGCGACAACTGATCCCATATGATCAGAATAATCTTAACTAAACAGAAATGATGGGAAAAAGAACTCTGAGTTGCACACTTCTTTAACATTTTTAGTTTGGTAGTTTTGAAAACCATACAGTATGTTGTAAATGTACTCTTTGAAGTTGGTACACCTAAATTTCCCCACTGTGGGACAATAACGGACCTTCCTATTCTATTATGTGAAAGTAAATAAAATAAGTATGAAATTTAGCCATTTTATGTACCAATCAAGTATTTGAGAAAGATGGAATATATACAAAAAGATGGAAGAAATTATTAAAAAGGCTGCCCATTCATATAGTTTTGTATAATTAGGAAAAGGTTGAATTGACTACTTCAGTAGATACCAGGAATGCAGAATGTATTACACCAAAGTTTACTTATATTTATCCTTTTAAGGTTTGAAATATGGATGTAAACAAACAATCGACTTACAATTATCCGTCAACTAATGGTTTATTGGTTCCATCTGATTAACTCATTACATCCGCTTAGATGGATGTTCTTTCAGTGTTGTAGTGTGACCACCATCCACAAGAGGGTACTGCTGCTTATCCTTACGTGGAGCCCAACCACAGTGGTCAAAGAGAAATGATGTGCAATCAAGCCATGAGGAAAAATCTTATTAAGTTTAAAGATACTGAAATGTGAGACTTTTACAGGCCCCCAGGGGACTGTCCATCACAGCAAGGGGTGCTAGCACCGCAACCGCGGAGGCGTGTACAGCTCGCCCAGTCAAGCCTGGCTTCCCAAACGGCGGCTGTTTTCCCCTTCAAGCTAGCCGCCTGCTCACTGCTCAGACAACTAGCCTTCACTCTGGCTTCTTCCAACTGGATGCCCAAAGTAAACCGAACTGACACAGAGGCACAGCCAGTTTTGGCAGAGTTAGGCAGAGAAAGTAAAGTGGTTAACTTAATGTGTTTTCACTGTGTTTTTAACACTTGACACAGCTAACATGCTAGCCCTGCTAGCATTCTGGAAACCAAGCTTTGCTTATGTGTTTGAGTGTGTTTTTACAGTTAACAAACTTTATTTCCATAAGGGTTTTATACACAGATGGGATATTAATGTTTGCGTTGTCCGGTCTGCTCATTACGACCAAATAGAACTTAAAAGTCTTTAAAATTAGCACCGAATGTCTGCTAGCATTAGCGCTATTAGAGTCCCAGATAACATTAGTGCTACGGCCCTAGTAAAGGCAACTACGGTTCGTTTTCAAACTTAATGTTTGTCTCGTTTAGCTCCACCATTGTTGGATAATGATGATTTAATTGTGCTTGTCTAACTTTGAGGTAAACTCAAGCTAGAGTAAACAATGACCACAGGAAGTGCCCCGACATGTAATTTCCAATCGATAGTCCGCTCACAGCGCCCTCTAGCCTCCTAAGTTACCAACTCAAGTGTTAAATATTTCCTGGAGAAATAATTGCATTAAAAACATAGTCCTTAATGTTATTAATTTTACTGAGCAAATCATTCTAATGTTATTTTCTCAAATAATGTTTTGTTTAACTCAGGATTTGCATTGTGAATGGGTTGAAAGACATGCCAAATATTGTTCTAAATTGGTTAAGCTAATCTGATCCCATTCCACATTCTTTGAGGAACATATGTGCAAATGTTTGAGCAAGACCGAGTTTCTTATTAATAGTCCAAACAAGCCTAACATTTAACAGTATTGAAGTGGGAACAGACAAGGTGTTCACCAAGATTTCTAAAAGATGGTTTTGAATTTCTTTAGACAGTGGCTGCTGCTTTCTCCCACCAGTTTTTAGCATCAAGAATGGAACTTTTCTTTGTTGTTCAAGTTAAAGAAGTAGGGACTACTCAACTGTAAAAATATACATTATTAAGGTATGATATATAGAAATTTAGTTGAGATAGTTGGCTTTGTATTTAAGCAAATACACCTGTTAGTGTGCGTGTCATCAATAGATAACATGTACAGCATACATATGTTAAGTATTTATGTATACAGAACACCTTGTGCACAGAACAATAAGTAACGCTTACCTAATCCTTTGTTATGTCAGAGGGTGCCATTTTTGCATCATGCAGCTGATGTAACATTGCTTTATACAGTTAAGATGCTTTACTGCCTTTAGTCACACCATGACAGAGTTGCAGCTATCAGCACAAGTGTGACAGGATATCTGTAAATAATTGCTTTCAGTGACATTCACATCATAATGATGGTGTATATTTCCACAGATTGTCTGCGCTCACCGTTTCCCTTCACCGCATCTTGTGAAGGATGACAGGAAAATGGCTTTGTCTTTTGTCGGACAGGTCTGCCACGAAGTGTGTGAAAGAGAAAATTAAAGAAAGACAGAGAAAAAGTTGTTTAGAAGACAGCATCATTTAAAGTGATGCTTTCTGCTCCCTCAATCCCTCCTATCTTGAAAGTTCCTCTTTCATTTATTACATTGCTTCCTTTTTCCTCACCCTGTCAGTTTCTCTCTCTACCTATCTTGCACACTATCCTCTTTCGTCCTCTACTTGCTTCTGTCTGCTGCCTTCACAGATTTTTTTTTTTCCTCTCTTGCCTGCAATATGAATATTTTACAGCTAAGAAGCTTACAGGAACAATGAAATGGCCCCAAAGTTAAATTATACTCCATTTCTGTGGTCACAGAAGAGGGACTTCTCTGAGTGATGAGCAAACCGTTGGATCATGGGTGTGCCCATCCCTTTTTCTCATTTACACAAGCTTGTTGCCTCTTTTGTTTCTATTTGTGCATTTGATATCTGTCAGTAAGCACAACTCGAATTGCTGAAATTGGGATGGAAGTTGTGCATGCTAATTTCCGCTATCAAAGCATAAATTTACTCAGGTTATTACAATAAAGGATAGAAACAGACAGTCTGAAAGTCCAAAGGCCAATCTTTTTCAGTTGAAGTAGCATAAAGCACTACCAGGCCACACTGACAACAACACTCTTCAGTGTGGATGCTGGATGAAGAACACTCAGAGTAGGCTATTTTCAGTACCAGTGAGATGTTTAAATTTGAAGGTAAGAGGAAGCAGAGTGATATACGAAGGAGTTTAAAAGGAAACAGTATTTTCTAAATGTGAAAACATGTAAGTTACGACAGGTTGCAAGACAGCAAGAGAAAGCCCTGGTATGCAACACACAGTAATGTAAGAGGAAGATAAGCATAGTGTTGCTGGGTTTATGTCCAGCCTGTTTCTCAAAGGAAGCAGAATACTGAAGAAGTAAAAATCCTCTGCTATATTGAACCCAAGACTTTTCAGGCTTTCCCAGAAGGAACCAGATCTAAAAAATTGCATTGGAGCGCATCACTGTAACAACTATTCAGCAAGATGTTAAATAGAGAACAGAGAGAGAGAGACAGATAGAGAGAGAACTTATTTCCTCAAATATGGAGAGTAAAGTCAGTCATACAGCAATAAACAGACTGATGATTTTTAGCTTTTAGTAACTTGATTTACACAGAATAAGCTACATCCAAAATCAAGCACATCACTGACGTGCAGAGTATAAAGTGTGGTGAGTACTTTTGCAAGGCACGGTATTTTTATAAAAGGTAGTGTTCATAACTCCTTTGTTTTAAAAAAACGAACCTTTGTATTAAAAAAAACCCTATTCATATATTTGTTAATTTTGCTTTTCCATTTGCAAAAAAAAGTTTAAACAAATTAAAAGAAGCCAATGTTTTACTCATACCTGTAATCAATACATTCATGGTTTGGCCTTGATCAGTCTACTGGCTGCTAATGACGCACTCACTAAGGCGGTGAACGGACAGACCTGGAAAAGCTGGCTGTGCTGGAACGCAGACTGGCTTCAGTGGTTAAACTCAAGGGCAGATGGGATAAACTCTGGAAGTGAAACTTGGAAAAGCCCAACAATTTGGAATATTGGATTCGCTATTTGGAGCCAGCAAAAACTTAAAGCTGACAGGAAAGTCAGAGCAACTTGTCTTATAAACAAATAAAGTACTTGGATACTGCGTTCCCTTATCAATGTAACCCCTGGATTGTTATGGCTGAGACTGCTCAGAACTCTCCCTTGCTACCCTCCTTCCCCGCTGACATCTGTGGATGCTTTCTGAACTGTTGGCCGGCGGATAACGTCAAGGACAATGGCCTGTGGACAGCTTTTACGGAAATATAAACACTTTCACCCAAACAGACAAACATAACTGATGCTCACAAATACAGATGAACTTATACATGACAAATCTCCAACGTTATCCTTCTGCTATATGTGTATATGTGTCTTGTCTTATTTGTGCTTTCTGTGCAAGAGGTTTTTTTGATATCTCAAACTGTATCTGTAATAGGATAAAGTATGTGATATGTTTTTTTTCCCCCTTCCACCTTCCTTTTGTTTGTGGCCCCTATTTTTCCATAGAGTAATGGCAGCGTCCTGTAGGCACCGTGTAAGGCAGTGTCCTTGGCAGCATGGCCACAGTAAATCGTCTCCCCCTGAAATGTTTGTGATGTTTGTGATGCCGGTTGTACTGAAACAGCAATTTCCCTCTGGGATTATTAAAGTATGTCTGATTCTGATTCTGACAGGAGAATTGGGAGCAAGTTCAATTCTTATACTTAAAGGAACAATAAGCGATATTTTACCACTAGGTGGTGCTTGACCACTGTCTGTAGAACAAAACAAGATTTGTATCAAGTCATGCCTTTCTCTATCTCTGCTCTAGTACTTGGCACCCACTTCCCCTTCTCCCCATTGGCTCATATGAGCCTATTTGCAAATGATAAAAACACAGCAAAACAGCATCACCTTTCAGAGGAACATGTCAAGTGAAGAAATAAGTAACTCATAACTTTATAATGCTGTTAGCAAGAGAGCGTTTTGATCTGATGGGCATGCTCTCCGCCATTTTGTGCCTGGCGGTGGCATTTTATGGGCAGGGAGGGGGCAGCTGTTCACATGCACATACGTGCACAGGTGGCCGGCCCGGCTTTGTAAACAAGAGACTGGAGAACAACACAGAGAGATGACATGACAGTTAACCATAGTCCATTTAAAAAGATACCTTTAGTTCTTCACCAAACCATATTTTAGTTCTTTCTATCTAACATAATGATATTTTGCTTATTGCTCCTTTAAAGCAAATATTCCTTCAACAACAAAACTTATGTCTTAGAGTGCTTTTAAAAAAGTGACCATTTAGCTTTGAAATCAGTGTGGAATATTAAGGTGTTCTGTTAAAAAATTAAAAAAAATATGGTGGACTGACACCAGAAAAAAAACATTGATTCGAAACTATGGAGGGTACAGAGCAACACTGAGTGAAAATGGTTAGTTTCTCTCACATTGTTCTCCCTATATTTAAAAAAAAAAAAAAAATCCTCTTAAGTTTTAAATGGCACTCTCATAATAAAATCAGGAGACCACATATTACCAACAAAGCTTCTTTTAGATCTAATTTACCGCTCCAATTGCTTGGCGAGGCAGGTGGAAGACAAGAGAAGTGAGGATGAAATATTAGTAAGCAAAACTAATTTAGAGAGACACTGGCAATGTAACGGAACTGCTGCAAAAGAAATAATGGCAGTTTAAAAAGGACAAAAAAACTAATTTCTGCTACAGAAACATTATTCTCACAATTTTTAAAGGAATTTGATCATTTAAAACCTTTTCTTTGTTTTAAATGTTTATGTTAATACCTTGAAGCAATAGTATTTTACTCTAGGTTATCATACCTTGAGATTTTCATAATGTGCAATGCCTAGGTGTGCCTAATAATGTGGCTGTTGAGTGCACCTATGCCCCAACTCTCTGCCTTACCAGAGTTTTAACTATACACTGATATTAAACCACTAAAATTATGATTGTATTCTTGAATTTCAAAATTTAGAGAAATTAATATGTTCTAGCATTCATGAATAATACCAAGTTTATGAAAGATTACACATAAATCAACTGAGATTACAGAGGATAACGACAGGCAGTTGTACTAATTTCCTGACAGACTTGCCTCCATGCACAGCATTCATTGTACGACATAAAAGGGACAGCTACGGTTTCTAGTCTCGTCTGAACAAACGTCTTGAGTTTGGTTGGGGAGGGGCGAGTATTACTGTGTAACTAATAGACTATGCTTTTCTAACTTAGACAGATTCATCATAGTCTTGCTTGCGTCAAACAACTTGTCTGTACATTATCTAATATCGATGACACCTTTTTGTAACAGTGGCCAGATAGGGACAACTGGTAATCTTGAAATAGAACACCAAGAACAAAAGACATAATAGACTTTTAGGTTTTATTATGTTGTTGTAAAAAGGGGTGGGGTGGTGGGGACTAAAACGGACAAAAACATGACAGAAGCATAAATAAATATATATAATCTAAATTAAATAGAAAAGGCCAACAGAAGAAATTTTACAGAACATATTGGAATAATGACCAGCAGGATTTGTGATTTAACCTCTGCAGGGCAGAGAAAGAGTATTTAAGATGTAAGGAGCACACGTTAAAACGAGAGATGCCCAAAACATTTAAATCTTGCAAAGTGAAGTTTGACAAAAAAAAACTGAGATTTCACAAAATATGTTTCAAAAGAGGGAAAGCAATCCAATTAGAGCGGTTACAAAACAGCAGTCCACAAATATCCTAGAAATAAATAAATAAACTAGGTCCAAGAGGAAATAAATTTGACCCATTTGAAGTTAGTGGTGCATATGGCAAATTTATAATCCAGATTGATCAAGTATTAAACAAGTGGGAGGCTGATTATTGTAGCCTGTGTGCATGTAATAGTTCACATTTGTTTGTTAAACAATTTCTAGGTAATATTTGCCAGGCTAAATATTCGCTTGAAAATTAAATAGCCAATGTAGGCTCACATTATATAAATTATATAATTTTTTCAATAATTTGATTAAAGTAGACAAAGTGTAGAAAGTAATAGAAAATGCTAAATCACACAAAGCTGCCCAATGACATTCTCAAATGTCCCAGATTGTTAAAGCAGTTATATGTAAGATATTTACTGTAAAATCAACCTAACTCATTCTCATTTGTCACCTGGGATGGAAGTCACATTGCCTATAAACATTCGGCCCTCTCCATCAACAATGTCTTAGTCAAGTTTTTCTTCTTTCACACCTAGAGGTACGGTCCAGAACTACTTCGATGCAGAGTATAGCCCATGTTCACTTCCTGGTTCCTGAGCCAATAATATGAGAGTTCCCAGGGTTCCCGAAACAGAGACAAGCACGTTAGCTCCATTAGCAGAATAAAACAGCATCAAATAATAATGCCTTAGTAATGCCATTGAGGTTGCTTTCAAATATAAGATTATGTCAAGTTTAACATTGTATGTGTAGTTTACTACCGTTTACGATAATTAAAGGAACTAGGTAGTACAAGTGCAAAACAGTTAAAGAATGTGTGCAATAATTATAGCACAATGTGTACAAATAGGACACTTTGTGTTACCCCCACGGCCCCTGCATGAATTAGCAGGTATATACTATGGAAGGATGGATGTCTGCAAAACTGATACGTCAGCATATCATATAGCATCTAAATATATTTCAAAGATTAATAAAACAGAATAAGGTGATAAATCTAAACGGGCAAATGGTTCTTTTTCCCATGAAAAAGTCTTACCTAGTTTTTCATTGAATTTGCTTGTCAGTACTTTGTGAAATCATTGTGTAGGCTGAGGTATAAAGAAGTAATAACTCCACAGATGGCAACTGTCATCTCAAGGTGAGCGTGTGAAAGACAGAGAGAGAAAGAAAATGTGAGATAGAAAGCAGGTGAAATTATGTCCCACAAGACTTTTGCATAAGCCAATTATGAAGCTAGTTATCTAACTGTGGCAAGTTGCTCTCACATCTGAAAACTCCACAAAGACAAGAGCTTATTGGGTTTTATTCCAATCATGCATCTCACATGATCTTGGGTAAGATTCTGACAGGGAAAATATCTCCTTCCACATGCTAACCAATTCATACCACAGTTGTGAGGCCACTGATATCTAAACAGATGATTTTCGCTCATCCGGACCAGTGTCCTCACCGTCGCCATGACAATGAGAGTGTGAGTTGGTGAGAGACAGAGTGAGTTGCTCCTCACACATTGGATATTAGCTCCCCCATATTGAGCATGAGTCATCTATGGCAAGAAACAGTTGCAGCATCATTAGCAGGCTGCTCTCATCCTCCCACACCCCCCACTCCTTAACAAATTTTAACTGGCACTGAGCTTTCACTGATAAATCATTGTTGCCCCGCTGCTGAAACACACAATTCAAAACGAACAAAATTATTAAGTCAAACACACTCACGCAGCTGCCAGTCTGTTTCTCGTCCAGTTTCAGAGCATTTGTTCTTGATCAACACTGCTATACACAGCATATGTAAAACCACACAAACAGAAGTATAACAGATCACAGCAAAGTTGGTTCCGCACAGAAAGAAACTTCTAATGGTGGGTCCCAGCAGTTATGTGTGCTGAAAACATTTAATTATTTTTTAAAAAGGCCTGTGATACATAATTGGTAGAAGCTGTTTGTAATTTCCCAACACTAATGTTTTTTAGTACAGATGCATTAAAAAGAAATATTACCATATTTTTGGACTATAAGGCACACTTAAAAACCTTAATTTTTCTCAAAAATTGACCGTGCGTCTTATATATGATTACTGACTGATTTTATGAGATGCACTGCGCTCAAAAATACAGGTGTGCGATGGGAGCCTGCTGGAAACAGCTTTAGGTACTTAGCTAGCTAATCACACATTTTACCATCTGTTCCGCCTCTTCGTCCCAATTTGCCACAAGAAATGTAGACAACAGTATACTAAACTATGAAGGGTGAAACATCCGCGAAGAGTCAGTGCGGAGTCTGTCTAGCTCACAGTATGTGCGCAGTACGCCAGACTATGTGAGAGCCTTTAGGCAGCCCACACCCGGAGTACACGCTAGCAACAATAAACCTAGTAAGTTAATTTAATATAAAAGTTACAAATATTTTGGCTTTATGTTAGAAACAGGGCAGTGTAGTCCAACTACTCCGTTTTCCCAACAGAGACGGAGAGCTCTCCCTCTCAGGAGAGAGCTGTGTACGTGAAGGGGCGGAGTGATATTACACACTTGGAAAGAATATTTGGTGCGCCTTATAATCAGGTGCACCTTATGGCCTGAAATATATATATATATATATTTAAGTCTGGTGTCTAAAATCATCCTGAGTTCAAAAACCATTAAAAACACAACAAGCACTAATGCAACATTTGGTTTTGTTGCATTCACCTGATTCAACTTTTACCCCAGGGACAGGGCCTAATTACCATCATTTCTCTGTTTCCACTACTAAAGCTCTGACTTTACGAACACTGGGCGAAGATATCTTGGTTATAGTGATTTTAGGTTGACCAGTTATTTGGTCCAGCAAAAATGTACTTTTCTGCTCCAGGCTAAATCTGGACGAGACATTTAGCAAAGACGATGAAAAGTCAGAGTTGATGAATTAATTTGATCAAACCTAACAACCTTTTAGACAGCATTTAGATATCAGTATACTTCTTTAAGTAGTTTAATGTTTTTCAATTATCAATAACATTGCATATTGTTTGGATCCAAGAAATATTGTCTTTTAGACTGGCTTTTGTCCTAAACTCTTTGCTGTTCAAAAGTAAGAAACCACTTTCATGATGACCTGAAGGCACACTGGTGGAGATCAAAGCAATGGGAGCAAGTTTACTCCTGAGTTAATCTCGCTTTAATACCCTTTAGTCATAGCTTCCATTTCAAACCATCTAATTTAGGATAAGACAACAGCAAACTGGGGTTACAGTTTGATTTCCAGCCAGCGATTTTATGGTAGAGTAAATCAGAGGCAGTATCATGATCGGTATTGATATCTATTTTTAATAACAATTTAAAATCAGATAGCGTTTCACTGCTTTGTGCCAGCAGTTGTGGCACATATGAAAATTATCTCAGAGTTTAAATCTTTGGACATACTGCATCAAGCAATTTATATATTTCTTTTTTTTTTTTTTTTGCCAACTTGGCTCGCTGCATATCTTTGATGATGCAACCTGGCCCCTCCCATCTGCACCATTCCTGGTCCCAAAAACCACATATTTCTCTGCCAAAGTATGTAGAAAAAGTTTTGTTTTCACACACAGCTCCGATGCTGTGCTGTAAATGTACAGTATACAACTACACCCAAAAATACAAACAAATGTTCTCACAAGTACTGGGATCATCAGTTTATTTACACCCGTTTGAGAAGTCATCTGATGAAGCAGAGAATTCTTCGGAGGGTAAGATTTCCTCCCAGATGGAAAACAATTCATGAGGGGATAACAAAATTAACATAAAAATGTGTGTGTGTTGGATAAGGACAACATTAAACCACATTTTGAAAATACTCAAACATCATGGCTTTAGAGCTGAACACTCTCACAGATTTGAGACTTGAGATTTTAGAAAAAAACACAGGTTAGGAACCAATAGATATCCTTTATAGATTAAGAAGTATACGTTTGGTATTTTTTGTGTTTTTGCTTTCAACACTGAAAAAAAAAATGTTTCTAAATAACATGCTATGAAACAAGCCCATAAACAAACGTATTTTAAGTTATGTCAAGAGTTAAGAATAATATAAGCATATAAACTAAGCAAGCAACCAACCATTTTTAAAATTCATAACAGATTTTAAAACAATTTTTTAAATTAACCTTATGGGTGCTATAATTCACTTAACATATAGCATCTAACTTTTTGCTAAATAATGTTAAGCATTCTGGTTCACAGTGAAAGGGAAAAGTTATGTCTATCTAATAGGGATTATTTATTTATTTTTTATGTTTGCATCATCAGATTGCTTTTGAACATATAATTCAAGCCATCCAAGTCTTTTTTTTTTTTTTTTTGGCTGTCTTTGATGTTTGAGGGACCTGTCTGAAGTTAAAGTTAATGCTCCTAACATCATATGCAATTTCACCATAACCCAGGAAGTAGAGAAATCTGGGAGCTCATGTTTAACTTTCTCAGGAGGAATCCTACTGGGCTCTCTCACATTAAAATAAACGCAGTGTCCATCAAGTCGATCTATCTTCTTTTATCCAGAACCAATTCTGCCTGCCGCTCCCACTGGCCACCCGTTGGGAGTTCAAAAATGAGTCAAGTTTCTAAAACCAAGTTGACAATGCTAGTCAGTATTAATATCAGTTTTAAATCATTTGGCATCTACACACATAAAAAAACAGATTAAAATAAACATAACAACATCCCCTTGGTTTAAAAAAAATACATATTAAATCATGGCCCACACATTTTTCCCCCTGTGCCATAATAGGAACATTACGTAAGATGGATTTTTCACAAAACTATTTACATTGCTGATATAAAGATGATGGGTGATGATGATCATCTGTCTGTTGTAATGAATATCTTCCCAGCAGGTACCCAGGAACTGGGTACCTGCTGGGAAGATATTACATATTACATATTACATATTACATATTACATGTTACATATCTACACAACTGCTGGAAAGAAAGACAGATTTATAGCTTTTTGAAAATATTATCAGTAACCAAAAGCAAACAATTGTGTTGCTGAGAGTAAAGGAGCATCATCCATCGCTCTTATTAGGGTAATGTGTTTTAAAATTACACTGGCCTGACTAGCTAAGAGCTAATGTCAGCTTGCTATACTTGTGATCCTTTTTAAAAAATGTCAAAAACAAAAAGCTAAACTGACCAGGTTGTCGTCTGTATTTTGTGTTTAATTACTTGTACTAAAGTCAAATTAACAGATAATGACTGATGTCATATGGTTTTTGCAACAGCAGGTATAATTTGGGGTTTCCTACTTTCAATAAAAAAATTAGATAACATAACACTTTTTTTAATACTGTGATGTTGGGGTATTCACTCAAGGTGATCATATGGTTTAATCCAAAAGCGGCTCATGCATATGAATGTAATGTCACCAAATCTCTAAATCCAGCGGACCTAAGTTTAGCATGAACAAGCTCCGAGTTGCCTATTAAAGAATTCATACAAAAGATCTGCCTCTAAAAGAAGTTCAGGGATTTTAAATTATATAACTTACGCCATCAAAGAAAACAGTATGATGGTTTAAAAATGCATGAATGCATCTTTCCTCACTCATCTGCAGCGCACCCTCGGTCTTGTCTGGTTTATAGGGACTATAAACGTTTGAGGTGTGTTTCCCCTAATGACTGGATCGTCAGTCATTACAAAGACCTGCCTAACATGAATATGAGATGTGAGCCACGCCATTAAGCCCCGTACCTTTACACTGCATTAGGTTCAGTGGTGACCAGCCGGCAGCTAAACTGTCCACAGAGAGCAATGTGCGAGACGCCTCCGATTTCAGAAATGTTCAACCTCCTCTGTCTTTTTATAGTGGCACGTCCACAGGGGTGGACCCGCTTGGAGTGAGTTGATTCTTTCGGTATGAGTGAAAAGTTCCTGGAGCTTTGTTGCCAAACTCTTTCTCTATTCATTAAATCAGCCTAAGGCGCTTTGTTCTGCCTGCAGCGTGGCAGTGGTCCTTGCCTGCTTCACTCCTCCCCCTCCATCCACTTCTGTTCGCTCTGGTCTTTGAAACAAAAGCTACGATGTTACAAGCAACATCTCTGGCCCTTTCAACCAGATAAATAGATTTTATAGGGGCTGAAGGTTAGTGATTGTGTTGCAAGTCATTTAAGATAATAAAGCCTCTGGCATTGCCCAAACTAGTGCAGGAGGGCAACGCTTTTTCACGCCGTCCTTGAGGTGAATAGGGCCGGTGTTTTTAACAAGAGGTTAGAGGATGTGTGGAGAGGTTCAGGACCGCGGTTTACCTCATTCCAGGGCTCATTAAGGTGTGCTGAAAATGTGTTGAAAGTACTGAGAGTAGTTGACATTAAAAGCATGTCTGCTGCATCTGTGTCTATATAATATATGGAAAAGCGGACCGTAACAGAAGCTGGGTTGGTTGGTTGAGGTTAAAAATAGCAATACTTATAGGGAGATTATGTGACTCTCTGTAGGAGCTACAGCTAACATAAAGGATCCGTCACATGCTGCTCTGTACAGTCATCTGCCTTCTCTTTCCGGTTTCATTTTTTTTTGCCACCATTCCCATTTCTGTCCCGTTCCCAGTTAAAGCACATACGTTGGTATCAAGCGCAGGCACGCACGGACATTCACCCGTACAACAGGGAAACTGAGTCGACGGGTGAGGTGTCGCCATCGCTCCATAGACAGCTTGATGACAATCCAGACGGAGTCACACGTTTAAAGGTCACACACATATTGTGCGCACACCCTCTTTCTTTCGCCAACTATTTCTGTCACGCAGACACACACACACACACACACACACACACACACACATACCCACAGTTTAATTAAAAGCTGTAATCAAGCTGACTTCTGCATGTATCAACACTTCTCGCAGATGTGAGAATGTCGTCATACAGCAGTAGTTATAAAGTTGGATAAAGAGAACTGTGAATACCAAAAAGAGAACATTATTCACGCTAACATGTCACTTAGCTCACGCAGCGAAACTCGCAGTTGACTTTTCATTGTTTGCACTTAGATATAGGGGAGGTGCTATGTATGTTTATGCAGACAAAACCTGACTGCATACACAGGGATAAAAGCCCAGTAGGCAGAGCTTCAAGAACTTAATCCTTCAAAATAAGCTCAATAGCTAAAAAAAAAAAGACATTTTTATATGTTAATGTGTATTTTACGCATGTACACGTGTATGCAAGAGAGAAGGCAGATTAAGAGAATTAGACTCTTACCAAGTATGAACGTTTATTATTGCTTTTACAGAGTTTTAATGTAGCTGTAGCAGTGATACTAATTGCAATTTATGAGCACAAATGGGAGAGTGCTAGCAATATTCCTTAGCCTCTTAAAGTCAGTTCTTTGAATTCAAAGTGGAAAACAAAATGTGTGTACACTTTACAACTAACTTTCTCTTAGGTCCATGAATTACTGAAATAGGTAATTTTAGCCTCTTTGTGTATTTTTTGCATCACATATAATGCATATATCACTGCTACTACGCAAGGGTTAGTCCCTGAAGAACTAATGAAACAACTAATGCCATGAAATGTCTGAGTGTGGCCCTTTAGTGATAAGTTGAAAATTAACATACTATATATATATATATATATATATATATATATATATATATATATATATATATATATATATATATATATATATATAGACTATTTTGTGCAGATCCATTCCACAAAATGAGACTTAAAAGCATTTCAATTACAGGTTTTAATATAAAGTGTTGTAAATACTTTTGTCAGTGCTCTGCATTTTACATATACGCCAAAACTCTTGGCACTAAAAGTCAGATTTGAGGAGTGCACAACTAACGGTTGTTCTGTTGCCACTTTTTCTCATCTAAGCTACGGATCTCTGGATCTCCTTCAGAGTAACCATAGGTTTCTTGGCTGCTTCTCTGATTTATGATTTCTTTGCCTCTCCTTTCAGCTCAGGTGGCCGATCAAGTCTTGGTAGGATTGCAGTTTTGTCATTTTCTCTTTCCATTTTCACATGACGGACTGAACAGTTCAGGCCAGTCAAAAAAGAAATATTTTTTTGGTTCAAAGGCAGGCCCATTAGAAAATATCTTTGGGAGTTTTTCCAAATCACTATTTGAAAAAATAGAAAAAAAAAATCTTCAAATTCTGTAAAGAATGTCAGTTATTAAGGCTTTACAATCAGTTTTTTGAGCCATGAATTAAAATAGGTAAATATAGAGGCTGGGGGTAACTTAAAAAACAAACAGAGATTATCCAATGACAGACATGTTTAGCATGAATTTATCTGGTGGTGGTCCAGTGTTGACTATATGCTTAACATAATCAACTCTTGGTGCCCCACGTTTGACTTTGAGGATCCTGAGCCCGGGAGTAGCAAACAGCAGTGAGACGGTTACAGTGACGGACAGCGTTGTCATAACAATTCTCATCCCTCCCAAGGACACATCTCATTTAAGCTCAAGTGAACAGATAGTGTGCAGCCACTTTACATATATTTGGTAGTCCAAAGCTGCACCTGTCAAATAAGGTTAACCATCAGGGTTGCTATGGACAAGAAAAGGGGAAGAAAACAGATAAGCTCCATCTACTTTGCCGAGGATATGGCCTAAATTGCAGTGGCAGCTGTAAAATGGGTCTGTGCTTGTACTCCAAAGAAATGGAAAGTGGGATCAAGAAAATAATCAAGCTGCAGAAAACAGTGTTGGCAAAGGTGTGTCAATGCCATCGTGGCTATCTATAACTTTGAGAGGTGCGGTAAACAGTAACCTCAGAGTGATGAATTGTAAGCAAGATAAAATTCATGCATCGTACGTGTACCTAGATAGAAGAGAGTGACGGAGCTATTTACTGTTTGTGTATGGTGATTTGTTTCTCCCTTGTAAACACATTCTGTATAATATGCATGAAAATGCTGTACCATGTAAGATAAGGTAAAAGACACATTGCTTTAAGACTATAGATAAACTAGAATGCATCGCTCAGCCTGTACCTGGAGTTTGTTTTTCTCGCCGCATCTCTATTCAGTTGTAAAAGCAATTCAACAGTCAAAGCTGTAGCGTCGTGCAAGATTTCATAGTTCAAGAAATCCTCAGATAGGATCGCATTCCTCCCACAACAGACTGTCTTATGGCTGCATGAAATGTGTCGCATGCACACGAAACTACAAAGAATGTGCTAGTTGTAAAGACTTGGCCTTACTGTGTTTTGGCAGTCAGCATTGATGAGCTGCAACAGAAGGCTCTCAAACTTCTCCAGGGAAGGCTGGAGGGAAATGGTCAGTCTATCCAGGGTGAAGGGCGTCATCTTGAGCAGCTGAGGCCTCAGCAGAGCATCTCCTGAGAACATTGCAAGTATAGCATCAACATATACACATACCCCAATATTCGCATGACTCTTTCCTGTCACTTTTAGAGAGCCCGATGAGAGGAATCAGGCTTCCTCTTTGGCTTGCTGAATGAGATACATGCTGACTAAATTCCTGTTCCTTCGGGGCTGATGAGGGTAATAAATCAGCTTTGGCACCGTGATAGTAGTGAAGTGTGGTGTGACAGAAATGTGACACAATATAAACAAATTTAATGAAGTAATTCATTTTTGGCCGATTTATACATTCATGAGAATTACACGTATTTCTCCAGAAATGTAGTGCACTGGTCAATTTTCAGCTTTGTTATCATTGACCAGTGATTACCCAGTCACACACTTTTTAAAACAAAATTCACTCTTGTTTCAGTTAGCGAAAGCACCATGTGTGAGCTTCCAGGGCATTCTGTCAACAATACTCTTCGCCTTGCAAGTTGCTACTGAGTGAGAAGGATTTACAGTTTAGTATTTTCTGTATCAGTTAGGCATTTACAAAAGAAGACAACACAAAAAGTTTAAAACCCTATTCAAAAAGAAAATGCATTTTTGTATGATCGTGGTATGACACATCAAGACACAATTGTTTATTCTAGCAAGAGACTGAGAGAGAGAGCTGAAATGTCAGTAGATAACAGGAAGGCTAAATGGAGTATAGCAAGGTTGCTCAGTTTTATCCATTTGAACTTTCAATAGCTGTCTATTTTGGAAAATTCTGCCCTTTGGAATGCTTACAGTAATACTAGGCAATATGTGCATGCTAATGGCTGATAAAGGATGCTATTTTAAAACTGCTCTCTCCCTCACTCTCTGTCTCTTACACACACAGTGTCATATCAGTTCTACGCCAGTTCAGATGATTAAGATCTGATTAAGATCTTAAGGTCTCTCACATTGGGGAGTTGTATAAAAATGTTTCTGAGCGCTGTCCTCAAACCTTCCTATACTTCTTAAGGAGAAATCAAAATAGATCACAATTGGTTACAGCAGGTCAAAGCTTTACAAAAAGTGAAGCTCAGAAATTGTCTATGTAATTCTAATTGCCAAGAATAATAGAAAAAGAGTGATAGCCAGAACAGAAGACATGAATCAGTAGTGATCACACATTTTAACGAAACCCTTGAAGAACCTTTAATATAAATTACATTTACTGATTTGTAAAATAATGTTTCCAAATCAGTGACTAAATTTTTATTTTAGAATAACCCTAAACCTACCATGCCTACCATAATAGTTTGCTGTAATATTGGCCCATCCCCCTGGAATAACTGAGTCAGGTTTGTAGGCTACCTCTTCAGATCTGATACTACTATGGGACTGGTATCAAAGCTTTCTGGTGGTCAATCCAAAATATTAACTTTGTTGTCCTTAAGCAACTTTGCAACTACACTATTTTTTTGGACTATAAGTCGCACGTTTTTTCCACAGTTTGGCCGATCCTGCGACTTACCAAATTTAAATGGTAATTCGTATTGACCAGTAAGAAACCAAGGAGTAAACATTACCGTCTACAGCCCCAAGAGGGCTCACTAGGCTTGTGAAAACTATAATTTTCCTGTACCATTTAGGAATTAATTGAAACACTAACTTCTAAACAATAAAGACTGAACACGTTTGTATGTTCTTTCACTGTTTCAGTCTGCATTCACGCTGCAGAGCATTGCGTGGTGCAGCTCGAAGGATCCAGACCGCAACAGAACCTGTTATTGGGCTGTCAGTGAAGCTAATAACAGCTAGCGCTAGCTTACAGCTCTGTTGTCCGGGCGAGTTACAACTTCGCTGATGTACATGAGCTTTATGTTGCCCTGAAACATCCATGTCGTACTGTTAGCTTAGCACGTCTCACTGTTACGCTCACGGTCTACATTAGGTGTAATTTTGACAGCTTTCAGTGTATCGGGCCATTACGCTGAAATGTGCTAGATAAAACCTTACTGGTTGGAGTTGCTAACTTACCCCATTTATCCTCTCCTCCCAGGTATATTCTATGGCCGATTGTGGATGCTGCTGTGGAATTTAATAAATTGGCATACCAGATTAAATGTCAGTTTTTAGTGTTGGACTGTGTGAAATAAATGTCTAAATAAATGCGTATAGTCCGGTGCGACTTTTTTTTTTTTTCCTCTTTATGACGCATTTTTTTGACTCATGCGGCGTACATTCCAGAGCGTAATTTGAAAGTATGATTAGGAAGACCTAATTGTGCCCAAGCTTTAACTTTTGAGGTCATGCCTTTGCATACATCCACAGGTGTGCTTTTATTCAACTCAAATTACCTATGATCTTAGTGAATCAATTGCATGAGGTGAAAGGACAAATGGATCCGTAATGGGGAGTTAGTGGTTGCATGTTTAGCATGGAATGATTTTCTGAATGGGGCTACAGAAATCATTTTGGTTATTTTAACTGACAAAAAACAGGAGATGTGCAGTCTGGTTTGCTGTCACACAAAAAGAGACTAAAAAGATTATGTTTCTTTTCACATTGCTGACTTGCACTGTAGATTTTCTTAAATTCGGGAATGTTTCCTGTAAAAATATGCCAAGTATTTTCTGGACTGAAAGAAATTGCATCATCATACCAGGAGCAGGAGGGAAATAAACAAAGCTCAGAAGATATGATGTTACATCTTATCCATTAAAAAAAACAGATGACTAAATCAAAGCAAGCCAATAGCAATATGTTAACAGACTGTAAAAGCTTCATAATTTCCTGTATTTTCTATTATAAACTGGCAGAAATAAACATGTGATTTTTTTAGGCTTTCTCGCAAGCAAAGTTATTTACAGTCTCCAATTCTGTGGTAGTTTTACTTTAAAGGCCTTACCTCACCATTATGAATCTCTGACAATATTTTGTGTATTTTGGACCACTCAATAGGATTTTCAAACGTGTGAAAAAGGTTAATGCACTAGTTTTAAAGAATTAAAAATATATGAAGAGGAAAAAGAAATAGCTTAAAACCTACATGAGGTGGGCACTGGGGGACAGCATATATCAAAAAGAGGGCTCTGCTTTGACTATGGGAGTATAATGGCTTTCTGCTAAAAAGCAATGAGGTAAACTATAGCCAGGAAGCTTCAAGGATGTTTTCTTTCAGAGACGGATTGGGAGGGATTAAAAGGATCTTAAATCTGTCGTCTAGACAAGTGTATGACCATATGGGCCACAAAACCAGGAAGACAGACCTGACGAAGAGTGGCCATCTCCTGCCGACTCAGATTAGTATGTGTTGTCATTAGTCGTCATTTTGGTTAATATGTGAGATGAGTGTTGGAGCAGTGGTGATATTTACACGATGCTCACAAACTCTGTCCTTTATGACTAAGAATCGAATAGGAATGGGCTGAGAAGGATTATTGTCCTTTGTTGTTGCTTATAATGGAACTGAATAAAGCAACCGTAAACACATTTACTTAATAACATGGCCATTAGCCAGCTAGTTAAGAGCAAAGAAATGTTGTTGTTTTCCTGCTAATGCAGCTCTGGGCAATTTGGCCCTCTGTCCCCTCCTATTTAACGTTCATTTTTAGGCTAGCAGATTAGATTATTTACGTCTGTCAGGGGAGCGGCAGCCAAGAAACCTGAAATATTAAGAAAGTTTCTAGAAAGGGGAATTGTCCATGAACCGACCGGAGATACATGAAAACCTTGTAACTAACCAAAATCATGTTTAATTTGGGGAACCAATACTTATTTCACCCAATGAAATGCAAATCAGTTTTTCACATTAATGTGATAGTGGATATTTGACTGTCTCTATTGTTCATTTTGGTAAGTGATCACACCCCAATATCAGCAGACGATCAGACTGTTTTAACTGTGTTTTAATGTACTTATATCTGTGCATGTAGCTGTGCAAATTTTTGAGGATTTGCTTTCAATTTTGTGAATGCATTATGCTTTTCTACTTCATTAGAAGGTTTGATAATCGATGATGACGGCTAAAGCTGACTGACCCATACATCCATGCAGTACATTGCCTGAAGCATCTCTCCTGATGTGACTGATATGACAATTTGGGACACAAACCTCAGTCACAGACTCTCACTTAAGACCAAGACAGCTGGATATCAACTATTTTGGCGGCAAATACGTATGTCAGCCATCTCTCTGATTTGAATGTATATCCCCATCCAAGTAACTAAGATACTGAATGGGTGTAAACTTTATGACACTGAGGAAAATAGTTAGATGAATGTGAAGATTTCATGCCAAACACTGCGACAAAATTGATTTATATCAATATATCAACTGAAGCTACATTATAGTCTGAACAATCAAGATCACTTCAAATATTTGCAGGTGAGAGACTGTTTAGAATAGAACAATGAAGGGTAGCCTAAATATATATAAAATGGGATAATAAGAACCATAGTTTCTGCTTACCAATCAAAGAGAGACTATATTTATTTTACATTAGCACTTGATGAAGAGAAGAGGGAGTACATATTAAACAGGGTAGGGAAAAAGAACATAAACATCTCACACACTTAATAGCTACATGTGTGGAGAGAGCATAGTTGGAAGAGCAGAATTAGATTTTTCATCAAGAGTAAAATGTGGAGCAGATTCTTGTCTGTACCTCAACAACATTGGAGGAACTGTGGGGGTAGAACCTTCACAAAGGTTTTGGCTTCATCCTACACTTATACAATTTTGGAAAGCTATGTTTGTTCTTTTAGCCCAAATCCTGGGTTATGATATACCCAGATAAGCAAAGCATTGTATTTTAGTTTTATGTTATAGGTGAAGCTGTAGTAAGCGTAGATAGATATCTGTTCAAAGTCCTCTTGGCAGCTTGCGAAAAGCCAGTTATAAGGAGTTGGTTTAAAGATAACCAAATGGTTAAAAAAGTTGACTGAAATATATGTCATGGGTATGTTAAGCCATAGAATAAGACTTTAAGAAAAAATCTGTTTGGAGAAACTGACAACATTTGCAGAAAACGAGAAGACATAAGTGCTACTCAATAAACTCTATATTGAAACGTCAACATTGTACGACGTCTCTCCAAACTGTCTACTTTGCTTTTCGTTTAGCTCCATCTTTGTTTAGTCTGCTTTTAAAATGAGAACCCAAACAAATAGCGAGAGGGCATGAAAGGAACCATTTCCATTCAGATTATTGCTCTAAATTGAATCAGAATTGATTAAAAGGAAGTATTTTAGCTAACGGACGAAGTTTGAAAGTTTGACATCCAAATACGGCAAACAGAAAATGGGCAGTTTGATTGTGTTTGTCTAAAGAGTAATGCCTCTATCCAGTGTTTTCATTGCAGCCCTCATCTCTGAAGCACAGAGTCTAGCTCTTCTAAATGCTGCACGAATATCAAGCTGGTGGCTGTGGTCTTAAAAGGCAGCTTAGGTCTCTGCTGCTCACAGCCCCAGAACATGAAGAGGATTAGCTTGCTACCATACCTCCCACTGACTCCCAATGATTATAGCTCTGCACTGTCAGACTTCATTACGTTCCCCCTTAGAAACTTACTTTCTAAGTACTGCAGACATTTCAACTTCTGGTGGAACCAAGTTTCCAAAAAAAGACCACTGTGATGAATGTCCTGTGTGTTATGTGACAGCTGGAGGAAGATGAGTGTGCAGTTTTGTATGCAATAATGGATTACGCTTGATGTACCAAATGCGATAAGTTGAACCAAGTCGTGTAATTCTATATTAAATTCAAAAGAACCTATTTAGTTGGTTTCCTTGTTTTTTTTTTCAGCAGTTTGAACAAGAGCCGCAGAAAGCAGAATCTGGGGTTCTGTCATTATAGAGCCAGACGTCTATAAGAGCATAATAGATGGTTTTGAACATTTCTGTGAAGAAGGAACGGTTTGTGATCATAACTGTGTCAAATAGAGAAGCCTGCATACACCCAGAATACAATGTATGATATGTAAAAACATCTTGTCCCAATATGATTTAGGCAAAAAAAAAACAAGAAAAAAAAACATTTAAGTGATAAGGACAGTGGGGACTAAAATTAACCGCTAAGCTATGGACTGTTATTAAGAGTAAAAATTACTGATTCATTGGAATTGTAAAATAAGCTCATTTTACAGCTATTAATATGAGTGCAAAAAATACTGTCAGTTGTTTGGATTATGGCTTCAGCTGAATCTTGTGAGATTTCTCCAGCTTCTTCCTAATGTACGCAGCTCCTAAATTCTTGTGCTCATGCAGAACTGTGATATCCAAGTGTGAATGCAGGACAGGAGTGTCCAACAGCAGCTGTACACACGAGCACTCCTAATGAGCACCAGACCTCTGGTTGAGTGTTTCTTCCAACGCCATTAGAAAGCAAAGCAATGAAAGCTATTAGCAGAGTTTTTTTGGTGAGGCCAGCAAATATGGGCATAATTTACGGGCCAAGAAAGTTGTTCTCAGAGTATTTCTGGGAGCCAAGCTAACACATTTCTTCCTTGTGGTATACAGAGGATTTTGTGTTTCAGACCATAAGCAACTTTTACGATTGCTTTACAAGTGCCACATTTGGTTTCATTATCTTATAATTGTAGATGTGAAGCTCAGATTCAGCACATGTTATGCACAACATAAATGCTGCAGTAGTGGGATGTTACCGACAAATCAGGGTATACCAAAGTATCAAAAGGTTAAGGATTTAAAGCAACTAAAATTATCTGTTAGCCTGTACCATTCCTGCACTTTAAAGTCCTTATAATAACATCCCAGGAAAAGATTTAGAGTATCTGGATTTTACATAAGCTATTTGGAGAATAGAAAAAAATACAGGGCTACTCTACACATTGCTGCACACCTCTGGCCAGCTGGCTGAAAGAAAGCAACTACACTTTTTAATGAATTGGGCTGTTTAAAAATATTTCCAATGGCAAAAAAAAAAGATATTGTAAAAACTGAAGAAGCACCAGCATTCTCACTCATCAAGTTAACGCTGCTTTAAAACTACACATGCCAGGCCATCAGCTAGAGCTCAGCTACCCTGCAGAATATAGGCTGGTAACCCAGGCTGATAGCCCAACTAATTACATGTTACTGAAAACAAAATATTCAAATCACAATGGTAAGACCGGCTTCGCATTTAGGAAAAGTATATCTGTAGTTACACAGATAATATAAAATAAAGGTAATGCATTTTAATCCTCTGCCTTGCTACATTTCCACTAATTCAGAAATAGGAGATGGATCACTGTGGCATCAGAGTTTGACAGAGGCCTCATACTGTACCAAACGTAAAAAGCTCACCTGCTGGAGAAGGGATGAGCCCAGGTATGTTGTCCTCTCCGCACACGAAAGCATTCTCGGGAAGGAGATGCATTGCAGAATTCAGTGAAGGATGTGTTTTTAGCACACAGTGCAAATGTGCTCCATCAATTTCCTTCAGTAGGTTGTCATCTGCAAAAAGACAATAAAAATGATTTCACCACAAACAAGCAATCTCTTTTGTTGAATACAAACGAGTTCAAGGATATTTCAACCTGGCCATTAGCACCAGCCCATCCAAAGAGATGTTATCCATCTCTTCAGTGTCAGGTTCTAATGTCCCCACCAGATGCAGGGACGTCACCCGGCAACATGGCATCCGAAACGCACACAATTTATTTATTTTTTTTTACATTTCTCTCGGCTGCTTGTGACGTAGCTGCACTGTTCCAGTGCGCTGCGGGCATCACTTTCCCAGACTAAAACAGAAATGACAGCCATTCAGCTCCGAAACCCAAAGAACCGCCGCAGCGTAGATGAGGCGCGCGACATGAGCAATGAGTTAGACGTTGTCATCTTTCAGCGAGGTCATTCAGAGACGAGTAGCGAGCCACAACTCCTGCCATCAACACAAAGCACAGATCATTTGGAAGGTGAGTATAGTGGCGTTTGGTACGCTGGCGTGTGTTGGCTCCCCTCAAGCCTGACCGGCGTAGCAATCTTTCACCGTGGCAGGGTTAATGATCGGACCTTCAACAGCACTGGTTACAAAAGAGCAAGCTTCATTCGCCCTCATGAGTTGCTCAACAAGTTGGAGCAGAGCAATCTGAAGGGGGGAGTCATTACACACGGAGAAACGATGCTGCTGTGGAAACCCAACATTTTGGTTTCTAATTATCTTTGTAACTCAGCTGTTTGCTTTATTTCCCTGTCAGCACTGCTGTAAAACTATTATCACAACTGCACGCTTTTAGAGCCATTACTATTGTATAATACGCCCCATTCTTTCTATTATACGCATCAAGCTGCTCCCTTTAGCTGCACTCTTACTCCAACCAGATACACAGTTCATCAATGAGTAAAGTGGTAAACATTTACTGTCTAAAAGCACTCTTGGACTAACAGGTTGTCTGCAGGAAGAGATTTATCATGTAGCAATTGGAAAGCTTATAGTGAGGGGGGAAACTGAACAAGACCTATGCATAGGGACCATAAAAACTGTTTATTGTAGTTTTATAGCCGCCTGCTAAAGAACGACAAATAACAGCGTCACTATAAACAGCCGTGAATGTCTGACATCCAAATAAGAGCAAGCGCTGCTCATTTACAGGACTTGTACTCCATCTGCAGTCTCCAACATTTCATATCGAATGGCGGGACAAGAGAAGACACATTTGAACATCACACGAAGCTGCTCAGTTGCCTCAGAGTAAAATATGTCAAACATCAGGAGGATCAAAACCAGGATTTAAGCTGTGATCAACATGAAACCACTAAAAAATCTAACAGAGGACACTGTGACTTTATTTAGGCTTATACATTTGTAGACTTGGTGTTTTTTTTTTTTTTTTGAAAAATCAAGTGTAAAATTGTTGCCAAATAATGTTTTTGTGAGCAGCTGTGCCACTTCTCTCACAATCAGACCTTAAACCATCCATAATTGTCTCTTTATTAATTAGGTCGTCGAGAATTAATAGAAACAAAGGATTATGAATAATACTCAATAATTCAATAACCTTTCATGAAATATCCTCGCAAGAGCTAATTTCACTGCCTAAAATGTATGACAATAAATATAAGGATACCAATACACTGTGTGAGATCCACATCCTTTTGTACAACAGAACTAATCCCACGTGTAGGATGGGCACCTAACCCAGGCGTTTTTAAATGATTGAATGAGATCATACATACAGATTAGTCAGTGAGCCATGTAGCATATTTTTCACAGCAAAGATTTATTAAAAAAAAATCACCACCCATGTTGTATAACATTGAGTGCTGTTTATTCTGTTAAAATAACAGTAACAGTGAAGTAGAGTATACGGGGGATAGATGCAAAGAGGGCAGCTGAAATACTACTGATTCAATTTTACGACATTCAAAGCAGAGCGATAAGTTTATGAAGCAGGAGAATATTTTTTTTTCTCCGAGTTTAGTCAACACATGATTACCAGGAACCACCAAAAAAAAAAAAAAAAGTTCTGAGCCAAATGATTAACATGACATATGGAAAACAGAGAAACCGTGCTAGGATTAGCCTAGCGCTTCAAGACACCGCTTCGCATGAACACATGGTTAGTGGGAATAAATCATAGAAAGACTGGGGCACTATTTGTCAAGTCAGATATTTGTTCAGAGACAAAGTTTAACTTATTTTAGGTGACGTGTTTACTAATTTAACTTAGTGTTCCGAGTAGCATATTTGAAGTTTCCCGCAGAAACTGTGGTTGGTTCAAAATATGTGTTGCAGTAAAGAAATACAGAAGTGAGAGACTGCATTATAGCGGACACCTGTAGACAATTATATTACTGTTGTAAACTATGTAATACTGATGAAAAGCAATCCGCTCATTTATTATACTGTTCTTTCAATTTGCTGAGTTTTCCACTATTTTATTTACTTTATTGTAACAATGGATTGAGATTCAGCTAATTCCTAATATTAAATCACTCATTTGGGTGTTGGGGTAAGAAGCTTGACCAGGACATAACCATGGACAATATCCACCATACCACCTATTGAAGTATGGTCCCTGAGTTATACAAAAACTGCAAAACTCCTCCACTCTGAATAAAGGTGGCAAAGACAGCCACATCAACCGTTATTCCTTTACAAAAAATATAGACTCAAAAGCATTAAAGTGTTTTCTATTGTTCTCTGCCCTATTAAAGCTTCAATCATCTGCAATTTCCACACAAAGTTTATATTGTACACCCTGGGAGGTGCAAATATCGTCCCAATAATAACATCACAATGAGCTCCAATATTAAAGAAATGATTGAAAACATAGCAAACATCATTTGACATATTTACATTTGTCAACAGGGTTGTTGTTGTTTTTTTTATATGCAACTTGATTGGCAAATAGAAGACACATATTACAAAACCTTAAATTGTCCGAGGCTAATTTGATTAAGATTTTCTTTGTAAAACTGCTCCTTTTTTTCAGTTAACAAAAACAAGATTTGCCCTTGGGATTACTGAAGTATTTCTGAATTGAATAGAAGATGAAAATCCTGAAAAGCTAATAGCTTTTCAACAAAAAGCCTGGCAAAAAGTCCATTTCTGCTATAAGAGCCTTTTTGACCATTTTGAGGACAAAGCAACTGCCTTCATCTTTAAAGTCACTGTGGGGGAGATTGAGAGAGAAGGATGATGATGGACTGGATCCCTGTGTTCTCCTTCCCTCCATGCTAGTGACTCATCTCTTTCACAAAGCTTTAACTCTCTCCTGCAGCTCACTTACAACGAAGAAAGGTGCTTACTTCTAAAAATGAAAATGGAAACCTCCATGGTTGCGGCACAGTTTAACCTCTTTTGCAAGCATTTTGAGTCACAAAAGCAGCTTTTATTGAAAAGCTGTTTCTTACCATAACACGGCAAGAAGTGAATGAAAAGAAAAGAAAGTAAACAAAAATCACAGAACTTTCCTGACACAGATGGCGGCCAGGTGTCAGATTCTTTTTCATCATTTATACCTTGTTATTTATTATGCATCAGGCTTGAGTTTCAGTCAGATGCTGCGCATAGATTAGAAAGCTATTCCAGAAATTCCTTACAGCATTACCGGCTATGTGGTACCTCTGAGTCAATTGAGGAGCAACTTGGCAGGAGATGTGAAAACAAGGAACCTGGAAGGCATGGGGGACAAAAATCGCTCAGAATCAGAAAAACAGAGCCAGTAACTGTTGGAAAACATTGGAAACAGAAGATAGAACACAAGTAAGTTCGACATAAAGTAATGTTAATATGCTCCAGTATAAACTAACATTGGATGACATAGTGATTTTAAATTCACTATTTAATATTTCATGATCACATATGTTCAGTGCCAAATTAGGTTAAAAGTATAAATAATTTCACACCATTAGGTCCTTCAGAGAGCTGTGTGTGATAGCCGCTGGTAGTGCAACACAACAGAAAGGCCTGGTCTTCATGTCTGTGGCTTGCAGAAAAAGATTTCTGGTAAGAAGTTGTTTTAAAACATATAATGTTAAAGTTTAATACACACACACACAGTTGCTATTTTGCCTTGTGTTTCAATGGAGCATGAGGATACATAGCTTTAAGTAAATAATGCTTCCGCTTCACCTTTCTACACATCTAATACTGTAGCTTATGTAACTTGCTCTCTGGTTCAGTCAGCTTGTTAGGGATCTCTTTGACATGCTGAAGGCTTCTGAGGCAAATCTGCAGCTCAGAAATGCTACACACACACACATACATATATATATATATATATATATACATATATATATATATATATATATATATATATATATATATATATATATATATATATATATATATATATATATATATATTACGGCTGCCAGTTTTAACGCATTAACATTGTTAGACCATAACGCCGACAAATTGTTTAACCAAATTGTTTAACGCACGTTAATCATACGTCAAAACACACACACCATTACTAATGTTTTTTCCCCGCAGCGCATCTCCGGACTGTGTCTTTTTTTCCCTCTGCTCTTTACGTAGTTCCAAGAATGCTAGAGACCTTAGCATAACAGACCTGCACTCACTGTTGCCAAATCCACTTATTTTATGCAACTTTGTGCTTCTTGTTTCAAAGGCGCTTGTAAATTTCATGAGTCGCAGGTTGTGGTTCTTTGGGCTTGTTTCTGAAAGTGAAGTCGCTTATTTGGGCTCTAAAATAAGTGACGATAAACACAAGTTATTAAAAGACCTGCTTGCACTACAGACACTTGAGTATAACAAGCTGAAATATCCCTCCGCCTCAATACATGCTGCTGCACATCGTCCTCTAGAATGACATAATAAACTCAGAAGGAGCAGCTCTGCCTGTATTTTCTGCAGTTTACAGTTGCAGTAACTGATGATAACTGCGGAGAGAACCCACACATGCACAGGGAGAACATGCACACTCAATGCAGAAAGACCCAGGGCAAGGGTAGGACTTGAACCCAGGAGCTCCACTGTGCAGCCCCTATATATATATATATATATATATATATATATATATATATATATATATATATATATATATATATATATATATATATATATATACATTGGATTTGAAAGGAAACAACTAAAATGTAACTGAAGTGCAGACTTTAAGGAGTTGAACAAAATGAGTTGAACAAAAATATATGATTAAACATGTAGCAATTGTAGCTATTTTTATACCAGTGCTCCTCATTTAAGACTTAGACTTAGACTTAGACTTAGACTTTCTTTATTGTCATTTTGTATACACAGAGTGCATACAGAACGAAATTTCGTTTTCACACAGCTCAGAAATATTGCAGTAACTCTACAGGATACCTTGCAGTGAATTACAGTACAGGATAAAGTGCAGTGATCAATCGCAGTCACTTACAGGATAAATTTCAATTTGCTTCCGGATAAAGTGCAGCAGTGAACAGTAGGCAGTTGAAATGTAAACAATGTAAACCAAATGTAGACAAATATGCAGTAGGGTGCAGCCGTGATTTAAAAGTAGACAGTTGCATTGTACACAGTTTTGCAGTGCGTTTCCGGTTAAGGTGCAGCATCAATTTTTCAGGATACGATACAATGTGCAAATGTGCACATTTGGGGCTCAAAGGTAATTGGACAAATATACATAACCCTAAGTAAAATGTTACGTTTCAATATTTTATTGGGAATCCTTTGCAGGCAATGACTGTCTAAAGTCTGGAACCCATGAACATCACCAAACGCCGGGTTTCTTACCTTTTGATGCTTTGCCAGGCCTTTACTGTGAGCTGTCTTGAGTTGGTGCTTGTTTGTGGGTCTTTCTGCCTTAAGTTTTGTCTTGAGCAAATGAAATGCATGCTCGATTGGGTTTAGATCTGGTCACTGACTTTGCCATTGCAGAATATTCCACTTCTTTACATTATAAAACTCTTGGGTTGCTTTTGCAGTATATTTTGGATCATTGTCCATCTGTACTGTGAAACGCCGTCCAATCAACCTTGCTGCATTTAACTGAATCTGAGCAGAACGTATATCCCTATGCACTTCAGAATTCATCCGGCTGCATCTGTCTTTTGTCATATCCTCAATAAACACAACTGATCCAGTGTCATTGGAAGCCATGCATGACCATCACACTGCCTCCACCATGTTTTACAGAAGATGTGGTATGCTTTGGATCATAGGCTGTTCCAATTCTTCTCTAAATGTTCTTCTTCCCATCATTCTGGTACAGGTTCATCTCAGTCTCACCTTTCCAAAGAATCCTGTTCCACAACTAGGCTGGCTTATTCAGGTGTTTGTTTTTTTTGGCAAAGTCAATTCTGTTATTTTTATTTTTGAGGCTGATTAATAGTTTGCACTTTGTGCTGAATCCATTGTATTTACTCTCACGAAGTCTTCTTTTTATGGTAGACTTAGATACTGATAGACCTACTTCCTGGAGAGTGTTCTTCACCTGAGTGGATGTTGTGAAGGGGGTTTTCTTCAACGTGGAAAGGATTTTGTGATAATCCACCACTGTTGTCGTCTGTGGACGTCCAGACGTTCACAAGCTCACCAATGCACTCTTTTTCTCAGAATGTACCAAACTGTTGATTTAGCCACTCCTGACATATCTGCTATCTCTCTAATGATTTCTTCTTTTTTTTAGCCTCAGGATGACCTGTTTCATCTCCATTGAGAGCTCCCTTGATGGCATGTTGTGTGTTCATAGCAACCGCTTCCAAATGCAAACGCCACACCTGGAATCAGCTCCAGACCTTTAAACTGCTTAATTGATGACAGATTAACGAGGGAAGAGCCCATGCAGCCTTGTTATTTATTTTGCAGTCTTCTAAGTCAATTGTCCAATTACTTTTGGTCCCTTGAAAAAGAGGCGGCTAGATATTAAAGAGCTGTAATTCCTAAACCCTCGCTCCAACTTGGATGTGAATACTCTCAAATTACAACTGAGAGTCTGCGCTTTAAGCCCATATTGATTGTATAATTGTATCCTGGATAGTTTTTCATAAACAGCTAAAATAACAAAGCTGGTGTCACTGTCCCAATATTTTTGGGTATAAATGTTCAGCTCACTCGATTTGGTCTTTTTTGTAGTATGCTGGTGGACAATGTAATGAACAAGCAGTGCCTTATAAGAATGGACACGCATGCTAATGGGGAGTGAGACCCTACAAGAGAGTGAAATTTCAGCACAACGCCTGCGATCCAAAAACAGCTTCCACCGACAATTAAAGTTGACAAAACACATATGACTGCATTTATTTTTAATAAATGTCTTTGCTTAGAAAAAAATTCAGTTAGTATCCTCATTTATTTTAAATATTTTTATTATTAAATTATTAAATTTTTTATGTTCCATGTTTTGTATATATTGTTTAAAATAAACAACTTTCTTTTATTCTTTTTTTTTTTTGTTTTTTTTTAAAATAAGACATTCGGAGCTGCAGTCCTAACCAAAATTGTGTTATACAGCAAAACCGTGATATTTTTGCCTAAGGTCATTATACCGTCAGAATCTTATACCAGCCCATGCCTAATGGAGACATTGAGAGACATGGTATTTTAGAAAAACTGCTGCCACAGCGTTGCATTCTGTTCACTGCTCACACAATGGGCTCATACACAAAACATACACTGAAATGTTCTTGTGGTAATTAGGGGAGACTTATTTAACTTTCTACACTCATGACTTTTGTTTCTAGAAACTAATTCCACTAATTTAAATGGTGCTGCACATGATTCTACAGTGTCGATAAAAAGATTAAAAGACAATTATCCATTGTTTTCAACAGTCCAATTAATGCTAGAGGAGTTTTAATTTGATTCCTGCACCTACATTTGGTTATATAGATCATGTTTGTGTCCTATCCATTTATTAATGACATTTCTGTAAAGCTATTCAAAACACACTGAAGATAATAAGCTGAAATAAGCTAAAAAAATTAGCATTTTTTTATAGGTACATAAAAATTAAAAAAGGAAACTCACGGAGGTCAATTAAAATTTACCTGATATAAGATTTGCAACATTTGCATGTGCGAGATGTATGAGCAGATACCCTGCATACAAATACACCACATACTGTCAATCAATTATTATAATACTTCTGTTCAAGCACCTCTGAGAGGACTCCCTGTTGACACCCTTCACACACCTGCCATAAAATATGAACAGCAGAGATAGAAATTCTCCAGAAGTGTAAAGGATAATAAAGGTGTCCAAAAAACATCCTGAGGTTCCTTGACTGTTGGATCATTAAATGTTTTTTTTTTTTTTACTCACAGCTGGTTGAAAGGGTGTGGAAACCGTACAGCAGCAGACAAGGTGCAGTGTCTTAAACACCGCCACCCAAAAATATATCAACAACAAAATATCTGGTCTTCACAAAATTTACACGTCAACCTGCCTGCAGAGAATATGCTCTATTTGAAGATTCGTCCCATCCTGATCATTTGCTGTCTGAATATATTCTCTCAGCAGAGTTTTTTACGTCCACCAAAGCACACGTTCCAGCATTACTGCGTTCACATTCATTGTTTAACTTCCTTTTGAATCATCCTTTTTTGAGTTGGAAAGGCAGCACAACATTCAACCTTAATTTTAAAAACGACTGGTTTGGACAATGTTAGATTTATGGTGGAATTTCTTATTTTTATTCCTATTATTTTATCTCTTAAGAAATGCTTTAGCAGCAGCAATGCGTGGTCCTCCTGCGCTGCTATGTTTATTTAAATTCTTGCTTTCATCCCGCGGTATGTCCCGCCTTAAAATACAAGACAATACTGCAACGTGATTTGGCCGAACCATTTTATTTTGGTTCTGACACCAAGAGTTGAAGCCTGAGCGGTACAAGGTGGATTCTTGTGTGTTTGTGAATGCACAAATACTGCGACAATTCATCCTGCAGCCAAGGTTAGAATTTGTGTGCACCAACCACAAGCCAGTTGACGCAAATGCAGTAGAGGACCAAAATGGATTTGTGTACAATCCACAATAAATTGAACAGTATCTGAAACACAATCGCAAGTCTGACATCGCAAAAAGCCTGATGCTAGTTTCGGAATGGATAGAGCATGGTTAACACTAACCTGATGACACCAACCTTAAACCGTGCTGAATATTTTCTTAGACGTAACAATAACAGAGTTGGTTCATAGCATCATCAAACCAACCCAAAGAAAAAAACAGCTCAAATCCAATATTGAGAGCCCAAATGAATAATTAATCCATGTCAATGACGACTGCTTGTAAACGTCTGACTGGCACGTCGAGGTGAAATAAAGTATCATTTAAGTAAAAAAAAAAAAAAATACTCTCGAGTCTCAGCAGAAGAACAAAAGTCAAAGAGACTTACGTGTATGTTCTCCTGAGAATATTTATGGTGTGTATGTATATGTGTATGTGAGTTAGCCTGGCCAAAGTGGCTAAAAGGAAGGCAGTCAGGCAAAAGATGTCCAGTGCAGCAGGTGGTTTTATTCACAAAAAAGGTGTTGGAAAAATATTTACAAAAAATCTCAAAAAAATAACTAAAAGGTTTAACATGGCTCAACAGATCAAAACTGAACATAAAGCAACCAAAATTAATGTCACGTGCACACAGCTACACTGACCTGGTTCTCTCCCTCTCTAGAACCTCTCAATTTCTTGTCTTTTATACCTTTCCCCACCAAGGTAGACAAAATGGCCTCCGATGGACTCTCCCACACAGGCACCCCCAAACAATTGATACATTTCCTATCAAATGTATCATTGTTAAAATCAATCCAATTCAGCACTATCTGAATATGAAACAATTGAAATACAAACAGCATTAAATTACACAATGCCCAAAACTTAATATAGATGGATTACTGCTTCCCCCTCTTCAGATGGTCTCTTCCTGTGCCAATCCTCCAACAGGAAGGCCTAATTTCCAGGAAGTAAATTAAAACATCAGGTAAATTCACTGAAATAAAATACACAAGATAAATGAAAAAACAATTACAAACTGAATGATTTGAACCACGATGTTATAGTAAATAATCATTAGAAATGCAAAACATAAACAAACCCGGGATAGTATATATATCTGCAAACTAAAGACTAAATACAATATGGCTAAATCAAAACAAACCAGAATGTTACCAAATGTATATAAACAGACAAATGGAGTTCTCACCCACTTTGTCACACTGTATAAAGCTAAACAAATTATTCTTTTTAACAGCTGAAAACAAAACAATAAAGTAGATTTTTAGGAGGTACAGGTGAAAGGTTTATTTGAAGTTCACTCAAGAAGTAGTATGTGTAGGTGGTGAAAGAGGGATGCATAAAACCCATGTGAAAGCAGCTGAAATGTTGCTTCATCTTTATCACAGGGAAGTATTTTTGTTCATCAGAGCCAAAACATGTCATAGCGCACTCCTTCTTACCCTACACATAAAGCGAAGGCATCATTCTATGGCTTCAGATTAAGTTATGCTAATGTGAACACAATGTACCATCCGTTTGTCACATTAAGAAGTTTCCGGAGTTGCCCCTCATCCTTCTCATTTTCTCTGCTCCTTTCCTCCCAGTTGGTTGAGAAGATAAGCTTAGATCAAAACAATATGCTTACTCCTCTCACACTTTCTTCTCCCTCCTGTTTTTGCATACCAGGATGAAAAAAAAAAACTTTATGTAACTTCCTTGATGCCGTCTTCCCTCCCTTTCTGTCTCGCAGGCCAGACACTGGTTGTAAAAAACTGAATTTTGACTTGGCTTCCACCATTAATCTTTTTTTAATGGTGGAAAAAAAGCAACTATTAAGCTTCCTTTTCTGTCAGCAACCAAATCAACTTGTCCAGTTTTCTTTTTAGCCAGGTCTCTTTGTGTTTATGACTATGGCTACAGGGTTAGAGCTGTCTCTGGCATGGAAGGAAAATATTTAAACTAATAATAGTAATTTTTAAAAAACAACAACCATATTTTAAGTGACTGTTGTAAATCTGGACATTTCATCGCTTTTGGTTCTCTGTTTTTTTCCTGTTTATGAAAAGCAATATTTTCAACTGTCTGGCATCCACTTTTTCTTCTGCCCATTAATTACCACAATCCCCATGAGCAGTGTGTGTGTGTGTGTGTGTGTGTGTGTGTGTGTGTGTGTGTGTGTGTGTGTGTGTGTGTGTGTGTTTGTGTGTTTGTTGGAATAACATGTTATTAGTTGCCAGAATAGGTGTTGGGTGGGATGCAGTTTAGGTGTCTGCCAAGGGGTTGGAATTGGTTTTATGCCTAGCCAGTAAAATGTAGCTTGGTTTTATAAACACACAAACACACACACACACACACACACACACACACACACACACACACACACACACACACACACACACATACGTAACGAAATGGACACAGCAGTCTCTAGCCTTTTATTTAACAGGTATTCACACTACTGTTTTCATGAATGAGACACAGATTATTCTGTATGTTTCACAGTTTAAATGGAAGCCATGCATTGTAAGAATAAAAAGCTACTTGCATAATATGGCATGAATCATTTCAAAGTGAGCAAGTCCTGACAATTGCCTATATTTTCTTATTTTATGCATACTCGCGTGAATATATCAAACCCACTTTTCTAATATCGGCCCTTTAATTAAGGGGATACAGGGGTGAGTTGAAAGTAAATCCTTTCATGAATGTAAAATCAATATAAATGTCCACAAAATGTCTTCATCTACAAAACTACTTCTAAATTTAGTATAGGAGGGGCTTTATATAACAATAACAAATCTAAAAAATGGGCAATGTACTGTTTTTTGGCACAAAACTAGGGACTTAAACCATTGTAACTATTTTGGATTGAAATGCTCCATTTGACAGCGACCAATATTCAAGATCAGAGATTAATTTAATTTATTGAGTTATAAAGAATTTTAAAAACAACCAACTAAGGAACTTAACAGAGATGTAACAAGAGATGCATTGCTGATCGGGATCTGGCAATTTAAACTTCACTGGTCCTGATTGGTGACCGGTCCTGATCGAAGCCTATAAGTCTGATATTTTTTCTATCAGTAAACATGACACCTAAGAGGTACCAGGTCTCACTGACAGGACTCTTTGGATCTAGATGTTGCTACTGTCAGTAGAAGTTTCATATTTAGCTATTTCCAGAATCAGCCAGAAGTTTAAAAGTCCAATACGCAGATGGAAGAAGTTAGAAGGAAGCATTATTTTACATGTTGAGACATATTTGGGGTTTATTTAGGCAGTCTGACAGCAAGGGAGTGAGACCTCAGGAGATAACAAGGCTAAACAGACAACAGCAGAAGTTGCTCTATTTTATCATTCAGCAGGTAGACACGCCCATGGCAAAGCACCTCAGCTCCCCTCACCCTAAACTGGATCTGTAAAATGAAATGCACCTGTCTGAATCACATTATCCAATGAAACGTACGACAGCTGTGTGCATGAGCATGGTGATGAAACTGCGTCTACCACCAATTTTCCCACCAGCAGCAGCGGTGTGGCCATGACATGCGCATCAGTGCTTGTAGCCGATTCAGAGTCAGCACCATGGGCGCTGCTGTTTGTAGGTGCAGCGCGAGCGATACATAGACTGAGTGACTCAATTTAATCTTGTGAATGAAACTTTCAGCCCAAATTAAATTTTCCTTCTACTGACATAAACAACGTTAATTGAGGAGAGAGACAGAGAGGCATTTTCTGAGTCCCATTTGTTTTCTTCTCATGGATCCATGTCAATTCTCTCCTCTGTTGCCTCTGTTGCTGGTGGTGCAGTAATAAAAAAATTTATTAGCAATTACCCAAAAAAGATCTTGAGACAAGTTTCCATATTTAGTTATTATTCCATTTCTGTTTTATACCACTATAAAACAAATTTGTGATAAATTAGAAACCAGAACAGGTATACTTGCAACTGACTGAACCTGAGCAATCAAGGAACATCTAGCAAACAGCATTAGACATGCATGTGCTGCCTTTAGGTTAGAGATCATGCCCAACAGTCACAATGACTTGCTACTAAATGATGAAATGAGATGCAACACAAAAGCCGTCAGTTTCTTTCAACATGTTCATCCCATGGAAAAAACTAAAAACAAAAATTGTTTTGTTGAGATAAGTCATAATCTTCAAAGGCCTGTTTTAAATGTATTTACATAACGGGATAAAACAAGCATGCTTATCTCTATATAAAAACACTGCAACTCAAGGTTGAGAAAAAAACATTTAAATTAATAATATTTGTAGGCAAGACCTTTCCTGGCTGCTATATGGTGAGACAGACCCTTTAAATTGTGCAGGTATAACAGAACATTGACAGGTTTGCAGGATATTCCAGATATGTTCTGAGCAAATACACATTCTTACTGCTTTTTTTGTGCTTTTAGTAAACCAAGATCTCCCTGAGACAAGGCCACAGACTGGAATGTGGCTATGTACAGAAACAGCAAAACAATACTAGAGGTATTAGGGAAGTACATATTTATAAAACATTTTTCAAACATTTCAAGACTTTTATCATAAGATTTTTTTGAATCTCTATTTTCCAGCACCAGTGATTGTTAAGAATGCTAAAAGCTTTGTGCAAAAATTGCCGTTTGTTAAAACCAGCAAGCAACCAAGCTGGTCAATGTAGCGGGATTAGAGAGGAGTGAATATGGCTGCTGTGGGTAAGGAAAGAAAAACAAACTATAAATGTATCTTTGTTTGTAGCCATGGTTTTCTCAATTAGCATACAGTGACACACACACTGGTCTGTTTACGACCCCACTTCAAGTACGAGTCTTTGGAAAAGGCAGAAGTGTATTCAAACACACACATTAGAATAAAGCAATAACAAGAAGTTCTGTTCTTCCTCTTTATGACAAATCTAAAAAATAAGAGAAAAGAAAACCAAGTAAATTAAGCCACATGTGTGGCCTTTGCCATTTAAGTATGTAAAGGTGTGAATGTTGAGTACAGTATAATGATCCCTTTGCAGTCTCATCTCACCATCAATTATGCACTCAGAGCTGAAGCTGCATATAGACGGCAGCTTGCTTTTTTTTCTGGTGCAGCCATCGTCATCCTGCACGCTCAGTTTTGAGTTGTTTTCAACAGGAAATCATTGCTGACTTGTAAAAATCCAACTGAAAAAAGTTTCAGTTGTAAAGTCCACTTTCATGAACTTTACAACATTTTTTATAGCCGTCACCTGCCCAGTACATTGTAGTGGAGAATGAAAATGCGTTATGACTTAAGTCAGAAAACAAGTACATAAGTAATTTCTTCATCTAATGGCAGCATTTGAATTTGGGAAAAATATTAAAGTATAGATCCATTCTTCTTTATATAAGGAGTCCATGCTGGTGGTGTTGGTATAAGGTGTGGGGGATATTTCCTCGGCACACGTTGGGCCCGAGGGTACCAACTGAGTGTTGTTTAAACACCACTTGGTATTGTTGCTCACCATGTTAACACCGTTATGATCCATCTTCAGATGGCTATTTCAACGCACATTAATAAACCACGACACAAGTTAAAATAATCTCAAGCTGATTTCCTGAACATTACAGCGTTCCCTGCTCTCCAGTGGCCTCAACACTCAACAAAGCTGCTCCCTTTGATTGAGATCAAAGGGAGCTGCTTTGGGATGTGGATGTGAAAAAGGGAGGTTTGTTTCGTGGAGGCAGAGAGGGATGACAGGAAGTGTGGTGGGTGACAGATAAGAGAGCTACGGATAAAATCTACGTCCCGGACAATTGTTTTTAAAACAGTGCTGCAGACAGACTCGTTAGCAATCCGGTCCAAAAGTAATTGCTTCAAATTTTATTATATTATTCACCTTCTTACTTTTCATATTGGAAATTATTTCTGGGACATTTTGCACTTTTAAATCTTGGCTGGTTGGTCCCACAAACAATTTGTCATCACTACATCACTCTCTGGACACACAAAGCTGGTTTTCCCTTATACCAGTAGGCTGAACCGTGAAAACCTCGCTTGGGTATTCAGGGGTCTAACAGAGGCGGCCTGACTTCTACCCCCTCACCAAATTGGTCCTTTCACATGGAGACAGCAACAAGGCTCATTAATACAACTTAGTACTTTGTGAAAGGGGCTAAAGGGAACTTTTTCAATTGTTAGACCAGCACCAGTGTTGCATGCAAATCAAGGAGGAATGCTGGCAGGTTCTATGCCAACAGCACTAACCTTGATGAGCGTCTGAGACTTAGTCACTCTACAGAATATGCTGAGGACAGGAGGCTGCCATCTGAAGAGGAAAGAAAAGGTGCCATATGGGCGACGCAAACTTCAGTCAGTAAGTGCTTTGGCAGAGACACTACAGTTTTTAATTTCACTTTAAAAAGTTTTTTTTTTTGTTTTTTCCAGTAAAACATCTTATGACATAATTTACTCACCTCCAACAAAATGTCTTATAAATAGGTATAGTAACCGTCCATGATATTAATGGAAATTATGAGTTATAAAATTACAATCATGAAAATTAAAAGTTAAAATATATGAATGAGTTTCATATGAACAGATTATGGTTTACCATTAAGTCATGATAAAATCTAACCATGGGTCAAGCATTATTAAGTCATAGCTGATTAACCAACATAACATGTATTTAAACCCACATGAAAGTAAATTGAGTGAGATGTCTCTGTTCCAGCTCACCTGAATCAAATGGTTGCATGACCTTCTCTGCAGCCAGCAAGTGCTGCAGAAGCCACTTAAGCCTGAGCTACATTCGCGCGTTGTGTGGCGCCGGTCTGGGCTGAGTGGACGCCAGCCCATAGAACCACTGTAGATGTTTATACTTGACACAGACATAGTTTCGGTATTCGCCAAAAACACAAGGGGCAGTAATCAACATAACCAGCGGAACGCAGTAAAAAGAACATTTCACGCCACACTTCCAAGATGGCCGCACGCAGTATTGTGAATAATGATGAAGAATAGTTGGTGTGTTTATGGCAGCTAAACAGAAAGAAACAGAGGGTTAGAGACTTAGAAGATGGTATGTTCACCCATTGCATACAGAGAGATGTGAAAATGTGAAGATGGAGAAAACAGCCTGTCTGTAAAGCCCATAGGGATATTTTTTAAAACAAAAGATTTAAAAAAAAAATGAAATAAATAAAAACTTGTTTTAGAGGGTGGTTGATTTAGACTATTTATGCCACTGGTGCTGGAAATACAACTCAAAATCCTTCTTTGTATCCACAAACTTGGCCAATAAACTCACCTCTGAAAGTATGTACGTATTTTGTGTATTCTCTTTTCAGTCACAGAATGGACACCAACAACAAAGCATTTAACAAAATTGTGCTGCGTCAAACTTCTGGTCCATTTTATGTCAGCACAGGCAAACTTATTTTGGTGAGGACTCCTTTGAATTCCCCCATTTTGAATGAGGCTTGTGCAAGTGGTCCACACCAGGTTACAAACAATCGGAGGTGCACAACCTTGCGCTACGGCAGCTCGCAAGGCCCGCGCTTGCGAGTGAGGACAGCAGCATTGGTGATGCCCGAAGCCGGCAGTGGAGGACAGAATGTGTGCAGTTTCTGAGAGGTAAAGTGATGTTAGCTGCATAATTGCTGACATGGGCTAATGTTCAAAGCCTTAAACACTAAACACTATCGATCAATGCAGCGGGACAGAGCAGATCAAGAGGCCGACAGACCGATTACCCGCCCCGCCCACAGAAGCGGCGGCTGGTCGGCCCAGCTCTGGAGCTAACAAGAGGACGAATGATGAATGATGAATGACACACAAACCTCTAACGAACATTCTTTTCTTTCTATCTCCTATTTTGTAACATATATGTATATATATATATATATATATATGTATATATATATATATATATATATATATATATATATATATATATATATATATATATATATATATATATATATATATATATATATATATAAATATATAATCTGGACATATATGGAGGGAGGGAGATTTAATTTTGTAGCCCAACAATTTCAAATAATTCCAATTAATTCTGAAAGTGGGCATCTTAAATTGAAAAGGGAGAGGTTTATCTGAATGCAAGTGAATGCAGTATTCTCTACAACTACTGTGTTAACTATAAAAATCATGCCTGGACCAACACATTTGCATATGCAGCATAGACTGTGGAACAGATTCCAGAAATATGAGTATGTTGAATGCTTGAAACTGAATTACTGTTGAAAACGTGTAAGACTTGAATAATCTCTATTTCAAATTGTGGCAATATTATTAAATTCAACTCTTAACCCCAATTGCATCTGCAACACACAAAATTTACTCTTTTTTTTCCCTCTGAGGCCACTGTGTTAAGTAATGGGGAAAAAACAGCATAATGTTGAATTTATAATAAACGAAGTGAATAAACAAACAGTCATAGCCTTGGGGAAATATTTTCTCTTTTGAATTATTTCACATAATCAGAGAAAAAGATGACCGCCATAGCTGCGCTTATTCACTGTAGCACCATGCAGTCTTCAGATACAATCCACAGTCCCCAGCCTTTCACGGTGAGAGGGCAGAAAGCAAGTTCCCCTGTCACAGAGGATGAAAGTTAAAGTGACAGAAAGAAATGGAAAAAAGGGTTTCAACCATAAAAATGGACACAACAAGAGTGGCAGCAACATGGCCCGTAAAGCAGAGAAGCAACGTTCCACTAAACAACAGGCTTTCATTGAATAATTCAGTGAGCATAAGAGTCCGTTTGAGAGCAGGCGTTCTAATATTCATGTGACATGATAGCCAAGACAGGAACTCTGGCTCTCTCTGGGCATGATGTTATTCACACGGTAAGGCACAACGGTGTTTTGTAATTCATAGCCTTGGTTTTAAGCCAACTAAGGACATATATGAGACAACGAGGGGCCTCAGCAGCAACTCAGTAATTAAAAAATGTGTTCTTAAATTTGGAACTAAAGTGTTTCGGATATTCAAGGACAACAAAAGCTGAGGATAATCGCCTACTTCCAGAAGAGAGGTGCTATATGTAGCTAGTCTCTCTAAGCTAAAATGTAGAGCAGGGGGTGTCAAACATTTTACACATCTCTAAAAAGTAAGCATTGGCAATAATTTATTCAATCACCTAAACTTTTGGCACTTGTCAAAGTGACTTCCCTGCATCTGACTTGTTTTCCATTAATAGGACATGTTTTCTTTATTCTTAAAGGAGATAGCTGCAAGTTTAACTCCAGGAGGTGGCGCACTCGTTCCAACCTTCAATTGTACTGTTTGCCAGCCGGTTGCCAGGTCCTTTGTTAGCATTGGCAAACCTTTAACTTATCTGTCCAGAAAGAATGTGGCAACCACTGCATGGCTTCTGAGCTCCTTTGCTTCCTAAGTCGGCATCAACGCTAAAAAGCTTCACCGATGTTCACCCTCATTTTGCTTTTTTTGTTGGTCCGCTTGAATTTGAGAAATATAACGCCAGTAAGAAGCCATTTTTCAGCGCTATCACGGAGCTACTACGATCTGGCAACAACTGAGCTCCGTGACCTACTATCCCTGTTGGTGCAGAATCGTTTTGTATAATCGTTGGCATCGTAACCAGAACTAAATATTTATTTAGTTTGGGCCCAACAAAATTTACAAAACAATTATTTATATACTGTGCATTTATTTTACAGTAAAATGAATACTTTGATTCTGCACCACTCTAGACATTCTGTGGATGTATTATTGCTGAAAAATGTATTGTTTCGCTGAAAAAGTTGTAGTCATTTTCCATTAATCTCCATTTCTGCAATACACGGAGTGAATTTTTGGGTTTCGATATGTAAGCTGCCCCTCAGCCCCAACCTTTCTTAAGCAAAAGATTAACAAGGTGTTGTCAATTTGTTTGTTGGCGCTTGGTAACTAAAATGTGTTGCATCCATATGTGAGAAAACAAACTGTGACTAGACCTCCCAGCATGCAAAGCAGCTCTGACATCACACCGCAGGTGATAAAAAGCTCCTGCGAACGGGGCTCTGGTGCCTTTCTGCGCTTTCCACTGCACTGAAACCACCGTTGCAACGGGTGGATTAAGTGAACTTGTCAGCAACTTGTCCTCCGTCACATTCCTTCAAAGAATAAGCTTGCCAAAGCTTTAAAACTTCGCTGCATGAACAACCGGCAGATTTTTAACCCTTTCCAATCGAAGACCAGCTGGATCAAAGCAGTTTTATGATACCGGTGTGCAAAATCTACAGAGGATTTTGAGAGGAGACATTCCTACACCTCCTCGTTTTTTATTTTAGTCGACTAACTGCGGTTCTGCATCATCTTTCCTTCCCTTTCCACCAGCTGTAGTAAGACGAGTGCACCCCTTGATGTATGTAAAGTTTTTATTGAATTCTCACGGTGCTTTGTTTTAAAGGTTAAACTGTGTGGCAGACGGCTGTTATTAACTAGGTCGGGGGACAGAGTTTAGACGTTCTGGCCTGCTAATTTTGATCATTCCTTTGTTTCACTATTACCCCCATGCCGTTTACCGCACAGTGGTTTCATGTACCATTATTTGAGCGTTTAGCCAGCTAGGAGGCTATAAAGCCAAGCCTCAGTTTGCTGCTATTATGGGCCTGAGATCCTCTCTACCACCTGACGACTGGTGGTTCGAACATCTACCTCTGTAAGCATCATTACAACGTGACAAATTAATTAACAAAGCTTTATTTACACACAAATTGCTGGTGTTGAATGACAATTATACATGCTAATCAATATCACTATTTGAATGACTCTTGGCTACTTCCCCTGCTTAAATTAAAACCCCAAAGCTCTGATTATTTGCTTTATTGTCTATAAACCCCTGGTGTAGTCTACGTACATATGGAGCCGATAATGGAGCCACACGGAAAGGTTTGAGCGTAAAGATTGAATCGCACCAAGCCAAAATAGCTATAATAACTGTGATATCTACACCATGCCAGTGAGTGCCGCTGCAAAGCTGCCACGAAATCAGGCGAGAGAAAAGAAGCGTTTGTGTGGATCGACGACAAGGTGGTCCACACAAACGCAGTAGAGGAGCAAAATGTGTAAAATCCACAATAAACTGAATAGTGTCTGAAACACAACCGAAGCGTTTAGTCCACCATTGTTGTTGCTTGTGCATGTGTGTTAAGGGAGAGGCGAAGTCTACGTTGGCTATATCCAAACGCTTCTGGTAATTGTGGTAATGATTATTAATAATTAATTTCAATTATTAACTGCCAATAGCCCAACAATCCCCTAGCATACTTTAAACATCTCTTTATTGTGGATGATTTTGGTTAGGGGTTAGGAATTATGATTTTTAATATACATTTTTAGATAAATATTCATAATGAAATAATGATAATCACACAACAAATGAGTTGATGATACTGAATGTTTTTGAATAGGCCCCACATAACCCCTCACAGTATGAAGCATCATTTACAGAACATGTTTCCCTATTATAGGAAGTGTTGTGCACAAACTCTTTGAAATGAGTGTTTTCATAAGCCACATGAACGTTTCTTGGGGAGCATTGAAGTTAAAGGCGACAAACTTGAACTAAGCAGAGCTCTCTCTGGCACCAATAAATGGCCCTCTAGTCAGGAGTGAACAAATGCTGTTGGACAAAGCTTTTGGCCAAACTTTAGCTTCTTTGTGCAGAAAAGAGCTGCAACATGTCCCCTCCAACAAACAAGCAATGGGGGCTGCTGTCCGTGCATTTGATGTGTGTGTGTAAAGTCTGTGTCCTGAATGGTATGATGGCTGCACATATAGCCAAGCTGATTATGCTTGCATATAATTATTTGGACAGATGAATGCAGCACATTCTGGCATCTCTAGATTGTATCCTTGTATAAACCAGACTTTTCAATTATTGTTTTCCTGACATTTCTGTATAAATTTACAAGAATAAAAGTTTTTCTTATGGTTTTTCTAATATCTCAAGCAGGGAAACAATCTTTTTTATATGTTACCTTGGAATAAATCCACATGTGTCTCCAAATAACTCAGAAATTTACAAAACCATGCAATCGTCCTAACTTGTCTAAAGGAATATTTGTGCATGTAAAACTCTGTAAAAAAAAATCTCTAAAAAAAACATTATTTATCATTATTCTGGAATTTAGCAAATATAGATAATTTTGGTAATCCTAGTTAACCTAAAATGGAGAGATTTAGTCTGATTTCATGTCAGACACTGACAGAGGGAAAACATAACATGCTTTTCTCAACTATATCTGTCTTTGTGGGAAACTGTTGCTGATTAGTAATGTTTTTGCTCACTCTTTATACTTACAATACAAACTAAAGATTCACACCCTTATGATCAAAACTTGTATTTATGCTGAGAGCTGTCTACATCCTGATTGTGTTGTCATTATGTGCGAACCTGCAGCGGGCAGGAAGTGAGACTAACTGCACTAACTGACCGAGCTTCAACAGGGATGAACAGAGGAATGAGCCTGTGTCTTTAAGCATTTGGTTTCCTTCAAGTTATCTATAATCATGGTATAGGTAGGTAGAGCCAATATAGCAGCCAAGATGCTGTATTTAATTCACAAAAGGGGTCATTTTGTCAGCTGACACCTAAACACAATCAGGGTTTTAAAGTGTTTTTTATTCATAATTTTCTTTTAATTATCTTCCAAGATTTGGACCTTTTACTCTGTCTTGCTGCTGTGACAATTTAATTTCCCCCTTGGGGATAAATAAAGTTTTAAATTATCATATCTTATCTTTAAGAATAAAAAACACTATATTGATGTAGTTGGCCACGACTGAACAACATAGTCTTAATAGGCAAATTTCTTATGACAACATTAAAGCTCTTTAGCCCCTCGGCCACTGAACGAGACCTGAGTCACAACAGATTGGTAAAAATCAAGTAGGTGTCTATTATCACCTCTGAATACAAAGGAAGGCTTACTGCGCTGAAAATAGGCGCCACCAAATCCCACAATGCATTACTCTAAAGAAAACAAGTGGAAAAAATGATTCTTACAGTCAGCCGAGTCCTTCAATGAGGGGTGGAGGAGGCCTCTAGGTGATCCATGCTGTAGATTCAACCTATGGAATACAGTGGAACACAGATTAAAAGATCCATATTTAGGCACTTGATCACATATTTGATCCATATTTAAGGCCACTACACTGATTTCATCATTAGCAATGCTAGAAATCAAATTATTACATTTGGCAGTAACCAGGCTGTGTCTCTCATGTCTGAGGTCTCCCTGCTTTTAGCCAGAATTAGTTGCCGTTGAGTTAGTTCCCAGCATAATTAAAGTGCCTTTCCAAAAAAAAAAAAAAAATGACCCTCCAAGTTTGTAGAAACCCAGCTGAAATACGGCTATTGAGATGTCCTTTGAAACGTACCACGTGCCATGGCTACTCTTTCTGTGATTGTGCAGGTTCCTGTGCTGCAAGGCAAAGGTAAGTTAGGTTGCACTGCAGTACAGAACAGGAACCCAATATAGGCTGTTTGTGGTGAAAGAGCTGCTTTCCCCCACCGCGGTCTGACGGGGTGGATTTGGGGTCACTTCATCTAATGAGGGACTGACTGAAGAGGCCGCAGAATGACAGGAAGGACTATAAAAAGCAGAAACCTATCAAATACTATTGGAAACAGAAGGCAACATGGCAAATCAAGTAAGACAGCAAGACAATGGAAATCACATAAAAAAAAACTTAAAGTAGGACATAAGGATCGTTGCTTCCATTCAAAACTATTAGGAGAAAAATAAATCAAGCAACATTTTCAAGCACGTGCACTACAGATGGGTGAAATCCTGCCTCTCAGATAAGATGGAGATCATTTTTGTGGTCACATTAAGAACTGCTTTTACCTTGACTGGGGGTGCAACAACGCATTCAGAGACTAGCATAACATTAGGCGAATGAGATGAGATCTGAGCTTTTGTTCAGTGAAACTAAGAACCGGCATGTTTTTGTCTGTGCCCAAGCATCCGCTGACCCCGTTTTGAGATTTTACTAGGCCTGCCGCTTCATGGCTCAGTCCATCTCATCCCCAATCGCTCCCACTTTGCTCTGACACCACTAACAACTGACTGTGGAATATTTAGGAACGAGGACATTTCACAGGTGACATCTCTTCACAGCACCAAGCTAGATGTCACTGAGCTCCTGAGAGTAACCCATTCTTTCACAGATGTTTGTAGAAACAGTCTGCATGCGTAGGAGCTATGGTTTTATCCACCCGTGGCCATGGAAGGGATTGGTGCACCTGATTTCGATTATTTGGCTGGGTGAGTGAATACCTTTGGCAATAGCGCTACTGTTTTCATACTTGTCCCGATCTAAAGCGACCCCAATGCCGAGAAAGTGCAGAAAATGCCGTTTTTCTGTGTTCATAAACAGAATAAAGGTTTTATAAATCTCAAAACTGTGTGTTAGAGAAACCCTCTCAAACCAGAGCAATCCAACTCAGGTTTGACCAGCAGAAGCATTTTAGCTAATGAGCTACAAACTATCAAAAGACGCCCACATTACCGAAAAACAGTAAAATATCCCTTTAGTTGAGCACTAATTAAAAAGCTGAAGGGGAACCCACACTGGGATCGCTGCAGCGCCTCTCATTAACTGATGTGGCTGAATTGGCCTTTTTGACACGCATTGGACACGCCGCGCTGAATTGCATTGAGACAGAACAGATCAGTGGACTTCAGTCATGGATCTTTTCAGCAGAAGCGCCAACACCTCTGAGAGGAACAGGTTCAAAAAGGACTGCCGAGCACTGCGCCTTGCGCCGTTGCCCACTTATGCTGGCGGGGTGGATTGTTTTGTAGAAATAGACGCAAATTTGAGGATCATCAGCAGGCCACGGTCTATGGAAATATCTTCTCATAGTGCCTAAAATGTCTCAACATGACACTGTTTTTTCTTTAGCTGTTTTCTATTGAACAACCAAAGTACTGTCGTACCTTAACATACGAGTCTCAGACATAGATATGGGATGTAAGCTTAAAGCACTCGCCTTAATATCAATAACAGTAGCTTGATCTTATGTTACCATATGATGTCCCATAGTGTTGGCAGCTGCATGGCTCTTTGCGTGACAGACTTCAGTTTAGTTTCATGTTTTAATATTGCAAGGCCATACCCTTCACATTATTAAACGTGTCTGCTATCATTTAATTAAACTGTCCAACACCAGAATAGGCTGAGGCGGCATTAAAACATCAATTTCTGTCACATATGCGGTAAAGAATTGGATATTACAAGTCTTTTCTATAATAAGGAAGGATTTATATCACTAGACCAAGCACACTGGCTGGACAGAAAGAAGTAAACCTTCATTAGAAATACACCTGTCCTTCATATCCTAATGAGAAAGCTCGTTAAATCGTGTATGTTGTAATTAAGAGTGCAATAATCACCTTCTGTCTCCATCAGTACTCGGACCCTCTGGCCTGTTGGCGAAAAGCTCCAGAACGGCGAAGCCTCTCCCCAGAGCCAGATGGGAGCCGTCTGCTTTGGGTGACAGCGACACTAGCTCCACAACGGCGAGAGTGCTGGGCAACAGCAAGGATGTATGGAGGTACACAACCTGGGAAACAAACACAGCGAACACAAAGATGATCTAACTTTAGAGTTGAGACCGGTTAGAGCTTCCAATTCTGCTTAGTCTGCAACTAAACATGGGAGAACTACAGCGGTATCCGTCTTATTACTTATTATAACACAGGATGAGCTGATCATCTTTTAATAGACCGTGTGTGCGTACGTTTACCCCACTGCAGCTGAGGTAAAACTTTGGGTATTATAGAAGAAAGTGTTAATTGAAACATTAAATGCTTTTGGTTTTATTCCCAGGTGGTGGGAGGCTAAGAACAGCGAGGGCAGTTGCTCCCATCATGGTCTGTCCTTTGTGTGCCCGACAAGACCTCATGACAACTCTGAGCAAACAATCAGTAGCTGTAAGATCTGAAAGGCACAGTAAGACTATACGCCACTGGATGGATACAAAGGAACAATTCAGTGTCAGTCATTCCAGACTGAAGAAAATAAACCACTTAACGGGAGCTCGTTTTCTAAAGCAAATGAAAAAATATCAGAAATTTCTTACATTAACTTAAGGTGTCTGAGTCCAAAATGTTTGATTCTCTCGGTTGTTGAAATGTTATTATTTATTAGGAATCTGGTAAATAATATTTCCCAATATTATTTATTTTACAAGAATAAGATTTTTGACTTTCTATCAGAAACTACAAAAATCCTATCATTTCAGCTGAATTTGACACATTAACCCTGGAGGTTTAGACTACATTCTTATGAATTTCTAACTTTACAGAGACGCACACACACACACACACACACACACACACACACACACACACATACATACATACATACATACATACATACATACATACATACATACATACATACATACATACATACATACATACATACATACATACATACATACATACATACATACATACATACATACATACATACATACATACATATATATATATATATATATATATAGATATAGATATATAGATATATATATATGGGCCGGTACTCGAGGACTGAGGCCTGAGGCCTCCAAACAAGAGTTGCGCGCTCTACCCTGCATCCTTATCTTATTGCATATTTAAGAGCTTTAAACATCAGAAAATATCCAAGATTTCTCAAGTGCATTTATGATATTCATCTCAGAATTTTAGAGATTTATATTTTAAAATGTACTCTTCTTCACCTTGCAATGTTTTATGTTTTGCCATACCTGTAAAATGGCCTGAATTTGTTGTCATGCAAAGGAGCTTGCCCATTAGGTGCTTTTACCATCTTACCATTCCTCCTCGCAACACTTTGAAAACATCCTTGACCTGAAGATAACCAGGATTAAAGCATTTCAAGCACGTTTTTGCCCTCATCCTCCAGTAAAAAATATTCCAATTAGTAAAATAGTGCAGGCTCATATTTATCGCATTGTTCTTATTAAATTTTCTCCATTGGACACAGCTCATAAACACCAGTCCATCATACGTCTGCAGCCATGTGTTTGTGATATTTGCAGAATATGATAGAACTGGGAATGTTTCGTCTGGAAGGCCACATATGTTGCTCTAAAATATTAATGTCCTTATCTGCATTATTGCTGCCATCACAGAAGGGTAGATTTTCTTAGCCAGGGGCACTGATGCACAATCCCTTGTATTATATACGTGACCAGGGTATATTGCATTTTAGCAATAAAGGAAACAAGTTATGATTTGCCAAATGAGGAAAAAAAAGGAAAAGAACACAAACACAAAGGAATCCATTGTTTTCTTCAAGTCTGAATGAGAGTTACCATACTGATATAAGAAGCAGGATGGTGATGACAACATGTGTCATAATAATAATAATACTAATAATGATGACCAATAAACAACATGTTGAAAATCACACCAGGGAAATGACCTATAAAACAAGCACAGATGGTGCACTGTCCACGGGGAACTCGGTTTGGCTTGAAGCGTCCACTGTTGCTGTCATACGAGCAGTTCAGGGACACAACACACGTGTAGCACTTAGAAGGAAATTCCTAATATCCCGAGGACGGCGCTTATTCACATTAGATGGGGCAATAGAATAACCTCAAAGCTGGTGGGACTCAACTGCAGGGAAATTGTTTGGATCAATGATATGTATAAGGCACAAGCACAAAAAAAGAAGCTAATTTGCAACTTCAGCAGATCGACTTGTCTCCCTTTCAGTCATGTGCCTTGCCACTTCACTAGGAATATCCTTTTCTTAGAAAGATGCCTTAATTGGTCTTCTCCCAGCTGCTTCGCCGCTTCTGATGCTGTGGACAAAGCAACACAATTGTTGATCTCACCCGACTGGAGAGGAACTGAAATCAAGCAATTTTCATGCGGGAGGTGGGCGCCTTGTGTTGACCTGCTATTTCCGCAGAAGCTCAGAGACGGCAAAACCCTTTCGGGAGCCTTTTTTGTAGTCCGTGCCAGGTAGATGCAATTGTATGCAGGCTCTGATGTGCTCAAATTGAAAATAATAGCCTTCCTGCGCCAGAGCCACCCTGTTTCACACAGCACAAAGGCCTTAATATCATAAAGAGACCCATAAATTCTCTCTGATCCACATGGTTGGGGAGCACAACTCGTGTTATTTCTCAAAATAACAGAGAGTAACATGATGACATCATCAGAAAATAAAGAAGTCAATTTGAGCAACCCTGAAACCCAGAAGTAACTCTCCAGACTCCATGCATCAGAGCCTGATTATCTTGAAGTGAAAAGGCCCATATATCCACATTTAAAACCGCTGCACCCTGTGCTTTTTGGCTATATAACACATTTTCTTTACAGACACAGTATTTTAAAGCCACCAGTTTTCCAAACACAAGCAATTCAGAGCTAAAGAGCAAAGCATACAGGGTTAAGGTTCTGTTTACATTACTCAGATATGGGATTATGCTCTGCACATATTTACCTCCACAGCAATTTGCCTCGCAAGGAGGACAGTTGAATTACACCAAATACGATCTGACATAAAAGCTGTGGGAATGTTAAAGCAAAACTTCCCAACTTAATGCAATCTAACTATATTTTTGAAATACATAGGACATTTCTAAATATGTGCTATATGATATAAATATGTGCAGACATTTTAGATATGTGCTATTTAGCATTCAGCTATTTAAAATCTTGCTTCCCCCAAGATTATTTATGTACTCTGTCTGACAACAGAAATCCAGGCGCCGTTGGTGGAGGCAGATCCAGCAATACTTCGGGTTGTTTAGATCATGCATATCGATTCATTTTACAGGTGGCAGAGGACCAAATTATCTTTGGCCTTCAGTAAATGTCCACACTATTGTTTCTGTTGGTATTGGTTTAGTTTTTGATAGAGATGTCTCTCATTCAGGCACCAATAGAACAGCTGAAGGCCGCTCTCCAAAGCCATGTCTGCCGTTCACAAATCAACCTCTTGCGATAATTGTTTGGCTGAGAGATGGTCCCATAGGGACCCATAGAGGAACCCAGAAATGTCTCAATGGCCAACCCAGGTGACTGCAAAACAAACCCAAAGCGATCCCTCCTCACCACTCTGCTTAGCTGCTGTATCACAGTGTTGATGCTGAAAATGCTGTTTAGTTTTCATCGAATTTGCAGCTGCATCTTCAGGCCAAAATTCTCTGATGTGGTTTCATTTGGTCTAAAGGCCGTCGTCCCATAAGTCCTAGGGTTTGTTTAGATCCAGTTTTGCAAAGTTAAGCATTTCTACCCAGCAGTTTTACAGGGTAGAGGGATTTTCTTGGCAGTATCCACAAATAGTCCTTGCAGACCATTCTTTTCTCTTCTTCAGCAGGTTCCTTTGTATTCGCTGGATGCTCTGAACTGTCCTTTTATTCCCAGGTGGTTGAGTTGAGGCAGACAGCTGCGTAACTTCTGGGTGTGTTTTGCTGGAGGTCTCTGCTTATTAAAAATTGCTTTCCTTCTCTATACTAACAGCTGCCCACCCCCCAAAAAAAACATGTTTAGGACTGGGTATCCAGCTGAACAGTTACTGCCTTGCATTGTCTTCATAGGGAAGGCAGCTTTTCGCTAATTTATGATTCCTAATACTACTAATATTATTGGTAATGACATTTGTTTAAGCGAACAGAATTGACGTTAGATTTAAATGGACTTTTAAGAACTGGACTAAACTGGCCCATATTACACTGAAAATTACAGACTCCAGATTGTTCAGATATAGCAGACAGGAACGCATCTTTTGCCGAAGATAACTTTAAAAAAAATCTATAATATAAATATATAATCTTGGCACTCTTCAGAAGAGTGTTGCTTTATCATGGAATCGTCGTTAACTTTATCTCCTTTAAATTTAGTTCAGCGAAACAATGTACAAATGCTGCTTTAGCAGAAAGATTTGGGATTTGCATCTTGATTGAGTTACATAAGTCCCCAAATGAAGCACCGGGCCCTCTCGTCAAACCGGTTCATCATAGAACAGGGTGGGAAGTGTTGAGCCAAGTGTCACGTTTCCACCACCGCAGACTGGAGCCAATAAGCAGCCGTAATCAATGCAGAGACGTTTGACTTGGTAATGGAAGCAGATTGTCTCCTTCAGTGCTGGGGACAAAAGCCAAATGTTTGACGGTTTTAGAGGGTGCTTTGTCTACTTGGAAAAAGAATTTAGAAGCAACTCTTTTGCTTTCAGCTGGCAGTACTTAGGGCGCACTGCAACACGGTTTATTATCAACCCTCGGCATCCTTCAGTTGTTCTATCATAGAAATACTTGAGGAGTATTCACAAGTGCTGGTTTTAGAAACACTAAACCCAAACAGTAAACTGTGGCGCACTGTGTTATGCTGCATCGCAATACGTTGGAATTGCATTGTGCTGAATATAATTTATGTAAACTCGCATTATATCAAAATGGGGATTGGATTATATTGCATGGAATAAGTAGTAGCTGTATATGCATGTGCAATGTATAAGACTATTGATAGTGTGTTGCTTCTTTTGGCCCAAAAGCAAACTCTCCGTTTTAATCCCAATTCTTTTTGCCATGACTTCTTAAAAGCTGAAATGCGAAGCTTTGTTAAAGTCGCCATAAAGCTAGAACCCTTCCACATTCTGTCATTTTACAGCTAAAAATCTAATGGATTTTATTGGTAGTTGTCGTATGCAATTGACCAACACAAAGTAGTGCAAACGTGTGAAGTCGAGGCTCAGTCAGATTGGAGTGAGAGTGTCTGTGAACACCAGTTTCCCATAAACTGACAGATTTAAATGTGGATTTAGGTCTGGAATTTGATTGGGTCATTGTAACTCACAAATAAACTTCGATCTAAACCATTCCACTGTAGTGGATTTAGGGCTATGGTCCTGTGAACCTCCAACCCATTCTCTAACCCATTTTACAGCCTCCATTTGTCTTCCTATCAACTCTGATCAGTTTCTTGGTTCGTGACCTGAGAGATGGGGTGTTCAGGATAATGTACAGTGCCAGGTTCCCTCCACACACTTTGGCCTACATGCATTAGGCATGTAGGCCAAAGGTAATATTTTTTCTTATCTGAGGTGTGAACCTCTATGCCTCCTTAAGAGTTACCTCTTGGCTTCTTTCCTGATAAATGGACTCCTTGCAAAGCCTGTCAGTTATATTGGAGGGCCATGTCTTGTTAGGTTTGCAGTTGTGCTATTTTCTTTCCATGTTTGGAAGATGGATTGAGCAGTAGAGAGTACTCTCTTTCCCTTGTTTGCTGTGTTTTCAAGGCTTCATGATGCTGTTTGTTCACAAGTGTTCTCTAATCTCCGTGAAGCCTTCCCAGATCATCTGGATTCATACTACAATTAAATTATGCACTATTTGCCTTTATGAGCCTGTGAGAAGCATTCTCACAGCAGTTGGTTGCACTGGATTTATTTTAGATGTCAGACTGAAAAAAGTTAACGCATGCAATTCATTTTTGGAAATTCATTTTTGGGAAGACAACAACCTTCCCAAGTTTGTGCACTGCAAAAAGGGTACTAAATATTATAAATAAAGTAAAATATTCTTGAAATGGGTATATTTTTTTATTTGAGCAGCTAAATAAGACTATTTGCCAATGGGATAAGTATTTTTACCCCCTAAAATAAGATAATTAGATATCCTGCACTTGAAATAAGATGATGGAGATGAATTGTTCTTATTTTAGGTGCAAATATCTCATTCCATTGGCAAATAGTCTTATTTACCTGCTCAAATCAAGAACAAATACACAAATGTCAGGAAGATTTTACTTACTTTGAGGTCCCTTTTTGCAGTGTGGTTGTAATGTAAAGAAACGGGAAGGAGCACCAACAACCCTTTTGCAAGGCACAGTTGACTTTCTATTAAATTATTTCAGCTATTTGGAATATTTTATATAAAATGGTAAAGTATGGCAACAGATATGTAATTAATTGGGTTTTTGTCCTAGAGGTAATTTTAAAGAAAAAAAAGAGAATTGATTTCTCTATTTTGCATTCTGATACACCTCTAGGTTTGGATTTTTTTGTTTTGTTTTTTTTTTTGCCATTAAAACGTTGTACAAAACTCTGAAGTCAGTTTGCTCGTGTAAAGCTCCGTGTTCCTGTCATTTCACAACCAATGCAAACACGTTTTTAACCAAGCTGTACAATGAGATAATGCTGTGAGCTCTTGTTACTTGAATGCCAGTGCAGCACTGGGAGATGTCATTTAGATAAACAGCTTGCATCTGCAGTGACGCCGGGCGCCACATATGTCTGGCCTAATGAGAGGTTATACTTTGCAGCAACTGTCAACAAAGCAGCAATTGATTCTCGCAGGGGTAAATATCTAATAGCTATAACTTAGGCAAAGATGGAAGAGGAGCAATCTGGTCGCATCAAAATATCATCAACGTGGAGGCGCAAGGCATGAAGTCACTGTCAGCAACCAACCTGTCAGCAGTTTTTGGAGCATTATGCTAACATCCACTTGTGGGTGACAAAGGACTTACTATGACAAGCAAGAGGCAAATGGAAGTGTGATGGAGCAATACTGCGGGAATTTAAAGGCCAACAACAGACCTGCAGTAATACTTTTTAAATAACTCTGGGTGTGTACCACTGAGTGGACCTTCCACAGCTAAGAAAATTACCATTCTAAGACATTAAACTGGATGCCAGTGTGCCTCTTATTAAGTGAAATCATCCATTATCTCAAGTTATAATGCATGTTCTGTGTGGTATACTTGCAGGTAAGGAAAGGATTTTAGGAAAATGGAAGAATAAACTACAATGAGTTGGAGCTTGCATTTTGTATGCATTATATATGTCCCCTAGGCAGGAAAGGGACTCTGATTAATTTCCCCACCGTATACGATGAGCAGAATCGTAAAGAAGTTGAAACAACCTTTCTAAGCTCATTTTTAGAGAACTGCAGCAAAGAGTGCAATCTTGGGGGCACCAAGTCTTGATAACAGCTATTAGATCCTGACGCAAACATTAAATTGGAGGTACCTTCTGTCTATTGATAGGTATGGTGGGAAGTCTGTGATGCTTTGGGCCTGTTTCTCTTTCCAAGCCCCAGGCCTCTATGTGTAGAGAAATGACTGTGAAATACTAAGAGATTTAAAACTAAAAATCCGATGGACTCTGCTGTTATCTGACAATGCTACATTATTAAATCTTTAACTAAACAATAATCCAAAACATCTGGCCAAATCAACACAGAAATGGTTCACCAGAGACAAAATGGAGCTTCTTCCCCTACCACCTCCATCCACACCTTTCTCCTCTCCCCGCAACACTATATAATCCATATTATAGCTGGTGGAAGTATTTGTGTTTCAGGACGTTGGACAGGCGAGGCCAAGCTGACCAAAGGCTTTAACCTGGCGGCTCGATTCATCGTCCCCACACGGTGAGTGAAGTTAGTTTGAGGTTGGATATTCCGTGGCTTCGCTCCGCGCCAATCACAGTGAAATGCTGACAAGTGAGTGCACATTAATATGAAATAGACGAAGTAGTAGAACGACCAGTATGGTGAGTAAACATAACAAGCAAATCTAAATAATGATGAGGATGCAAATAAGATACGTTAGGACAATTCGCTGCTGTGTGAGAATTATCTAATTTTGCTAAGTTGCGTCATCATGACACATTTTTTTTTAAATTCAGTTGAATCAGTTCATTTCTCTCTGCAATTAGTGTTAACAGAGCAGGAGAGAAAGAGCGATCCGACTTATAAATAATTTTTCATCTTAACTTTATTCAGTGCTTATTTGTACATTTGGGGTCTGTTTCATTTGATCCATTCATGCGGGTCTATCTAGAAACAAAAATTGTTTTACAAGTATAAACAGACTGACAGCTGGAATGGACTCAGGAAGGTGGAGTTTTGGTTGCAGTAGCCAGAATTTCTGGAGATGAGCGACATTCCGAGCAAATTGTATTTTCGTCAGAAATCTGGAAACGTTCACAGAGCTGTTTACTTGTTCTCCCCATATTAGGTAGTCTCATAATGTTGAAACAATGACAAGATAACAGTTGTGTGTTTTTTGTTCTGTTTTAACCCACTAACTGAACAATAAAATGTCGACATTCCTCTCTCACTCCCCCCCCCCCCCCCCCCCCCCCCCCCAACCTGGACTCCAAAAGAGGGCTCCTACCAAATTTTTTGGGTAAGATAGGACCTCACTGAGGGGACTCTAGAGCCACATTTACACCACCCTTGTTAAACCGATCCATGCCCAGCTTGGATCAGTTAACCATGCCGAGCTCGGTTCTGACGACTGTTTACACATCACGCTAGCACGGTTACTTGCCTCCTAGTGACGATCTGCGGTACTACTGCTCTCTAGGATTGAAGGAGGGACTCAAGCAAATCAAAATGGCGGCGCCCGTACCATTCAGGAAGTTATGCTTGGTTATAATTGCTTTTTGCGGAGTCAGGCGAAGAAGGCAACCTTTGGTAAATTTACTTGACAGAGTCGGCTTTTGGGACGTGGATAAGACAAACGAACGTCTAATCAGGATTTACAGACGCAGGAAACAATGACAGACGTTGAGGTTCATCACACTGCTAAGCAGAATCATCACTGGAAACCGTGTGGCACGGTAGGGAAGCTAGTATTATCATGAATGTCTGAAACCGTGAAATTAATCAGCTGACTGAAAAACCGGGCCAAGCCCACTCATAGAACTGGTCTAGATTTAGTGCGGTCCGGTTGTGTCTGGTTTTGTTCAGTTCAGTTTGCGATCCATTTACACTCGAAAGTTATCTCGGCTACTGAGCTCGGACTGGTCTCGGTTAAAAAAGGGTAGTGTAAACAGGGTATAGGAATTTTTGTGAATATGGGCACAAAACTTGAATAACAATTCACAGGTGATGTGTAACTAAACACTGATAGTACTGTATAAATGCATAGCTTCTGGGTTGACTCAAAAGTCTCCACTAAGAGACTTTGCTGTCAAAGGATTCAAGTCATCCAGCTCAACTCAAAGACTGAGAAGCAAAGCAGACAAGTGCTTTTGGCAGATTCTTGGCTGCAAGGCTTCGATATCATAGGTCTCATCTAAGAAGATGTCCAATCCAAGTTAGGCAGCAGCATGAGGATGAAGAAAGAGATAGAGGAGGAGAAAGAGAAAGAAAAAAAATATTTGGCGAGTCATTTTACAGGCACAGAACCAGTGGGTATCTGCATCACAAATCCTTTTGGTGTGAAAATTTCTGACAGTCACAGGCATAGTTGAGATGAGAGATGGCAGAGTAAATGATAGAGAGGCAAAGAAAATGACAAGAATTGAGGCTTCAGGCTCCCTTATGGCCAATATGTCACTGAATTGCAGCTTGACAGATGAGAATGGTATGCCTACTGTATGTGTGACAGGTGAGTCAAAAAGACTTCCCACAAGGCACCCTCGCACAAGTTTGTGGGACATGAAAACATTTGTCCAAACTGCTGACTGCTTCTCTATGAACATTGTGTGCACTGGGCAGTTACATACCTCTTGGAGATCTGCCCATATGCTGCAAATCTAAATACAACAACAACCAACACCACACACCCCAATAACAGCAGGATGTTGCTTTTACTTATCTTCTCTGATCATTGTCAAAACAGTTAACCAAATGCAATAATATTAAAGCTTTTAAAGGGATCCACGTTTAGTTGAAATATGTCGTAATTTTCCTATTAACTAAGATTGCTGTTTGTGATACGTAAAAACTCATAACTTCAAAAGGAGTATACACTTTGTTATATTTTTTCACTCATGAAGAGCACTATTTACTCACACAGTTCTACGAGCTGTACATGTCAGTCATCGTTTCATTGTTGTTGTTTTTGGTACTATATTACTACATTGTCATCAATTTTAACACGCGCCGGTTCAAACTGAAAAGCTTTAACATTACTCATTCCTGTTTTGGCTGGACAGAGCTAGCACTAAAAGGACCTAACATGTGTAATTTACCCAGAATGCACTGCAAAAACAACATGGCGACATCTATGTGACAATATTTTATATCAATTTATAAAAACTAAACAGCTTGCAGTATTTTTACTGTATTGTTTTTACATCTAAAATAGATATTTCTAAACATTCTAATACAATTTATGTTTATCGCCCGAATTCACTACTAGAGTTGCTCAGTATACTAGACCATGATCACCCATGCAATATGTGTGTGTCAGATCACAACTTTTGGTAGGATATTACACTTCAAGTGTAATACAGTTATCCTCTGGTTATTGTTAATTTATTTGGTCTGTTGAATGGACTTTAACTGTTCTTAATGCCCACACCTGCCGTTTTTATTCAGTGGTTGAGATGCTAAAGCTTACAGAGAGTGTTGGGGAAACCCTATTAACTAGCATAAGAAACAAACAGATGCACACAATGGATGGGCACACAGGTATAAAATGGTTAGTATACAGGTACAGAGGAGAAGTGTGTCAAGAAGTACTGCCTGGTTACGACATAAGGATAAAAAAAAAAAAACGTTAAACAGACAAAAAACTCACAGTAATTGCTGCACATAAAGAAAACAATGCATGTCTTTCTAAGCAATACTAAAAAAAAACTCAAAGAACTGATGGCACATTGTCTACTTTTTTCCATCTATTTAGACTTAAGATGCACCATATGTCAAATACAGTTGTCATTGTAGTCTCAACATACCCAATTTCACAGTTACAGAGGTCTGCTTGGAGGCCCTAATTTGCACACCACAAAATTTCATGTGCCATGCATTGAAATTCTGCTTGCCAATATTATATTTGACCAGTTGGATGGACTTTCAATCTCTTTTACGGCCATTTTCGATGCAGATCTTTGTGTCCGAGATGCTATAGCTCAGAGAGAAGGATGCGCTCCTTTGTGACAAGGAGAAGAAAAGTGGAGAGAAAATATATATATGTGATAATCACAATCAATATCGCAATTGCAATATTCATATTCCAAATATCCTCCAGCCCTGATTTAGACTTTCAATATTAGTTAACTTGACCCATCTCTGATGTGGAACCATGATCTAAAACAAATACTGTACTGCTGTACATTTTTACTAATGCGACGCACTTGAATTACCTCCACATTCTGAACATTTGCTCTATGGGAGTGGATGAAATTTAATAGATTATGAAATGGTTCAGTCTGACATGGGAGAAAGAAACGAAAATAGGAAACTGTCCAAAAGTCCTAAAAGAGAGGAGGACAGGCATTAAAAGGGAAACGTTTTTCAAAACAGGTCAACCCTTTTCACGCAGATCATGGACATAAAAAACAAGCTGAAGCAATGCTGCCAAAAAGCTCCTCTTCTTCCTGTCAGGTCTAATATAGACTGGCAACAGTCCCAAAAACCGGCAATGTACTGTACATTATATACGAAATCTGCATAAAAAAGAAAACTGTACTGTAAGCACTAACATTAAAACCTTTTTCCCCTACAGTTGCTCCACTGTCTTGCTTTAATGCCCCTGATGTCCAGAGTTTTCCATCTGACACGAACAAATCTTTGCCTATAACTAAAAAAATAAATCAAAGGGCTCGTGGGGTAAAGTCTTACTTTGTCACAGAGGTTTTGGTCTCCTGACATTTGTTTAATCCTGAGTGAAATGTTTCACAGACTTTGGGTGCTGACTGAACGCTGGAGGTGCATCACAATGCTGCAGGAATGCACGAAATATACAATGGGGGGGGAAAAAAAGACGGCGTCTCCGTGCCAGACTTCAGATACAAAGAGGCAAAGATGGAATTGACACGTCAAAGCCAGGAACAACAAAGTACAAGACAGGCAGAATCTCTTTCTTTCCCCTCGGTCTCAGCACACGCCCACACACAAACAGGCAGCGCAGACCCCAGGGAGAGCTGATAGCAGAAATATTGGGACGAGCGCTCTGTGTGTGCGGCTGCCTCGTGTGTGCGCTTGAGAATCCGAGGTGCTTGCGTGTTGGTGCGGGAGGCAGAGGGACAGGGAGAGAGAAGAAGAAGAAGATAGGCACGGAGACAGAACAGTCAAGTACAAAAGCAAGCATGAATACCCAACACACACTGTGGAAACGAACAACACACACCCACAGCTAAAACCTCCTTGAGGCTCTCGTCTCTCTCTGTCACCTCAGCAGTAGCTCTTGTGGCCCTTCAGTTCCTTTGATTGTGCACGCACACACCCACAGTATATAGGTGTGTGTTGCGGGATGTGCCACTCCGCCGTGCAAAGCTGTTAAGCAGCAGCTGCCCCGCGATATGTTTGGTCCCCGCGGAACTGAAATATCGATCAGTTCTCGAGCGAGGCGTGCGGGCTTCATCCCCATCGTACCCACGCAAGACTGGAGTGCATATCTCTTAGTGTGGAATGCCAGCTGGGAGGAGGAATTAGGCGCAGAGGTAGGCTGGAGACGGGTCCCTGCTGCCCGTGGAAGCTCCGTCGTCCATCAATCATACGACCTTTTGCACAGGCGGTTCCCGTGCTCGGAGCAGAGCCACGAGTTGTAAAAGAGAGGGAACAGAGAAGAGGACGTACTCAGATTCGATCTAGGTTGAAGACTTGCAGCTACACATTTATCTGAGCACTTAGCAGCTCCGAATAAGAGACGACAGACGCCTCCAGAGCATTTTGGGCCAGTGAGCTTAGACACGGGTAACGAAAAAAAAGAAAAAAAGAAAAAGAAGAAAAAAGAGAAGTCTTCAAATCTCATGAAAAGATCTAAACTGAAAAATGTACATCTTTGAGATGAATTTTCTTTACTTACTGTGATTAGAAGGTAATCGTAGAAAACAATACTTTAATGATTTAATTTGGTACCACCTGCTTCCACATGGGTAGTTTGTGCACAAGGTTGGTGTTCTGATCATTTAGACCAGAGGTGCAGAACATATTGAATCGCAAATGTCAACACATCCCTGTCTTTAGTTCTTTTTTTCCCCTTTTTTTCTCTTTTTTTCCCTTTTTTTCCCCGAAGACCAGTCTTTAGTTCTGAAGGCAAAACGTGGTCAGGCCCAGCACTAGCCAGGTGTACCTAGGGAAGTGGTTTAAGAGAACCTATTTTTGTCCATCTGCTCAGTAATAAAAGACAGTTGTGTCTCTAGGCAAAAAAATAACATTTTGTGACAGTTTTACATACTTCCACGATATAAACTTGATCAGACTCACAGCTTCCTTTGCTGCAGTAACAGGGTACGGCAAAAAGCTCCGAGGCTTGAAGATGCCCCGCTGACAGCCTAAAATGCTGTTGGCCGTGTCCATTAGAGCGATACTACAAACTTACCTAGTGCGGCAATAATTTAAACATCTACTTTAAACTTTAAACGATCCATTTGGCATCTACCAACCAATGGATCGTTTATTTAAATGATAAAAGTAAATAAAAAAGCAAAACTTAAAATAGCTTGCGTCATTTTCTCAAGCATGGCAATAATCATTGGGGCAGTTCAGCTCTCACAAGTACAGATAGTTGTGCACCAATTTAGCGATGGTACCAACATGAGCCTGTAGCTTGAAATCAGTTATCTGACTCAACATAGGTGGTCCATAATCCCCTTTCTGTACCTTTAATAGGTACAGAAGGAAATCTATAATAAATCAAAAAGTTGTCTATGAGTCTTCTCTTGTTTAAAAAAAAATCCCGAGTCAACACACAGAAAATGGCAGAATTGTGTGTAAGACCCAAACTTCATTTCTTCACCTGATGAGCTGCACACTGTCTTTGTCTGACTGCAGAGAAGAAGCGCATAATTTCCTTTTCCTCCACTGGTCACCAAAGCTATGCGAGTATAGCTTCAAGTTGGCAGCATCGGACTGTCCTCTTCCAGCAGACAAATGAGAAAGCCGGGATGTAATTTGCTACTGAATGGTGGATGTTCTGCCACAAAAACAGCAGCTGCTGCTTATAACTGTGTCTGTATGCGGAAGAGGGGTGAAAGGTAAGGAGCACGGTGCTCAGCTGTGTTGTTGTTAACATTGTAACCACATAAAGTGCTGAACAGCCTCCCTGGAAAAATGCCATTCATTGATGATGCTCCAGGAGTGGAGGGAGAGTGCAGGGCTTGCCAAAAAAATAAGATATACGGCAATACATCTTGTCAAACACAAAAACAGCTATTTTTCTACGCCAACCAGACCAGATTTAGGACAAATAAAGTGGTGCCATTTTGTCACTATTGCTCAGCACGGAATCAATTCAGCTGGCATTAAGGATTATACCTTAGACTGGGACCAGCTGCTGATTGGTTCATTCACCTAAAACACTTGAGAGCAATCAGCCCTCCCAGCATTTGAGCACTCAATTGTTTTTTAACTAATACACTGATACATCCAGGCTTATATAAACTGTCTGCTTTAGCGTTGATGTGGGAAACTTAACTGTGGCCCTGTTTAGGTTCTGAGGTAAAACAGTGGATAGGGCTGTGTTAAAAATGTATCGGTCAATTCTGCATCAGTTCTCATATTGATTTCCAGCTCATACTCCACTCCGGGGGGTGAATTTGTAATGTCGTATTTTTAATAATGCACCAGGTTAGTGTCCAAATAGCAGCTGGAGATATCTCTGCCATCCTCTATTTTCTACCCTAGATCTTTTTGTTGGTAGGACCTTTCTAAAGCTACTTCTGGTTAGCAACATGCTAACCGTTAGCCGCTAGCATGGTTGTGTTCAGTATCACCGGGTGATTGTACTCTGTCAGTTTGGTCCAAATCCTGTACTGGGAAGTGCCTCAAAAAGGGGTGCCAATACTTAATGTCACCAAACGTGACCAAAGTTCATGGGTCAGATCCGCCTCCTTTAGCAACTCAGCCTCACCACATCTGGGCCAAGAACTCAACATTTGACCAAAATGGTCAGTAGCGCCATTTCCCACATGTGGGGGGTGCTGTATTGTCCAATTGGGTCGTGTCTGGGCATCATGCCAGGTCCTGTTGGAAGCAAAGGCCCAATAGGAAAGCATGTGACATCCAAAATGGGACAGAAAACTGACACATGGCTGAAAGTCACTTGAAAATTTTAAAATGTTAAGAGGAAGTGATTGTGCGAATTTCAGGCTCCTACATTAATCACAGCCACTGCAGTGGATGTTGAAAGTTGCTATTCTATCCAAATGGAGCGTGTCCCTCTGGCCCTCAGAGTTCCGTCGTCATGGAAACTCACTAACACAGCTGCAGCGGCCAGTCTCCCGAAGTGCAGAGACTTTGTCAGACTCTGCCTCATTGAAATAGAATGGAGAACTTTGCCTCAAACAACGCTCCATATCTCCTGTTCTGTAAATGGTAGAGACATAATTTTTTCAGCGTTTAGTTCATAACGGATAGGAGAACAAGAAAAACTATCGGTTTTTGCTAGAAATATTTTAATTTAGGCGTAAAAAATTATGATATAAAGAGGATTTTTATGAAATTTGAGAAATCCTCTACAAACGGTCCCGAACAAATCGCTGTAGCTGAAAAAGTATAAGAGATATCAAAATAATTCTTTCACTCTGAGTATCAGCAGGCTTTTGAGGACTATGGAGTTCATTTTTAGGTTTGTACAAAAATCGGTGTAGGCACAGCGACGATGTAAAAAGTGGATGATGTGGAAGAATGAAGCTCCAAAGCGTTTTAAGGATTTTGCACATTCGCTACTCCCGAACAAATTGTTCCTGCGGAAAAACCGTAACAGTTATCCACAAAATTCCTTTTTTATGAGTGCCAGAAGGGTCGGGACATTCATGTGTGAAAGTCTCATGCCTGTACATAAAACGGTTTAGGAGTAGTGACGATGTAGAAAAGTGCCTCATTTGGGGAGATTGAAGTCTGATCCTGTTTTAGCATTTTCCCAAAACGCTACTCCCGAACAAATTGTTCCTGCGGCAAAACCGTAACATTTATCGACAAAATTTCTCTTTTGTGAGCGCCAGAAGGGTCTGGACATGAATGTGTGAAAGTCTCGTGCCTGTACATGAAACGGTTTAGGAGTAGTGACGATGTAAATACATGTGATGTTTTGGTTTTCCAGGTGTCATTTTTGAAAACCGCTCCATAGGAAATGAATGGGGAAGGTTTCGGGTTAGTGTCGCTCTGAGGTGATTTGCGAAAAATCTATAAATCCCACACCAATGATGGTTACATTTTCCGAATCCAGACAAAAATTCCTACGTTTTGATGTATAATTTATGTGGATAGGTTGAAAATTGAGCGAGTGAGAAGAAGTTGTTCGGAGAAGAAGAATTTGTTGAATTTCTAGAGTGCGCACTCTAACAGAGGCTCCTTGACAACCATAGCAACGCATGTTATTTGCTGAATTTCTTGAAAAGCCAAAATTATTTTAAGGAGGTACTATATGAAAATGGTAAAAGATATGAAAAAGCTGAAACATACCATAATAGCCAAAAGATATCACTACGTTTTAAAAGTTGAATGGCGTTTCTAGATGAAAGTAGGCTGAAGCAGTAAGATGACAAAAAGTTGAAATATTTGAAGAATTTGAAGGATTTTCCATTCATTTTCAATGAGAGCAAAAAACGCACAAAAAGTTAAATATTTTAAATATTATAAAAGTTATAATTACAAAAAGACATAGCAGTAATGTCGTGAACGAGCTGAACGTTTTGATACGAAAATTGTTTAAATCGGTTGAAGTATGCAGGAGTAGTTAGGTGCCGAAAAACGTACGGAATAATAATCAAGACCTGAAGGAACTTAATAAGTGAGAATGCTGTATAGCATTCTCACTTGAAAAGCCATCTCTGAATCAAAGCTTTATCCCAAATGTCTCACAGGTACATTTCTTAACAAACGGCTGTAGATTAATATATGAAACCGCTGGGAAAAAAACCTATTGGAATAGAAGTGTAATAATAACACAACCCAGACCATCTCCATCTAACCGATGTAATCTTATATCTGTTTTTAAAAAAAATCTTGATATTTTTAAAGTCTCAATATATTGCTCAGCCCTACTCTGTACACAAATGACAGCGACGTCTGTGAAACTCCCGACGTTCGCGGATGACACCACTGATATGGGTCCGATCCAGAACACTGACGAGTCCACAGACAGGAAGTGGATCAGCCGGTCCACTGGTGCGGTCAGAACCAGCTGGACCTGGACCCGTTCAAGACTGTGAGGATGACGGTTGACTTCTGGAGAACTAAAATGTTGTCCTGGAGAGCAAGCGAAGTCAAACAGCTTGTTGCATGAAGCAACTGGCCGATTAAAAGCGATTTTGATTCTGTAGTTCCAGAGGCATGGAAACTTCTGCAAAGCACTATGAGCATCAACTACTTTACAAACATTTCATTATTTTAGTTAGAAAATTCTAAGTGTAAATCAAACCTTAAAAACTCTAACTATACCTAAAATGATATTTAGTTTGTTTTTTGTTACTAGAAAAGCATACTGCCGACGTTTGTTTCTTACCATCATGTCTATAGATTTTAAAAGCAGGCTCCTAAACATACCAAGAAATCTGATTCAAAGGGTTATCACAGAGCACCGTCCCACTGCAAGGACAAAAAACCCATGAACTCAGTCCACTGGCTAGAGGACAATCACGAAGCGCAGTGTAAACCTAAATTCAGTAGGTCTAGCTGGCTTTTCCTAGGACACATAAAATCGGAGCCAAGGAAGGTCGTTTTTCTGTAGTTTCTGTTCCTTCCTGGAGGATTGAAACAGGGGTTCTACATGAGAATTTGATAATCACCTTTTTCCCTCAACGCAGCAGTAAAGGGCACAGTTCCTTCCTACGTAACAGCTGAATGTTCACGCTTGACAAGCTGTGAAACACATGAGCAATCATACATGGTAGACTGCAAAACACACACACGAAAAAAAAAAGAAAAAAAAAAAAAAGAAATGCAGCTGAGTTCAAAGAGATTCTTTTTCCTTCAGCTGAACATGTCTTTGCTTTTAGAGAGGGAGGTGGGAGAGAAAAAAAAAAAGGTGGAAAGAATGAAGGCTTCTTTTACTGGAGCTTTGTTACAGCAACGGCAGCTTCATTTTGACAACATATTGTGTGCTTTCATGTGAGACTCGGGTTTACAGCGGGACTGTGACTGGAGCCCCAATTTAAACTAGCTTGTTGTTTTTTTTTAAAGGCCAAATGCTTACGAAACCAAATTGGAGAAATTGCAGGACTGATGCAAAGGACTTCCCATTGGTAGGATTCTGTCTTCTGCCTCTCACTTCTTTGAAGTCATGTAATAAGGCTATGTGATGGCTGACGGTTATATTGACGCACAAGCGGGTGAAGCTAAGTGTTTTTAATCACACTATCTGTATCTGAGACATGGCACTCCATCTTGTTAAGGTTTTTTTTTTTCCCCATAAGGCATAACCCTGGGGTTTTTTCTTTCAATATTCTAACAAAAAAAACTTTTGAATAAATATTTAGAAGCGCATAGTTTCAGCTTGAAGCATTTGCAGACCTAGATAAACAGGTTTGTGTTGGTCATGAACGGAGCTTGGCCTTTCCCTCCCAAGCCGGGCTGTCGGTCTGATAATGTTGCACACGTGAAGAAGAAACCACTGGTTCCCTGTAAAGGCTGGGGAGCTCAAATGGAGTGATCACAGAAAGAGACAATGCAAAGCAGATGCACATTTCTCCCTCCCTCCTCTCCCGGGCCCCTCTCTGCGTATGTGTAGCACAACATTGCCCTCTGCTGACGACGCCTTTGTAGTGTAGAGAAGAGGCAAAAGCTACAGTGCAATATTCCAACAACTGTCTGGAGGATTTGTGTCACGATTTTAGAGAAAAAAAAAAAAAAAAAAAACTGCACCTGAGCTCCCAAATAAGAAAACGCATCAGACTGGCTTTAATAAATGCCTCTATGAGCACGATTTTGCGACGTTAAAATCGCCCTGTTTCACCGCAGCATCGAAACTCCGTTTGAGGTAACGGATCGCCTTGAGTTTTTCTTCATGAAGGTTTGATCTTTCACGCGCAGTCATCATGATTCCTGCATCTTTCCCTTAAAAAAAAAAAAAAACACCTGGGAAAAAAAATCCTTAAGAAAACATTGACGCATCAACAAACCCATACTTTAAAACAAAACAAAAAATGAAACTGCACATCATTTCTAAGAAAAAAAAAAAACTATTCACTATCAAAGGATCCGAAACATAAAGCAACACAAGCGACAACATTGCAATGATGTCATGCGCGCTGGTTAGGAGGGGGGGAAAAAACTGATGCAGGGGATGAAACCAGATTTGGTTGGAGCTGTCTCTTTCTCGCTCTTTCTTTCTACCTTTAATCACTGCACATCTTTGCTTTTCAGTAGATATTAAAACCAATCCATCATGGCCTGAGTGGGGAGGGAGGGTGGAGGACCGCTTGCAATCTTCACTGTGCTAATGTGCAGCTTAGGAGACCCCCCCCCATCCCCCCAACCCAACATTATTTGGATATCAAACAGCAATTTGCCACTCATAAACACGAGCACGAATGCGAGAGCAACGGGCCAAATCTAATAAAAAAAAAAAAAAAAAAAAGCTGGTGCAGCTCTCGGCGGCACGGCAGAGAAGGGGCCAGGCCTACTTTATCATCCTCATAGGATATGATGTGGTTTATATTATTATCCTGGATGGGTAATGGGATTTGGATGCTGATTGGGATACCAAGTGGATTTTTATAGAGGCTATGACTATTGTGACGGATCAAAGTAAGGCCGCGCACTGCGAAAAATGCTGGATCAAAGGAACATCAAGCAGATGGAGGGGGTAAAAAAATAAATTAAAAAAATGGGAGGAAAAACTGATGGTAGCAAAATGGAAATCAGAATGTGCCATAGCTGTGACTCATTTATGTCACTGCTAAAAGATTTATGCAACACTCTCCATTTAACAGCCAGCTACAGCTCACAGTTTCTGAATTTCACTAAAAGATATATACTTTATCCCAGCACACGCTGCAAGGTGAGAAGGCAAATTTGTATATCCCTCAGTAGGCTTCGAATTTGGAAGCTACTGGGAGGCTCTTCGCTGCTCCGATCCATTTATAAACCAGTGGGTGACTGGCCTCCAGCCTGGATTCGCAGAGACATTCAGATGTTTGATTGAGGGAGAACACAGGCGCCCAGCTGCTCCCCAGATATCGCTTCAAATATAACAACATGGAGCCTTGGGGTGGATTTTCAAAAAAGAAATAGGCTACACGGAGATGCATTTTGTAGTTAATAATTGCGGGCTCTAAAACAACCCTTTGGCAGGTAATGTCAAACTTTATGCGACTATCGGATGTCAAAATCCTGCCGTCAGTAAGGCTGCAATTCTGCAACTGACTGGCTTTTTAGTGTCGCAGGAAAAAAAGGGATATGATATCAGAGGAGCTAAAGATCTATTTTATAGCATGTCACTGAAAAACAGCGAGACGGCTCACATTTATTTAAAAAAAAACCTGCATATGACAAAAGGGAGAGGCAAAAGCCTTGCTTTCTCTTTTTCTCTCCTTCCTCCCTTAAGGCACAGGTGCAAAGTGTACAGATGGCTTATTTCAGAGAACCTGCCTGCCACTGTTCTTAAACATCTTCTTGAATGTTTACTTTTTCAGAATAACACAGACATTAAAAGTATTAATTTGTACAATGAGAAAAATCTAAACAGCTAATGAGCGAAAAGCACCTGCAATGTACCTCGCCATCATTCAATGCAAAGGTTACCTCTCATGGTTGCTATTGACTACCTGTAACATCTCTAGTGGACATGGTTCGGCTAAGCAGTCAATTTTCACTGGGATTTAATAACTCCACTGTCAGCCTGACTTTGCTTGAACAACTTACAACGCCTTTCAAAAGTATTTATACCCTTTTAACTTTCTTCCTGTTTGGAACATTGCAACCACAACTGGGCTGTTATGACAGACCAAAGCTAAGTAATGCCTTTTTTTGTGAAGTAGAAAGATAATGGTAACTGATTTTCAATAACAGCTTGATGTCTTTTAAAGGTATATCTCTACCAGACATGTAGGGTCTTAAAGTTGCCCTTACTTCTTTCAAAGACAATAGCTCAAGCTCAGTCAGACTGAATAGTGTATCTTTGAACAGCAATTTTGAAGTCTGGCCACAGGTTCTATATTGGATGACATTGACTGGGCTATTATAAGACATGAATATGTTCCGATCTAAACTACACCATTGTAGCTCTGGCTGGATGTTTAGGGTTGTTGAAAGGTCTTTTGCAGCTTCTGACCTGTTTTCGCCCAGCATGCCCCCCCATATTTAGCTTCATTTATCCTCTCAGCATTCCCACAGCATGATGCTGCCACCGCCATGTTTCGCCTTAAGATGGTGAGGTCAGGGTGGTGTGTAGTGTCAGTTTTTACCACAAACAGCATTTTGCATGTGGGTCAAAACAATATGGTTTGTTACATTAGACCACAGCACATTGCTTCCACATTCCACAGGTGTGCTGTATTTCAAGTGTGTTGTTGAAAACCTGGAGGGAAGGTCCAATTATATATAATTACATAATTATGTAATTATTATCTTCCCAACCCTTTGAAATTTGCTCCCTCATTACAAGATACCTGATTCTTATATTTATAGATATATGACTACGGAACAGAAATACTGGGTTTCTCTGTGATGTTGAAATTGAGATAATATCCACACGAGAAAGCTTTAAACAAATCTGAGTATAATCAACCTTACAAAATGCAGTAAACAAATACAATGTTAAAGTATTTTGCTTCAGCAACATCAAATATGAAATTACCTAAAATGGATCTGATGATTTTTTTCTTACTCCTTAAATACCTACATTTACCAGCAATGTTAACATGGAGTTTTTTGAGTGTATAAGGAATAACCTGATTAACACAATCTTAAAGCACTATGGTCTGTGACAACATTGTCTGTCTGATAACACAATACATTTGATTGAAGTATAGCTATGTTCTTTAACTCCTCATTTTCTGCCTAAAACATTGTGTTTTAGACAAATATTTTTGGGGTAGTGATGCTGTGCAGCTGGAAGGATTTTTGCTTACACTTTTTTTTTTTACTTTTACACATTTTTATGTGTAATCATAGCAACAAGATGTTTTTTTATAACAGATCAACATATTAATATCTCAAAAGCTAAAATAATATCTCAACTACAGCCCCAAATCCCACAGGTTGAAAAGGAGGCATCATGAATGCAGAGCAGGAGCAAAGAAGAGAGAGTGGAGAAAAAAGTTCAAACCATCAATTCGATCAAACATGAAGGGTAATGTGAGATCTTTGGGAAACAAGTTGACTGAGCTCAAAGCCCTAGCAAGGATCCAGCTAATGTATCAGGAATCTAGTAATATGTGTTTCATTAACAGTTGAAGGATCAAATCCCTTACTCCAACGTCTCTCTGCCAGGTTTTCTGATCATATGAGCAGACAGAGATTTAAAGAGGAGCGGCAAGAGCAAAAGAAGAGGATGGGCAGTGCTTGTCAACAATGGATGCTGTAATCCAGGACATATCTATGTTAACTGTCATATCTGCAGCCCAGATATTGAAATTTTAGCAGTGGGTTTTCGTCCATATAATTTACCCTGGGAGTTCACCAGTGTTATTTTGGCAACTGCTTGCATCCCACCCATCTGCTGTTGCCGACACTGCATGTGATGTCATCAGCTCAGTTATTGCTAAGTTACAGGAAGCTGAAGAAGCCCTTCAGGATTGTTTTGAGGCTACAGGCTGGGATGCACTGTGCCAGCCACATGGAGAGTACATCAATTCCCTGACAGTGTATGTGACTGACTGCATAAACTTCACAGTGACATGCTTACACAAACAAACCCTGGATCACCAGTGATCTGAGGGACCTGTTCAACTAGAAAAAAAGAGACTCTGGGGTGAAAGACGTGGAATTATTAAACAGTATACAGAACTAACTTGTAAGTAGCAACTTGTAAGTAACAAGATAAGGAGGCATACATGAAGAACTGGAGAGCAAGCTCCAGCAGAACAAGAGATGTGTGGTCAGGCTTCAAGCAGAAGGATTAAAAAAGACAGAAGTCTGGACAGAGCCAATGAGCTGAATACAACAGATTCAGGTCAGGAACAACCTCAGCATACTCCTCTCCTGCCCACAGTCAGACACACCATCCTCCTTTTACCCAAAGTGTTCCTGTCACACCTCAAATGTTTTATCCTCCACCTCAGCCATGGACCTATCAGCTTTTACATGTTTGTCTTCCACCAAACCCAAAGATGATGATGCTTTGTTTGCCTCCCCCTTCCACCTGTATGTCTCTAGCAGTCAGAGGAAGAAGCAAATGGAGACACTGAACCAGAACAAGACCGCAAGTCCAGATGGTGTCAGTCCCACAGTCCTGAACCTGAAGGCCTGTGCAGAGCAGGTCTGTGAGATTCTGCAGCGCCTTTTTAACCATAGCCTGATCCAGTGTTATGAAAACATCCTGTCTTGTTCCGGTACCAAAGAAAACTGAGCCATCACTCTTTAAGGACTGTAGATCTGTTGTCCTGACATGACATACCAGATGATGAAGGTCCTAGAAAGACTCCTGTTGGCCCACCTGAGTTAGCAGACAAGCACCTATCAGGACCCCTTGAAGTTTGCTTATCGCCGTGGAGTTTGAGTTGAAGATGCCATCATACACCTGATTCAACAAACCCAATGTCAGACCACATTTTGGGAGACTGAAGGGTCATGTGTCTAACCACATGGTCAGCAACAAAGAAGCCCCTCAGGGGACTGTTCTCGCACCATTCCTTTTCACTCTGTACACCTCAGACTTCCAGCACAAGACAGACTCCTGTCGTCTGCAGAAACACTCAGATGACTATGCAGTCGTGGGGTGTATCAGAGATGATGGACCACTTTGTACCGTGGTGTGAAAACAATCATCTCATCGAAAATGTGAATAAAACCAAGGAGATTATTGTAGATCTTAGGAGAGCAGGAATATATCAAACACTATATTCCATCAGGGGAGAAGAATTGGAAGTGGTGGAGGAGTATAAATTCCTTGAATTTCACCTGAACAGCAGAGTGTTCTGGGGATGTAACTATGAAGCCATCTACAAACAGGGACAGAGCAGAGCGTACTTATTATATCCCTTAGTTTTAGAACAGGCTCGAGGACACCATATGTGGTCCTTGGGGGCCACCTGGTGCCCGCAGGCACCATGTTGGTGACCAGTGCCTTAGTGCTTGCAGCAAGATAATGCATATCTTCTATAAGCCTGTTGTTTAGAGTGTGATGTCTTCTGACACAACCCTGAGCATCCTCTTTATCAGACTCTCATACATCAACAGTGTTTTCAGTCAAAGACTTTTTCAGATCTACTTCTTCAGACAGACCCTACCGAAGATCCTTCCTGCCTACTGCCATCAGCATCTACAAGAACTCTGTTAAGAAACCTGCATAATATGAGTAACAGCAACATGTAATTTCTCTTTGGGATTTATAAAGTATTTTTTAATTTAATTGATATTTAGCAGCCCTGCGATAGACTGGCGACCTGTCCAGGGTGTACCTGCCTCTCGCCCATTGACAGCTGGAGATTGTCACGATAATCAATAAACCAATTATATTGCACAATAAATTTTAATCGCATTATTAATTAAAATAAGCTTGTTAATTTGTGTATGCATGCCTGCTTTTTTCCCCTTGTGTTTCCCTTTCCTCTCTATGAGACTGGATAACAAAAGGTTTCAGTGCAGTGCATCGGCGTCTACTCATTCCTCACTTCTCGTTTCCTTGGTGTAGGAGAAGTTAAATCTTTTGTCAGGTAGGCACATACTCAAAGTTTAGCGTGAGAGCCTCGTGAGAGAGCCAGAGAACAGCTATTTTGAAAAGAAAATGGAGTTGGTGTCAAAGGCAAACGCGATTGCTGCAGTGTGGGAGTTTTTTTGGATTTCAGTCAAATGACGGCGGCCAACCGCTTAATCTATCTGAGCGGTCATGTCGAGAGGATATACTTGTGTTATTATAACATTATCATAGTTGAATTAATATTGTGGTGTATTGCAATCATTTTTAGGAAGTTGAATTAATATTGTGGTGTATTGCAATCATTTTTAGGAAGATTTGTTATTTGTTATGGCCTTAGGCCTAAGATTAGATGTTGAAAGAAGTGAGGGAAAGTCCGGTTACCTCCGATTTTATCGCAATTTTTGCTGTTGCAAAGACCCAGATAACTCAGAATTCGCACAGGCACGTCCATTCCGTTTCTTCCAATTAAGGCAAATTCCAACCTAGTGACTTGAAAGGTTATGCATGACCATCAGTTTTGCATTTTGTGCATAACCCAAGTCATCCCAGTAAAATAAGCTTGTAAGGGTGCCATAAACAGACCTGACTATTATCTCTGTAGCAGACTTTCGTTTTTTTATCTCACATACTTGATTCTTACACCATCCTATTTAGCATTTTCAATATCTTATGGGGAATTTCATCATCAAAGCAAAGAGGACACCAGATCTTTCAAAGAGGACATCACATTGCTTGACATAAAAATGGTTTCTCCGTTTCCTTTGTCTAATGATGATTACAGAGTACAAAAAGAATGACAGTGGATAAATGAGAGGAAACGAACAGAGAGACAGCGTAGAGGTAGCGCGAAGATTAAAGCTGCGCGTTTCTGAAGATGAAGAGTTTAAACGCGAGCATGGACAAGCAGTCGGTGTTAACTATGTGCTGCACCGTGGCTGACCTGACGCTGTGGCTAGAGATGCAGAAGAACTCATTTCCATGTTGAGTGTTTGTCATTATAATGAAGAAAGCATTCTCTCCTTTCAGCAATGTAATCAGCGCATCAACAGTAACAAGGAGCTCAAAGTAATGATTTGATGAATCAATTCAACCAATCATCGGCGCACTACACCAGAAGCTGTGCTTCAGGCTCATAATGAGAAATTACTCCGGAGTGATTTAAAAGTAGCTGTCTACACTGATGTTTTTTTTTTGTTTTTTGTTTTTTTCAGAGCTGCAACTAAATCAACAAACTAAGCTGAAACAGTGGTTGCAGGACTCAGCAGCAGAATTGCCCTGATTACAACTGAAGGATGGCCAGTATCCCAGCAGGAGCAGCAGTAAAGCAAAGTGATATTTTAGGACCCACTGTATGATTTGGGTCTATTGAAATGAGCAAATTACAACAATTTTGGTAGGAAGTCTGTCTGCTTGCTCTGTAATTAAGTTTCACCATTCAGATGTTGGGCTTTGGCACTCAAACAACTTGGCTGTGACTGTGCATTACATTGAGTATGCCGTGGACAGATTACAGAATCAGTCCATCACAAAAAAAAAAAAAAAAAAGCAACAAAATGATTAAGGATCAATTTAAACACACCGCTTGACCCACCGTGTATCTGTTTGAAATGTGGGCATAAACCCACACCCGAAAGGATTTCGCATAGCACAGCCGAAACAGAAAGCCTGTGAAGAAAAGGGGTCCCTACACCATATTCATGTCAAGATTTCAGTGTTTCACACTCAACTTTTCAGATGGATGGATGGATGGGTGGGTGGGTAGGCAGGTGTGAGGTGAGTAAGAATCCTTTAATACAGTAAAGTCTCTAAAAATCAACTTTCCATACTTTTCCATAGCCCATAAAAGCCTTGTAAGAACGTCTGACAGTTTAGATCAGATATACTCTCGCAATCCGTGTTGTTGTGTCTTACTGATGTTTAAGGTCAACTCAGACAGACTTGCCTCTTCAGAAGTGTATCCAAAAACCTAATTTCTACAAAGCTAAAGGAAAGCCAAATGAAGGAAATTTTAAAAATTAATTGTATAAAAATTTGAGACTTTTCAGTTATGAACTGTGTTGTTTTGTTTTGTTTGCGCCTGAAAGTTTATAACATAGAAGTGGCGCAATGGAATTTAGATAACTTTGGGTTGGTGATCACTGAAGTGATTGCCAAATTATTTTGTTTTGTTTCGTTTATGCTGTTATCATTCCAGAGAGCCGAGCGAAACAAACTCCGATCATAAGTGGTCATTTTATTCAAGGCTTGATTTTTAAATGTTTTGAGTAGAGTTTAATTAGATGATCGCAACGGTAAACGAGCACAATTAAGGTTTGAATAGGGATTGATTTCACTAAATAATCCTCGACTGAATGCTTATGAAGACAACATGTGAGGAATTCACGATAGCTCCTCAGAGCCTTGCAGCCAATAAACGCTTAGCACTTTGCAGCCGCTGTTGTTGTCCCAGTGGTTAACACCAAAAGTTACCTCGTTGAAGGCAATCTTCTTGTTTTTCATCTTCTGGGGTAAACTCTTCCACGTTTTGCCAAAGAAGTGCTGGAGCTTTCTGTCAAACAGAGTCACTCGCAGCTGGTACGTTGCATCTTCCTCGGCCGACGGGTCCTGTGGGTCAACAAAAGAAGACAGCATCGAAAAGTGGCACTTAACGCCGCAAACGAGTTGTGTAAATTATAAATAAATCACATGCATAACTAGCATAAAGGAGACAGAAACAAGCAGGTCTCAAACTGTTCTAATAAAGGAGCACTGTGGCGTTCCAGAGCATGCAAACAGCGTCTTGCAACAGCATTCATATTCCTTGAACTCTTTCACAAATTGCGTTGTTATAATCACAGACGTCATAGTCGTTTATTTAGGGGATTTGACGTGATAGACCCACAAAGAGTAGTGCATAATTGGATAGCAGCAGTGAAAGTTTACACGGTTCTCTTTTCTTTCTACTTTTTCCTTTCACAAATACCAGTCTGAAAATACATTTGTATCAATCCCTCTAAAACATGCAAGGAACGGCCCTCATAACTCACCAGGTCAGTAAATAAAGGCGATATAGATTTAATTATATTCAACATAAATAACGCTGGTTTCTAAAGACCCCTGAGGTTTCTTGGAGACTTAGTGAACAAAGAACATCATTAAAAAAAAAAAAAAAAGAAACACAGGAGACAGATGGGGAATAAAGTTTAAAGCATGGTTAGGTAATAAATCAACATTCCTAGCTTTGAGCATCTCACAGAGCAATGTTGGACCCATTATTCAGAAAAACAGATAATGCCACAGCTGGATACCTATCAAGAAATGGTTATCATGACGGGATGAACGGAAAGCATTTCTAAATGGAGGAGTCACTGGGCCCATGGTAGCTCTAGAGGAGGATGAACAAATCTGTTAGAGACATACCCTCAAAAGAGTTGTTGCATATACAGCTTAAATGAACACTTTAGGATCCCACCATCATAGGGGCCTGAATACAAAACGGACAGCACGTTTAAGAAGTTTCCTTTTTATTCAAACACATGCATGTTATGGGTATGCAGGCCATAAGTTGGTGAAATCCATAAACGCAGGCAAAAACACAACCAAAGTTGGTGGTTTAACGTGGCAAAATGTGAAAAGGTTCAAGTGGTCTGAATACCTCCGCAAGGTACAGTTTAACATGAGATGCGCCTTTGAAAATGAAGCGTTCCCTTAATTAAAAAAATGTAGCGTTTACAGCAATTTATTGTTGTTGTTTTTTATTTCATAAAAACACAAAGTGGGTGGAGTAAAATCCACAAATGTTTAGCTTTATGTGTTTATGTACACCCGAACGCATTTCTGCCACAACCAGACTCGTTAGCGGCCCTTAGCGCTAAGTGTTGGGGAGTCACCTGCGGGAGGTGAGCTGCAGTCAGCCGGCTGAGGATGAGCTGGAAGCCGTGGGACGCGGTGAGGTGGTTCTCCACAGCCAGGCGGACTGTTTGGCTGCACGGGGGAACCAGCCGGTTCCTCTGAAACACTTCTCCCCAGCCGTCTGCCATGCTGTTCCTCTCGTCTGCCGTCACCATCCCATTTATTGATGATAAAACAAATAACACGCCATATAGGACAAAACTGGGAATTCTAGAAATTTACTACGTTTTTACTTCGGAAAAGGGGTTTCCCTCTTCGTTTGGATTTTCAAACAAGCGGCCGCCATGTTGGAAATCAAGTGGTACTATTCTTTTTCAGAGGGGTAACTGAAGACGTACGCGTTTAATAAAAGAAACTTTAACCAGTAAAGTAAATATATCTTGAACTAAAACTGATCAGTTCCACTATTATACTACAAATATAGTTGTTTTTGAAGACAGAATTACTGTGAAATACAAACATAGCATTTGTGGTGTGGAGCGGTCTAAACCTGTCCGTTGGTATGCTCCATCGTGCTGCGTCAGTTTCCATGGTAATATTCATGTATTCTCATTTTTAATAGAATAAAATTACAAACGCATGGCGAGTACGTAAATATGCTAACAGGGTTTTATATATACTCATAAAATATGAGTTGACACAGTACTGGAAAAGACGAGGACCTTGAATATGAAGTTGGACAGTAAATGTAATAAACTGGGGTATAATATTATAATATAATATAATAATTATAAAATAATATAATATAATAACACAGAGGGAAACATTATGAGGTATCGGAATAAGGTTCTCCTTGGTCAGTTTTGAGAATAAGATCTTTAATTTGAACAAGTTTGCATGTGGTCAGTGATTGTGTCAAAATGACTTATCTTGTTGTAAATTGCGATATAAATACACCATATCTTTTTTTTTAATCTTTTACTTGTGTTTTTTGTGGTTGTTTATGTTTTGAAGCACTTTGTGATTTTTATTCTGTGAAAAGTGCTATATAAATAAAGTTTACTTACTTACCTAATGACACTTTGCTTGAACTAGGTGGAAAATGCAAAAAGAGAACATTACTTCTCAAATTGTCATGAAAGTGGGCTCTTTCCATTTTTACCTGTTTTAGTTCCACTTGCGCTTTTCTGCTCTTAAGATAGTGAAATTATAGATTTATTTAAATAAAAGAGACAATACTCTTCAAAGAGCGAACTTCTCTGCAAAGGAAAAAGATCGCAAGATAAACAACAATAAGAAGGCAGGAAACAAAAGCAGAAAAACTTTGTATTCATAATTTTTTATTTATTTATGTTTATCTGTTTGTTTTGTTATCCCCAGGAAATGAATCATTTTAATGTTCTCTACAACACAACCCAGCTTGTTTCTTCAGATATTTTGGGGGTCTTTTTATTTCGTCTATCCCCGCCATCTGATGAAACACAAGGACAACCAGTAGGGGGCAGCAGAACACCACCACCACCGCTGCTGCGTCACTGAGCGTCAAGAGGAAGAAAAACAAAGGAAGCGGCATGTATAAACTTGAGCTGTGAAATGTTCGGTCTCTTCGTGAAAAACAAGCCAGTTAAAGTTCGAGGTAATAGTGGGGACAGAAAATACGGAGTTGCCGCGAAAAATGTAAAGGAGCTGATTAAAAAGGGCTGCCAGTTGCTACAGGTGAGTCTTTGTAGTTTAAAAACAACCTTCGTCGCTGTCAGTTCCGCTTTTCTGAAGGATGAGGGAAATGAAAACACTCGAAAGCGAAACGTCGTTTTAAAAATGTTATTCATGCAAAATAATGATAATAAAAATATATATTTTATCTATCGACGAACAAATTTCGTCGAGAGCAGAGTAAGTGGGAACAGGTCATAGGTTCGGAGCTGTGGTGTGTATGATTATGGAGTCTTGTTCGACTTCATAATCAGTGGAGTGGAGTTTGACACCCCTGGAGCGTCCAGGACCCTGGATCACATTGCTCCATATTTACTTGTGTCATGTTAGGACAAAATAAATAAACGGGACATCTTCCAAACAGTCAACACAGACATTAAAAAATAAATTTAAAAAAAGTTAAAGGGATCCGTAGAATTGCTAGACCTAGTAATTATCTGAAAACTTTCACCTAACTAGCAGAACACCGACCCCAGCTCTGTTCCCTTTATTTACAGCACTCCTCAGTAAATCATTGATGGGTTGATCATCATTTTAGTGGGATTACATCACAAGGGGTATAAATCACTAGTTTCATCACAATACTCTCTTATATAGATTTGTTCCGGTGACATTACAATATTTGCCGATATAATAAAGTTTGCTACGATTTCTGACCGATATAATGCAATGTTATCTGCCCATCGGTTTATTTAAACCGGGGGGTGGGGGGGCTATTGGCCCATATTGTACACAAAAAGAACTGTTCTAAAGACTTAATATGTCTGGTTTGGCCAAATATTTGACCATTTTATTTCTAATCTCTCACAGGTATCAGACATTTAAATTGTCTAGTTTTGAAATATTAATTAGAATAATAATAGATCACCTGTACGCTATAGCCTCGTCCCTGAATTTCAAAATAAAGGCATACCTCAAAAATGGGGGTGTGGATCGGTATTTCCATTTTGCATCGATATAATTGGCTTGTTAATCATTAAATCGGTATATTGATGTGAATCGATGTGTTGCTACACCCCCGGTTACTACATTAAGAAATGTGGTGTGTTTGGCTTTTCTAGTTTGTTTCTGTGTTCTGTGATGGCTGATCTGACCTAAGTGCGTGTTTGTGTAAAAACTGAACTGAGCTTAAAGTAACGTGTGGTGTTACAATGCGATGTGTTCTCCGACCGCTCCAGCTGCCACCTTCTGGTGCGCGTGTTTGTTTGTATGAAGATGGGACGATCGTGACAGAGGAGTTCTTTCCCACCCTGCCGGATAACAGTGAACTCGTTCTTCTGTCGAAAGGACAGACGTGGAGCGGAGGTACGTGAAATGACAAGACTCGTCTCTAGGGATGGCCAAAAGCCTTCGCTGTTGTCACACTTCCAAGCTATTCGCCGCTTTCTGCAGTTCTCGGCGACATCGGCCAGTTACTGAGCACGGATCGCCACGCTGACGCGCTCATCGAAGCGGCGAAGGATCTTCTGTCCGATGAGAAATCTCCCAAGAGGCGTAAAGTCCTTTCTGACCTGCTGCAGAACCTGGAGGACCGAGCAGACGCGGAGAGCAGAGAGGAGGATGAGGACTGGTTTAACGGTACAGACCAGTCAGCTGGTTGATTCCCCTCCTTTTTCTACAGTAATAAATCTGTTACTTCCATAGGTTGTATCTATCTAGTTGTATATTCCTCTCAATCTTTGACCATATGCAACTCATCTAATAGAGTAATGGCTTTTTAAACTATAGTGCAGTTTACTTCCACTCATAATCAGCATATTCATTTGGAGCGTTTAATGCTGTATTAGCACCATTATTGTTCCAGTGAGGAATAATTCCAACATTGCTGGTTTTTGTTTTGTTTGTTTGTAAAGAAAAGTCCTAATATTTTTAGTCCAGTGATTTATGGAAGTGTCTAAAAGCTTAGTTTGCCAGTTCTTATAAAATCATCGTCTGGTTGGAACGACCAGTTTCCAGTTTCAACCATCCGACCCAAACCGTCTGCCAAAGATGAGAGGAAATTGATCAGGAAGTCTCCATCTGTACCTCCCTGATGAAAGATTTCCCCCACCGAGCAGCGTGAGACTCACCAGCCCTTTGACTCTTTGGTTCTATTGCAGGCGTCGATGCTCGGTTCAAAACAAAGTCTGCCTACATGAAGCACAACTGTGAGAGCAGAATACGAGGCTACATGAGAGAGGTAAGACGCAGAGCCCCTGCGTTTCTCCCTGCAAATCCTTCGACACCCTTCAAGGTTTCGACTTCCTTTTTCCCCCCATCCCCTCATTCTCAGGTGAACGACACGACCAAAAGCATCCAGAAAGCTAAGGTGAAGGCCGAGTTTTTAAAAACGTCACAGTGCCTGGTTGAGATGCTGAAAAATGACAAATACAACGGGAACTACTTTGACAGGACCGAAAAGGAGTCGGGTCGCCTCTGCACTAAAGAAGGATGGTTTACCTGTCAGGTACGGCAGACGCCGAGCTGGTTGCAGCCCGGTTTACCGCCAGCAGAACCCACAGCTCACTCTTCCTCTCCGTTCTCCCCAGGGAGCGTTTGATGAGGAGCTGTGCCGGTCGCTCCACTCCATCAACCCTTACGGCAGCAGGGAGAGCAGGATCGTCTTCAGCACCTGGAATCTGGACCACAGGTGGGACACTTGCTGCGTCCGGGGCGCAAAAAGCGACCAAGAACGGCATGTTTCCTGGCCTTTTGTTGGATTTATTATAGTTATTCTACTTTTAATCTATATTCTAGTTATATTATGTTTCACTTATAACAACTAAATCACTATGCAATCTTATATTTTACTAATAACATTCTTGACCATTTACAATATTATATTATACTTATTACTGAAGTGTTATTTCTCCTTATATCAGAACACAAGCATGCGAGCAGTTGCAGGTTGCACCCAATTGTATCTTGCAGCTGCCTGTGGAAGATAAAGAAGTTACTCCCATAACAATGAATGCTGTTGTTGTGTATTGGTTCCCTGCCTAATAGATTTCAACTGGTTTGTTCCCCTTCCCTCAGCAGTTGAAATCCTGTGTAACTAGGGCGTTCCAATTTTCAATAAAAAGCCTGGCGAGCGGAGACTGCTTCAGAGTGGTTTGGAGGATTGTAAACTGAACAGTCTCCGAGCACTCTCCTTGCAAGATCAATTTAACTGATTCTCTGTGTCTTCTTTGTGCAGGTTGCTGAATAAGATGTTTGGTGTTTAAACCTAACACCTTTTTCTTTTTTTTTTTTTCTTTGCAGGATTGAAAAGAAGAGGACTATCATACCGGCGCTGCTGGACGCGCTGCAGAATCACAAGACCGTCGACATAAACCTGGACTACGTGTACCAGCTGCTGTTCACCAGGGCAAACCTGAAGTTGGTCCACATCGCCTGCCACAACAAGGGAGCTCACAACCTGCTGTGTGACACCGGCAAGATGCTGAGGGCTGGCAAAAATGCAGGAAAAGCAGAACAAGCTACCAGAGGGAGGAAAAGGCGCCTAATCTGAATGTTTTATTTTTTTTTTTAACCTTTTATTTTTTTTTAATATGTTTCATTAGCTGTCGATTGGATGAATAAGAGCCAAGAGACGATCATGCATTCAAACCAAATGAAACAAAAACGCTGTTTGTAAATCATGAAGTTTTTTTTTTATTATTATTATTGTCTTATATGGCACAGTAATGTGAAATATTTGGATGGATTAAGAAGATGGCCCAAAACAATGAGACATTCAATCAGTCAGAAGAGTTGCACACTGAAGGCAAACATGTTTTTTTGTTTTTTTTACATAAATAAGGCAGTAAAACATATATAATGCCTCTGAGTGGTCATATCAGTCAGCGATATACAAAACAAACCTGTGGGTATACTTCTAGTGCAATTGCAGTTAACCTGCCTAGGCTGGATTTCTCAATCAAGTTAGTTCAACTCAGATCACTCATCTTCGATATTTTCTGCTTCGCAAATATAAACAGCAGGAATATTATACAGAATAATTAGCTGCACTATTGTGTGTACATATATACATACAGACGTCATGTTTACGGAGCTGCCAACAACCTTTAAGGATGGATTTTAGACACTTGGTGAAAAAATGGCTGGAATAAGACATTCATCACAATGAGCTTATGATAAAAAACAGATCTGCTCTTTGGCTGCTCTCCGTCGATCCTCGGGACGTTTAGGTAGATTGACAAAAGGTAGTAAAGGTTTCAATGTGCTTTAATTCACGGCAAGTTAGTCTATAAACTAATTTATAGAAACATGAGCGGGCTTTAAGCGTTTTTAAGTTTTAATTCAGCGGTATTTGGCATCTCAGACCGGGAATCTTAAAGCGGCCCAATGCGGACTCCTCCCAGCCAGATAAGTGTAGCGCTACAGCAGTCCTGCGTAAATCGTCCTGAAATGAGACAGCCTGGACTCGCTCCCCTGGATTGAAGCTATAGCTCCTCTAAGTGCCGTCAGTCAGAGGAAAGCTATCCTGCGGCTGAGATTTGTCTTTTGTGTTCAGCGCATTCAAACGGCGCATCAATACTCACGTCCTGAAGAAAAACAAGAGATCCATCAAAAGCACCCCAATCAGCAGATTTTTTTAAAAAGGACTGACTCTGACTAGCGATTAGAACTAGATAGTTTGAAAACTGAAAAATACGACGTTTTCCCCCCCATCAGGGAATGCAACAGAAGGCCATGCTAACAAAAACACTCTTCAGGACGGAAGTTCATCCTGAGGGAAGAAAGCGCGACGTTTGGGCACAAATGACCGTTTAGGAATAGCGGAGGGAGGGAGGGAGGAAGGCCGGACATCAGAGTGCTGCTCGTCAGGACTGGCTACGCTCTACCACCAGCTCAGAGCTTCACAAACTGGAAATCAGTCAGCAACTAAAGTCTGATTGGTGCTTCTTCTCATATCTTGACTGATTCTTTGTTCCTTTTCTTTTTTAAATCAGCTCCTTAAGTGCCGCTGAGACCTCTGGAAACGTTAGGCTACAGTTGGGGATGGATGTATGCGAGCAGACGCTCATCTGTACAGTTTAAAAAGCACTTGTGTTTTTGCCCCCGGGTTAAGTTTCAGCATCAGGATATCAGACCAGAGGCTAGCAGTGGGGAAGGAAACCTCCCTGTTCACCATCACGCCTTCACACAGCTAGAAGCGCCGCCGACGGAGACCTTTCTGCGACTGCCGCCGCAGCTGCTTCCGCCATCTTCCTCCTCTGTTTCCCTCTCGCCTGTGATGGTGGGGAGGTTTCGACAGATGCAGTGTCTGAGCAGGTAGTTTGTGGTTGCTTTGTCCAAAGTGCCGGGACGTCGCTCTGACCGCCGTCGCTAAGTGCCGGCTCCGTCCTCTGCTGGAAGGCAGCCGCGGCTCGCCTCCTCGCCGTCGCTGTCTTCCTGCGCGTAGTAGTGCCGGCTCCTCTCCTTCCTTCGGGCGCTGGGGGAGGTAGTCGGCGACCTCTGAGGAAAGTCCTGCGGGGACACAGGGGCATGCAGCCGTTCTTTAGCGTAACAGTTTTAGCTCCACACGCCTGTCCTTTATGACTGGAAGAATTAAGTCTGTTATTTAACAAGTAAAACAGTCATTCAGTGATTGGTGACTGACTTTAGTCACATGTAGCACGGCGGACAGTTAAAACAGTTAATTATTACACTTAATTATCAAAAAAATAAGACAAGTGAATAAAATAACCTATTTAAATAGGATTCCTCAAATGGCTTTAAGCAGAATCGCAAACTAAAATATGTTTCACTGCAGGACTGACGACGGTGGCTTTTCTGGTCCCAATAAAGGAACGCGTGTATGTCTGGAATGAGCCGTTAAAACAGGAGGTTTAGCTCTTTTTAGCCTGAGAAGAACTCCGACACGATGCATCTGAACAAATTCAAACCGTCCCTCGCTCACGTTTTGACCCTTGTGCCCTGCCGTACTGCGGCTCTAATGAGGCCCACAGCTACAGCACATATTTTATCACCCTGCTTAGACCTAGAGCAGAAAAAAAAAATTATTCATCTAAGAAGGGAAGTTAAAACCGTTACAGAGAGAAAACTATTCTAAATAAAACATTTGTGGGACCTTTCTGACAGCATTTTGGTTTAAATTTAGGATCTATGTAGATCACTAAACCTATTAAGGTACAATGATCACTTCTTTAACTTGCTTAATAGCTTAAGCAAATTAAATTGATATTTTTCCATTGAAGTCATTGTGGTGAAGCTCTGGCGAGTGACCCCAGCCCTTTTCCACCTGTAGGTCATCGAACATCAAGAATAATGTACAATAAGCGTCATCCCAGGTTTTAGGGGGACAAACATCTAAAATCCCTTCTTTTAAAGTCAACTCTGTTCAAATATCTTTGGTACAGCAGTGGTTAACTAAGAAGAATATTTAGTCTTCAAGTCCCTACAGAACGTTTACTGAACCGGTTCTGGAGGGAACGTGCTGACCCGGGTTTCCTGGGTCAAGGTTTTGGAGTTTTGTCAAAGCACCAGTTCATCAGCCAGAACTGCAACGCAAGCCATAAACAAATGTTTATGGCTTGCGTTGCAGTTCTGGCTTTGAGTATTTCTCAAGGCGTTAGAAAAATAACCTCCTAAAACATAGACGGAACAAGGATGGAAAGAACAAATGTCCAAATAAATTGTAAAAATAGCCTAAATAATGGTGATCTAGGGCTTGGTGTGACACATCTAGCTGTATCTAAGACTATTATTAAAGGCTAATAGGTTATTTAGTTGTCACTGAATGATTATTAGGGCTGTGTAAGCCCCAATAGGAACCCTGTAACCACAAAAACAAACTGATACACAATGCTTATCAACACCTAAAGGTAGGAAAAAGAAACCCGTCGGTCCACGTAGGTGAAGGGGCATCCTGACCTTGGACTTTGTGACGTGTACCTAAAACATCCCCCATCAAGTTAAGCCCCATGACTGGGGCCTCGGCGGAAGACCCCCACGCCTCACCTGAACAACATCCAGGTTTCCAAAGAACTGCTCCACCGGGAGGATCTGGTTGCTGTCATCGTCCGGGAATAAGAGCCTGTTGTTCTCCGACTCCACGCACTCAGAGGCCTGCTCCTCCAGGACGCTGCCGGCTTTGCAGCAGCTGCTCACCTCCTGCTCCGGCTTCAGCTCGTTTTCCTTACCCTCCTGACCCTGGAGCTCCGGCGAACCCGAGCACCTCCTCCGGTCGGCAGCCTCGTGGCATTCGCAGCTGATGCGGGAGCGCTTATCTGCGGCTTTGGAGGACTTCGGCCCCGGACCCTCCGCCGCTGGCAGGCGCATTTTCTGACTTCTCTGGTTCTTCCTCCCAGCGGCGGAAACCTGCGGCAGAGGGTGCGTGGAAAATCCCGTTTAGCCGCGCATCCGGACCAATCAGTCCCAGAAAAAGCCTTTTGTTACAGTAAAAAACAAAATCAGGTCTAAGCTGGTCTCATTGAGAGCTGCGACACAAACCTTCCTGGAGACTCTGACCTCGGAGCTGCTCTTCCTCTTCCTCGGCTTCGCGCTGTCAAGCTGACCAGGCATCTGAAACAACCAACAGACCGCAGGGAGTTTATTTCCCAGCGTCCGCACGTCGTTACAGCACCTCCTCCTTTAAGGGCTTTGGCTTCAGCGAGATGAGAAGCAGCTGTTGTAACACTAGCAGATCCCTGAGAGCCGCCGCCGCGGTTTAGCCAAAGGTTTTCACTGGTAGTCCAGATTACCTTCAGATTATGGGACGCGTCTTCCTCCCAACGCGGCTCTTTACGTTGATCTTAAAGAATTTGGTGCTCCAGTGCAGAAACACACCAGAAAGCAGCCTGTCGAGGCTGTGCACTTTGCGTTTTTTTTAGTCAGGTTATAAATGAGTGCAACCAAAGCGTCAGGTTAGGATCAGGCACTAACTAAGCTTGAAGGCTGGTGGTCTGTCACATTTCTTCTGCTAGCGAGCCAAAAGGAGCGCGTTTACATTTCTGAGACGACTCTGGTTCCTCTGAGATATTAAAAAAAGTAAACAGGACGCAGGACTGGTGGTTAGCAGCACCGCTGCAGTTCCTGCCAGCATTTGGGAGCCTTAGAACGCTGCAGTCGCACTAAATCTTATCTCCTTGCCTGATCCAAGCTGGGAAACAAGTGTCTTTGTGTTGCATAAGAAGAGAAAGAATCTCTGTGCGGAACAAAACAAAGTGGAACTTGTCTAGGAGACGTTTCCAGCTGCAAGAGCGACACACTTCAGAGGGATCAGTCCCAGCGAGGCTGAAGGTTTGGTTCTGAACGTTGCTGCTGCTACGGCGTGTTCTGTGGACACAACATAAACCGGAGTTCACAGCAGAGGATCCCGAACTTTTTAAATCGCCGAGCAACAAAAGAAGCAGCCGAGGGTCGGAAGTGTTAGTCAGCGGCGCTTCAGCTTCTGAAGAGGATCTGTAGGAAGCGTTGGCGCATGGAAATAACCCGCTGCTGCGCTGCACGTAGGAGCACAACGCCTTCCCGTAGCCACACGTACGCTGAGCTGTGGGAACGAACTGATGAACAGAGGCTGAGCATCTCTTTTCAGGAAGCCGGACTCGAACCCAGAACCTCCAGGACACACGAGCTCTAACCACGAGGCCGCCAGTCCCGCTTAGTTCTATCAGTCAGGAAACAAGAGGGCTGGAGATAAGCCAACAAATTACACTGGGTACATGTAGTAATTGCTAATAATTGGACAACAAATAGATTCAAATTTTTCTTTTCTTCTCATTTAAAATATTTAACCGTCATAGCAACCACTGTCTACTTTGATGAATCTCAATTAATTTACTTGAATATTTTTGAGTTCTTTAAAAAAAAAAAACACCTTTGTTTATTTATTGTACATTCTGATGTATGACGCTGTTACAAAAACTAAGTAGATGAAATGCTGCCATTCATAGATGATGTAGAACCCCAAGTTTAAACTTTAATTAAAGTCTGCCGTTCAGGACACCAGACTGCATGTGCTTGATCTCAGTATCTTGGCTGAACACGGCCAGATATTTCCACCGCTGTTTGATTTAGGGAGGCAGGGAGAAGCCGGCTTCAGCTTTTTGTTGTTGTGGCCCCGTTTCCATGGCTTCCAGATCACGCGCAGAAACTGTAGCGGCTTTTATCTACAACGTTGCTGTTTTTAAAGAGACAGCGCCGCTATTCCCCCTGAGCCCCAAACAACACCCATTCACCCCCGACCTTGGCAAACCTCTTGCCGGATATTTCAAATACGGTCTCAAATTACAAAACAACCGCGGTTCCATTCCTGCTGTAAATGCCTGACATTCTTTCCCCCATCAGGACATGTTTGTCTAAAAATGTTCCTAATTCGGCCTTCGCCGACATTATCGGGCAGCGTATTCTTCCACCAGTCCGTCAAAGCAGCGGGAACATAAGGGGGTTTATTATTCCCTAGGGTCGACCGTGTTAACAAAAACCCGCCTAAAACATCATTTACTCCTTTCAACCACAGGAATGGGAGCTCAAAGACCGTCATTTAGCTGTACACCACGGCGTTGATGTTTTACTCGATTAGCCGCACTCTTACCTTGTGCATCGTCCGCCGCCCGGCGTTGTTTCGGGTCCAGAATACCTAGCTCGTTGTTAGCTTTGAGACAAATGGCAGCGAGTACTAGCCAGTGGAAGTTTTACGAGCTCTACCGCCGCCGTCTCTGCTTGTCTGTCCGCGTCTGAACCGCCGCCTTCTCCGCGTATTTCCTGCTGCCAGGTTCAAGCTTAGGTCACATCGTCCCTGCGCTGGCACTGCGGCGCACTCCCTGGCTGCGTTCGCATTCGCCACTGGTTTCCTACGCAGTGAACTACGATGGGCTCAATGTCGTTTTTTTTTTTTCTTTTAATTTTGAGTCGGGTGGTCGCAAAAATACTAAGGAAATATGAACCCAACCCACATTCAGAACCGTTATTATCCATAACAGTAAGTAAGTAGGAGTGAGTGTATAAGTCACAAAGTCAGGAGGAGGTACGAATTGGACATATTGGAACGCAGCGTCTGTTTCTGTGGACGTAGTGGACGAAACCAACGTTAAACGCGGGTTTTAACGTAACCGACCGAGGAATTTAGAGTAAGGGGCGATCTGCCTACAACGTAAAAATATCACATCGCTTTGCAAATATTAAATATTTATAATGTTTTATATATATTATATTTTGTAGTTTTTTTTATCAATAGTTATAACTAAAACACGTTGAACTGTTTAATAAGCTATAGCTGATTCTAAAACCTTTCTCGCTGTTTAAAAATCGATTATATACACAAACCTTTGGTTTCAAACTCAAAGTCCACCAGGTTTTATATTTTATTTTGAAAGTCAACTCGGTGATCCTCTTGTTAAGCAAACCAAAAAGTTGCAACTAAGTACTTTCCTACTTATTGAATTTTTGTTTGTCGCAGTTTGAAGTTTACTGTGGGAGTTCATGCTCTGGCCTGGGTGTAAATGTGTGAGAACTGTCACAAGGCGGTTTGCGTCGGAAGTTTGAGGTTATTTCTTTGTGCCATATCTCAGGAAGCCGGGGGAGCGATGCAATTACCACAAGTGTCCACACGAGGACGCAAGAGGACCGTTTTCTTTTTTTCTCTCTTGTGTTTGCAGAGTTAAGGCGTCCCTTTAAGTGGTTGATAACGGTTGTCTGTTTGCTATAGGAAATATAGATACGCACTTTTTGTGAGCATAAAGTTTATTTAAAAAATAATAATGTTTAGTTGGTTAACATTTCGGATGAACTAGCTGAAAGAACAGACAAAAATAGTATTAGACAAAACATGATATAAAATAAAATCCTAACAATTACAGAGAACCCGTGTTATCATAAAATAAAGCACACATTTCCGGAAAGATAAAAAAAAAAAAAAATCCACAGCAATCACAAACCCCCACCTAAAATCACATCAACACATACGTTACAAAATACACTACGAAAGACTTTCCAGCATATATTTTAAAAAATATTTTTAAAGGCACCAAAAATGTAAATATTTTGAACAACAGAAATGTAAAAAAGAAAAGCCAATAAAACACAACAGAACAAATTAATTTACACAATGCTGTAAATATTTAACGAACACACACTTAGAACGCTTAGTGCGATGAAAGCACTTAACAAAAAACCCAAACACGCAGATACAAATGATCGCTCCTTAAATTGATAGTTTAATTAAACAGTACAAACCAAAGAAAACTAGTGTAGCTCAAGAACGAATAAGGAAATGGAAAACCAATAGTTTTTTTTTTAGATTATGATTTTCCTATTGTTCCCTAGTCTTTCTTTTCTAAAAAAAAAAAAAAAAAAAAAAAAAAAAAAAAAAAAAAAAAACACTTTTAAAAATCTGTTACGCTTTTAAAGGTATTCCTTAAATAAGTTAATTGTATTGTTTTAAAAACTATCACAGAACTTGAAATGAATAGAATATTCTCATCTCCCAGCGCAGACGATGGGCAGTAAATTCATTGTGTTGCGCAACAATGACTGCAGGACGTAGAGCTGGAGGAAAAAGGCCAGGCCTGCAGCAGACCAAAGATCTCCAGAGCAAGATTCTCATTTTAATCTCAGACGAACTGCTGCGAGGCGGTCCACTCTGTACTTGAGTTGTAAATGTGCAGAATCCGACCTGCCAGCAGAACCCAAACCGGTCAGGTTGAACGCATAACAGACATCTTACAGCGCATCATCACTTGATCAGAACCGCAGGCGACCAGTATATTTACGACGAGGCCGAACCTACTGCTGCTTTCTACAACCTCATCCAGCAGTCCCGACTCTTCATTTCATTCACACTGGTGGTCAGAAAAGAAGTCCACGCCCGGGACGCAATGTGATGTATCAGAACTGGTAAATAAGAAACGAGAAACCTGCAGGGTTTCTCGTTTCAGGATCAGGGTGAATCACCGGTGGGTGGGGAGATTTGACTGAGGCGGTCCTGCAGCAGGTCTCCAGCCTGTGAGGAGGCTAGAAGCGATCCGGTGACCAAATGTGAGCCCTGTGTGTCTCTCCCCCTCCGGCCATAGGAAGGAGTGTGTGACAACTGCCCACATGGGCTGAAGTGGCCCCCAGAGGAACGACTTCACTCCGCAGGGAGCCTGTGCGCATGAGGATGGAAGGCGGCGGATGCGGATGCTTCCTCCAGGACGCGCGGCTGTAAAACAGCATGAAGGCGAGACGCGCAGCATCTGACGGTCCCCGGGCGCCACGGTGACAGGCACACATGGATCACTTCTTTCGGAGAAAGCGGGCCGGCTTGGTTAAGTCCCTGCTGAGTCTGTCCCTGATCTTCGCGTCTGTGCTTATGATTCTCAAGCTGAGGCTGTCGGAGAAAGAAGAAGTGGGTACGCGGCACGCACGAGACGCCGGCTGGTGCGGCCCGGACTGTTTTCCGTCCATCGACGCGCCCGTGAAGTCCAACTTCTGGAAGCTGAATGCCGCTGCGCCGGGCAACAGGGAGGACTCGCAGCGGGCGCCCAACGGGACCCCGGCCAGCTGGGACGCACAGGTTCTCAACTGCAGCGAGGACGAGTCGGTGAAGAGCCAGGACTGGTTCCGGCGCCTGGACCCGAGGTTTCACCAGTTCGTTCTGCACAGACACTGCAGGTACTTCCCCATGCTCATCAACCACCCGGAGAAATGCGCGGATGGAGAGGCGCACCTCCTCATGGTGATCAAGTCCGTTATCGAGCAGCACGATCGCCGGGACGCCGTGCGTAAAACCTGGGGCAAGGAGCTGACGGTGGACGGTAAGAAGATCAGAACGTTGTTTTTACTCGGAACCCCGACAACCGGCAAAGACACGACGAACCTCCAGAAGCTGATCGAGTACGAGGATCAGATCTACAGAGACATCCTGCAGTGGGACTTCATGGACACCTTCTTTAACCTGACCCTGAAGGAGGTGAATTTCCTCAAATGGTTCAACATCTACTGTCCCGGAGTGCAGTTCATCTTCAAAGGGGACGACGACGTGTTCGTGAACCCACGCAACCTGCTGGAGCTCGTGGGCTTCAAGGTGGAGGAGCGCAAAGACACCGACCTGTTTGTGGGGGACACCATCGCCAAGGCGGTCCCCATCCGAAACCGCCAGAGCAAATACTACATACCCAAAGAACTCTACGACAAGCCATACCCGCCCTATGCGGGGGGTGGGGGGTTCCTGATGTCCTCCCAGCTGGCCAGGAGGCTCTTCGCGGCCTCCGAGGACGTGGAGCTGTACCCCATCGACGACGTGTTTCTGGGGATGTGCCTGAAGAGGCTGAACGTGGCTCCGGAGATGCACTCTGGTTTCAGGACCTTCGGCATCACCAGACTCAAGGTGAGCGCCTTGAACAGGGAGCCGTGCTTTTATAAGAGCCTCATCGTGGTGCACAAACTGAGCGCGCAGGAGCTGCTCAGGATGTGGAGCATAGTGCACAGCAAGGACCTGGTTTGCGCACAACGGACCTCCTTGTGAAGGGGCACCCAGTGGGCTGTATAGGATAAACGTCCAGGTGGGACCTGTATTTACTTTATAGAGTGGCTGGAATTCACCGGATGAAGTGGAGGAGACGCTGCCTGTCAGACAAAACCGCGTTTTAAAGCCTGGTTGCTGTAGCGGGAACTCTTTGGAGCCTAAACGCGCCTCCTTCGATCCATTTGTAATGCGTAAAAACCACTACAGCTCCGACGCGCAAGAACAAACGGACGTTTTCAAATTCATCTCGTGCCATATGCTCTTGTCCTAACCTCAGAAACAACACGGTCACCATGGGCTGTGGTGGAGGTATGGTGTGTGTGAATGTGCAGGTCAAAACTGGACCTTTCCCATCACGTCTTTCATTCAGGTTGTTTCCCCTGAAGCAGATGTTATCTTCAAATGTCAGGATTTTTATAAACGAGACACCCTTATTTATTTATAGATCTTTTGTTGTTGTTGTTGCCAATTAGATAGAAAGAGTTGAATTTGTTGAAGCTTCTTTCAGCTGGCTGACCAGCAGTGCACAGCGAGGGGTGGGTGGAGGGACATTGTGCTCAGTGCAGCTGGAGAAAAGACTTTTCTCGCTGCCTTCTTATTAAACAGATCTTAAACAATCACAACAGCCTGATTAAAATGCTGAACACTTACGGCGTTAAAACCGTACCTGCTGGAAATCCCGGGGCTCCTTGATCCCACGACTCGGCCCACGCCTAATGGAAACGTCATGGGTTTAAACAGGTACAGTTTTATGAATGCTGTTATTGTTAAATGTATTTTAAGATTGTAAAATAAATCAAATAAATTTTAAATTTAATATGTCTGTTTATCTGGGATGAACTGGGGAGGCAGGGGATGGATGTTTGTTTAAACCTTAGCTATCCTAATATCTGACTGTGGTGTAGCGGGCTAAGTCTGCACCTTTAATATGGGGGACACGGGTTGGGATCCCGGTTTGGCCAAGGAAGAGTATCCGGTGTCAAAACGTTGCCAAGTCTGTGTGCAAGTTGTCTTGGCTCGCTGTGGCGACCCCTGAATAAGGGAGCAGCCGAATTTCTGCTAACCTTGGGTTGACAAAAAAAAAAAAAAATCAGAAACGGGGACTGCTGTTAACGATTCTTGTATTCATTTGAAATAAAACGGGAACCCCTGAGTCAGCAGGTAAACGTGCCGTGTCTGGTTTCATTTGACGTCTGGACGGCATCCTGGCTGTAAGTTGGTCCGAGAAGGCCGTTTTCTCCGTTCTTTCAGGGCAGCCAACTACCGGTCGGAGGCCAAAACAGTAACAGAGACACATGGGTGATTTCAACTCATTTGCAAAATTCTGTTTAATTCAGCTTTGTTTTACACATACAAACACATTTGCACTGAAAAAAAGATAGCTCTATTAAGCAAACACGGCATAACAACACTGACTAGAGTGCACAGAAAGCTCCACGAAAAGCCAACTGTTACCACGATCTCACAGGAGAAGCACATTAGAGTCGACACTAACGTGCTGTTAGTCTTCTTTGAAATTAGACGAACAGCTCACCAAAGTGCCAAACCTACAGATCAAGAATACATTGGAATTACGACAACATGTCACCCCAGCTTTCATATTCACACACAAGAGCCTGTCACACGAGTTTCACTTAGCGCTGTCTAAACATTTGTACTTTAGAATAATTACAGAGAATAATTAGCTTTAATTATTAGCTTTATTGTCTTTAGTTTGAGTTGTTTAGCGGTCAAAGGCCAACTTCGCCTCTACGTGGTGCAATCATCTTGCTTCGTGTCATTATTTTTATTTCAACACTCTCTACAACTAAAGACGTTATTTCATATGTTTCACTTGTAAGATTGTCACTGGGCAACTTCAGGAAAATAACTACTCTGTTTATCTTTATAACACGACTCCTTTGGCAAAGTGCTGCTTCGTTCCCACACGGAAAAGTGAACCAGGCAGTTGTTCACCCCTGATGTGGACATTTAATTTCCAGTTAACACAGAAAAAAAAGGTGTTTGCTGGGTTGAAAACAAATGATCATGTAGTGTTTACTAGAAAAGCACTTTTATTTTAAGCTAACAAACACCTTTTTTGTGTTAACTGAAAATGAAATGTTAACATAAAGTGGACAACTGCCCTGGTTCACTGTTTTAAGTCAAAGAAAGAAAACATCAGTATTATTATTATTATTATTAATAATAATAATAATGATGATAATAATAATAATAATAATAATAATAATAAACGTTTTTTTCTTTTCTTATAACAAGAAAAACCTGTAACTCATCCCCTTAGGGATTTTAATTGCAATGACAAACAAAGATGGTTGTTATCATTAAAGGACGTGTTTTTCTTCCTCACTGTGACGTTAAATCAACTAAAGATTTGACGATTATAGTCAGTCAGGATTACCAAAGTTTATTTTTGCTAAATGCAAACGCATTATTTTTGATAACACTTTTACTTCTCTCTTTACATTTAAAAGTTAATATATACACATTTCTTTATTTCTAATTTAAAAGTCCCTTTAAATTGTCTGACTTTAGGTGTAACATTTAGGTCTCTCCTTCCACAAAGCTCTCACAGCGCCTCCGGCCTGATGCTCGTGACAGAACTGGTTTACACTTTCAGCTCCGCCCGCAATTTTAATGACTGGCCCATCGGTGCCCCAGCTTTAACTTCCTGGTCAATAGCTTGAGAAGATAGTCAATATTTAATTTTTTTTTATTTTGTGGTCTTTATTTGACAGTAGGCGGACAGGAAATGTGGCTGACAGAGGAAGAAGACGAGCGACGGAGGTCCAAGGGCCAGGACTCAAACCGGCCACGGGTCATGTACCCCTATGTTTCAGTATTTTGACACAACACTCGTTTCTCACAATGCCGTCCCTTTCGTGGTATAGTGGGCCGTCTGCGTCTTTGATGTGGGCGACCCGGGTTTGAACCCCAGAAGCGTGTAAAGACAACCGGTCTGTGTAATGAGCTGCTGGGAAGTGCACCAGTCCTTCCAGCAGCAGGAGGTCCACCATTCCCCTCCTGATATCTTTGCTGATTCCTTTTCAATTTTTTCCATGATGTCACACCAGGACGCGGTGGGGTTTGAAGTGTTTCCTTACAACAAACACACCGGTGTGCCTTCAGTGAACTCAAACGTTAGAAATTAACAGAGTTTTACAAATCATAACCATGGCACCATCTTCAGGGCTTTCCAAACGTGTTCAAAGGCGTAACAATCTCAGTGCATCTAAGCTTCTGCATATAAAGAAAGTAATTAAAAAAGTAATGTTTAGCAAACAGACATTTTTTTGGTAACCCCGCTGACCTAAACCAGGAAACGTTTAGTCTGCTTTGATGTCGGACGGTGAGAAAAATGTGTTGTTTATTTTTATACAGGGTATGTAAATATATGGTTTTATCTGTATGCTATACAAGCGAGTATCAAAGTGGACTTTTTTTTTATCGTGATGTGAAGTTAAATAAAAAAAAATGGGAGAAAAGAAATCTCCGTCCTTGTAGAATCACAGAGTGGCTTTCACTACCGTAGTGGGAAACGTGAAAACTTCACACAGAAGGTTTACCAAGGTAAAACAAATGTCCTCGGTGACGTCGTGGGGTTGTAATGAAAATGGTCTCAGCTCGGTGAAACTGGAGACCAGAGGCGCGCCTGCACTGAGGAAGGTGTGGGCCATGACCAAGCAAACAAGTTTCACTGGAAAGATGCAGATGGCTGGAAATGTCGCGTCACATGCTTTTGAGTTTCACCCCATTAGCTGGGAACAACAAATCAGCAATATCCTCACCATGGCTTTATTTTTCCAACTTACCCTCCATCAGTAAAACTATCTACAGCTATACAGTGCAAACTGACGGGGATTTCCTCCTAAGCAGAATATAACCGCCTCGAACAGCGGCGATCACCGTGAAAGACAAGCGGTTAAGACACCAGAAGCCTTCTGAGGGCGTATCGTTTACCAGCACACAGTGCGCTCATATATACTGACCCCACAGGTGTTTGATGGTAGAGGTTTAACCTACGGACAGGACAGAGCGAGTCAGCTGATACTTTGATACAAATGTAGTTTCTGTTTCAAACCCAACAGGCTGAACCGTATTGTCTGAATGATAAATGCAGTTTTGTGTCCATCTAGTCGCCGTCTTGAGCCAGAAAAGCGACGGTTCTCCCACCGGCCGGGTTGTTTCTGCTGGTCAGGTCCCGCCGTTAGGGGATGGAGTTTGTGGCCAACCGGCGTCAGCGCTTTCCCGCCGCGTTCCTTCTCGCCATGGGCGCCAGGGACGGGATCCGGCTGCCCCGGCCCACGGGGCCCGTCCTGGTTCCGGCTCCGGCCCTGACCGGCCACGGCTGCTTTGTTCCGCCAGCAGCCTTACCTGGACAGATAAACACGGCAAGCTAAACGGAGCCTGTTCATCACAATTAAAGGAAAATTTACCCCCTCCCCCCCAGCAACTACAAATAAACCAGCTTGGGTTTCCGATGATGTGACTACAAACAGGAAGCATCTGTAAAATCAAACCCTCATGATGATACGACTAAGTCAGACCTGAAGCGGATCCATATAAAAAAAAATGTGTGGGAAGCAAATGTAGCTTTATTCTGACAGCTCTACATAAAATCAGGTGCTAAACGACATTAGAGGTCACCAAACCGGTAAGGTCCGCTCACGCGACATCTGCATTTCAACATGGAGACGACTGGTCTGTGAAGCAGCCGTGGGTTTCTTAGCAGAACCTCAGTGAGCGTGTAGCGTCATGGATGCCACCATATGCAGCAGTATGCTTTCATGGCAAAAAAAAAAAAGTACCGCCGATGCAGCATTTGCTTCGATGCAGAAGTACTCAGAGGGTCAGAGGAAGTGCTGTTGTGTTTTTGTGGTCGATAGAGAAGGCAAAATGGCAAAGTGCCGAGACGGGAGCTGCTGTGTCGTGACGCCTGGAGCAGCAGAGGAGTCTGTTGGAGCGGTGCAGGACGTGCGTGAGAGCTGGGGTGGGGGGGGGGGGGGTGCTGGAGGTATAATTCACATGAGCTAATTTGCAAAGAAGAAAGGGCAAAAAAATTCAGGTAATTAGTGTAAGAGGAAGCAACAAAGTATCGACCCAGAGGGAATGAATCCAAACGCACGCCACAAATTTCAGATTTGTCTCTGTAAAATATGCAAACCGTGTTGGTCTTTCACATAAAATTGCAATAAACTATGGTAATGTAGTGTGATCTATATATATATATATATATATATATATATATATATATATATATATATATATATATATATATATATATATGTCTATATATATATATATATATATATATATATATATATATATATATATATATATATATATGTCTATATCTATATATATATATATATATATATATATATATATATATATATAAATAAAATGTTCAAAGGTTTAAATCCTTTTGCAAGGCGCTGTTCACGGAGGGTCTGTGGAGCTGGATTACGTGGCTCCCTGTAAGGGAGGCGGCTGCAGGCCTTGCTGACTGGAAGCATGTAAGTGTGAAGATCAACACTGGGAAAAGTGTGGAGATTTCTACTGAAACTCAAAAAAAGATCCACAAAAGGTCCAATACAGTATGCAAACTTGCGCAAATAGTACCAACAACCCCTCCTCACACAAACACACAAACACACACACCAGCTTCCAAAATAACGGCCACATTGAGCTACTAGGCCAATAAAAACAACAAGCGCAAAATGAAGAGTTCCTAAAAAAAAAAAACGTCAAAAACCTTGATAAGCTGATCTTGCTATAATCTTAATGATATAGGCTGAGGGACGAAGCGCTGCTGGAGAGCTACACCATGAAGTTTTCGCCTACAGACGTGAACTCTATATCTCTGCCACACTACGGCGTGCAGGCAGGAGGGGGATGAATGCTTTACCTTGTGCTGGCTGGGTTCGTTGGGACACCGCAGTCCTGCGTGCGTTTAGTTTGCAGCCCTCTCTGCCCATGAGGTGAGCCTTCCAGGCCTGGAGCAGGGACAAAAGTGGCACAGTGAGTTCATTCCTTCACCAGGAACCTTCTTGAGCGGGACAACCACAGGCGACTGTGGGCCCAGTCAAGGCCTGACCGGTTGCCCTCCCTCCCGCTAACATTGGCCTCTTTCATTGGCTTCAACGCTCACGGCTAAGGCAGAGAGAATCTGGACTTTTACACTTTTTTTGTAGATTGTGTGAGGTGAGATGCTAAAGTGAATTTTCAAGTCTTAGTTTTTATTACTTTACCTTTTTTTTCACTATTTCACATTTTTGCTGGTTTGTGTGTTTGGCTATTTCAATCTGAAAAACTCACAAAGAGAGAAAAGCAATTAGAAGAATTTATTGATACAATAATTTAAACTTTGGCGCTCAGACCTCGGCAGGAAACATGAACGCTGATTTATACTTTAATGTACATAAGCAGATGTACAGGGGTTGGACAATGAAACTGAAACACCTGGTTTTAGACCACAATAATGTATTAGTATGGTGTAGGGTCTCCTTTTGCAGCCAATACAGCGTCAATTCGTCTTGGGAATGACATATACAAGTCCTGCACAGTGGTCAGAGGGATTTTAAGCCATTCTTCTTGCAGGATAGTGGCCAGGTCACGACGTGATGCTGGTGGAGTAAAATGTTTCCTGACTCGCTCCTCCAAAACACCCCAAAGTGGCTCAATAATATTTAGATCTGGTGACTGTGCAGGCCATGGGAGATGTTCAACATCACTTTCATGTTCATCAAACCAATCTTTCACCAGTCTTCCTGTGTGTATTGGTGCATTGTCATCCTGATACCAGGCACCTCCTTCAGGATACAATGTTTGAACCATTGGATGCACATGGTCCTCCAGAATGGTTCGGTAGTCCTTGGCAGTGACGCGCCCATCTAGCACAAGTATGGGGCCAAGGGAATGCCATGATATGGCAGCCCAAACCATCAATGATCCACCGCCATGCTTCACTCTGGCCATGCAACAGTCTGGGTGCTACGCTTCTTTGGGGCTTCTCCACACCGTAACTCTCCCGGATGTGGGGAAAACAGTAAAGGTGGACTCATCAGAGAACAATACATGTTTCAAATTGTCCACAGCCCAAGATTTGCACTCCTTGCACCATTGAAACCGAAGTTTGGTATTGGCACGAGTGACCAAAGGTTTGGCTATAGCAGCCCGGCCGTGGATATCGACCCTGTGGAGCTCCCGACGGACAGTTTTGGTGGAAACAGGAGAGTTGAGGTGCACATTTAATTCTGCTGTGATTTGGTGAGCCGTGGTTTTATGTTTTTTGGATACCATCCGGGTTAGCACCCGAACATCCCTTTCAGACAGCTTCCTCTTGCGTCCACAGTTAAACTTGTTGGATGTGGTTCGTCCTTCTTGGTGGTATGCTGACATTACCCTGGATACCGTGGCTCTTGATACATCACAAAGACTTGCTGTCTTGGTCACAGGTGCGCCAGCAAGACGTGCCCCAACAATTTGTCCTCTTTTGAACTCTGGTATGTCACCCATAATGTTGTGTGCATTGCAATATTTTGAGCAAAACTGTGCTCTTACCCTGCTAATTGGACCTTCACACTCTGCTCTTATTGGTTCAATGTGCAATTAATGAAGATTGGCCACCAGGGTGGTCCAATTTAGCCATGAAACCTCCCACACTAAAATGAGAGGTGTTTCAGTTTCATTGTCCAACCCCTGTATGAGAGTAGGGATATTTCCCCCAGGCCTGAAACTGGTGGTGGAGTTGAGATAGATGAATTTGGTTAATCCATAGAGGCTGGTTTGCAAGGTGATTTGCTTGAGCTAATGGTCCAACTTAATAAACAAAGTTTGCATAAACTGTCCATGATGACTGTGGAGAGAAAAAAACTCCTTTGGGAAGAAACCTCTGGCAGAACCAGGCTCAACATGGCGGTCTTCTGCCGGACCGTTTTAGAGAGTGACAGGGAACTCCATGGGAGTCCAGGAAGAACTACACTCTGGTAGGGACGAGGTTGAAGGAGCATCGAGGAAAGCCAGATGGAGCTTGCTACGATGGTGGAGAAGGGCATGGTGGTGGGTTGAAATGGTCGTCTGAATCGAAATCCGACATAGTGCGGCTATTCTTGCGCTTGCTGAAAAGCAGGCTGAGAGATGATTTGGAGTTGCTTTTAAGGTGAACGCTAGATGATGATTGGGCTTCGTGGAGGTGTGGCTCGAAGCGGATTGGCTGCATCGAAGGCGGACCAGCCTCTGATTGGATGGAAGTGAGCAAGAGTTTCTTCGGTTGAATTTCCGCCTTTAGCTTCATATGTATTAAACCAGCAAAAGCGGACTGCTGGTGCAATCAATACTATGTGAGGCTATTTGCAACAAATGAAGCTTCTTTAACACAAAGTCCAGTTAATACTTGATATTTTTGCACCGATGGGAAAAGCTCTTCAAACTTTTGAGCAAACAACAAACACAGTTGAAGAACAGATGCAACGCTCCTGCTCAATCACGCATGAATATCCCTATAGTGTGACAATAAAACCATTTCTATTCTATTCTATTTTTCCTTCCTTTGATTAGAACTGAAAAGGTGGACTGACTCTGATTTTGTTTTTACGCCTATTTCTATTACTTATTCCTACACCAGTGCTGCTATTGGGTGAATGTTTAACTCCAGAAGTCAATCTTGTAACCTAAGGTTAATAATTCTAACTTTCCATATAAGGCCTATGCATATTCCTCAAAAACAGAGACATTGGTTCCCTGTTCTAGGGGTTCAAGAACAGATTTCCATCATCTGGGTCTCGCAGCCCTGGTTTTGGAGCTCTGGATGCTTGTTCTCGATGTATACTCGTGAGATTTTTGTTTTTTTTTGTTTCCTTTGTGATGTGCTGCAATGGTTAGACCCATGAAGACTTCCTGTGTGTTCTGTACGTTAGTCCAAATATTTTCTGAGTTCCTTGCCAATTTTATTCTTAAAGATGTAAAAGCGTAATGATTCCTGGAGCTAGGCGGAGTGAAATCCATATGGCTAGAGTCAGGTTAGCCTGGAGCGTCTGTAGGTGCCAGGGACAGACCGGTCCTTCTTACGGCTGTTTTCAGTCACGGACTACATATTAACATTTACACCTTTACATGAGATATTTTGTCTCAGTCACGGCGGGATCAATGAGAACACGTTAATAAGAAAGGTTTTAACTGCAGTGAAATCATTTTTATTATCAGGCTTACTCTGCCTTGGAGCGATTATAACTCGCCGCTACTTGTCTTTCCGCTGTTATGCAGATGATCTTCAGATGTGCCAGTCTTTAAAACCAAGTAACAATCGCGTTCAGCACTTCCTCCTTGATCGCGTGTCTTCAGTAGAACAATGATTAGACCAAAACTTCCTGATTTTAAATGAACCACAGACCAAAAGCTTGTTATTTTGCACGGGGGGCCGCAGCTGAATCTTAAATTTGGTGAAACTGTAAGAAATTCAACAAACAAGCTGACTCGGTAGTGGGATGTAGCTTTTACCACCGTCACCTTTTAGCCGAAGTTCAGCCTTTTTTAAACCGCGCGGATCAAGAGAAGGCAATACACGCTTTCATCAGCACAAGACATGATTATTGTAACGATCGTTGTGTCAGTGTCTCTCAGTCATCCCTCAACAGGCTTCATTTTGTCCATTTTGTCCACGTGGTTTAACTGACACCACCATATGAGTCACAAGACTCAACAGGTTTCAGAGAGAGTCACATTAGCAATAAATACAACTGGAAAGGATACCGCTTGTTTGCTTTGTTCAGCAGTGAATAATGTACAGAATGGTCATAACCATTTTGAAACGTCCCTCAGACGCATTGCAATAGTAACCTAGGCACAGAAAGGGAATTAAGCTTTATCTACAAGCAACTTCTGGTTTCAGATTAAACATTGGCCAGATCCAAAACTAATCTGTGTCAGTTTTACAAAAGAAGAATGAAGAAATGTAGTCCTGTGCAGTGGTGAGCAAACGTCTTCTATGCTGCAGGTTGGGTAATGGAAATGCCAAGAATGTGGTGGTATTTTCTTTACCAGGACAGACACACCGTTAAGAACAAAGGCTGTGAAAATAGTCACGTTTCACCCCCACACCTGTTTTTGCCTAAAGTCTACTATTATGAGCTAAGTAGTTTGTGTGTTTTTCTCTCTGTCTCTCTCTCTGTGTTTTAAAAAAAAAAAAATCCCATCTTAGCATACATAGGCACACACATCGCAGTTTGGTGACGTTTAAGCCATCGGTGCACAACTAAAAAGGTTAAGGTCTCACCTCCTCTCCTGGTGGAAAGTTGTTGTGACACAAAGGGCAGTGGTTGGAGTCGGAGCCTTTACCTGAAATAAACGCTACAACATAAACACCATACATTTAAGCCAATTACAGAAAAGTAGCGTTGCTAATTTTACCACAGAAGGAGAAATTCTTAAGCACTGGTAACAGTGCATGTGTGGTCAAAGTTAACCTGCCCTGAGAAGAGATGACAGACAAGATTCAGCTTAAAGGCAATGCAAAAGCGTCACTTCTTTTAATCATTTATGTAACATATAGCTGGTGACAATACTTAATGAGCATACACTGTCTTCATTATAGGCTGTTGGATTTTAGCTGATACCTAGTTAGAAGGACGACTCTGCAGAATGAAAAAATATTCTTAGCAGCTAAAGAAAAATTGTCAATACATAAATATTCTAAAGACTAATTTTAAAATAGAAAAATCAACTTCATTGGATGTTGAGTTGCCGATCTAGAGAAACTGATCTTGGGGAAGATAGTTAAAAACGGGGAAGACAAACTACACAAGCAGAGTCACGTTTGTTCAACTAAGGCTGGTTCAAATTATGCTGGATTGATTACAAATTGATGTCATGTATGAGGAAGGGTGTTGTTTAGGAGTGGACCAAACAGGAAATTCCCTAATTGTACTGGCAAACAGGTCATACATAGGAAAACAGACTTATTCTCAACACAAAATGGCACACTACAGTTTACAGTAAGCACATAGCACCTGAACACCTGCTGTGTATTTTTCCCCCCGAAAAAGTGTGATTTAACAAACCAGCAGGTAGATGCAGATGTCTCACTACAATCTAAACTTTCCATGGCATAAGAATAAAAATGCCTTATATAAGATGACACATCCGCAGGGCATCCTAGAATAAGTCAACACACAGAAATCAACATAAAAGGAAACAGGAAAGCTTGTTCATAGCCTCGGGTCTAGTACCAGGGTTGAGTAATTCCTTTTTCTGCATGGAAAACTACAATGGTTGTTGTGCCCCAGATCAGGGGCTGAACACGATTATTCCAAGAAATATGTGATAATAAACTCTAAATACAACTCTTTCAGCTACTGGGGACAGTAGTAGTAGAAACCAAAGAGTTAACATGTAATAAGCCACACTGACAGTTGAAACTTCTGGTTATCTGACCATAAGCAGAATCTTAAATTCACTGAATTTTTAGTCTAATGGATTTACCAAAGCTGGGATCTCTGAGAACAACACCCTGTTCGCCACAAAGAGAGACACTTTACATTTGACCACTGCAAATAAATACTATAAGGACAGGACTATATGATATTATACCTGGAAAAAAGTCTCAAATAAGAACAGCTGAACTGTACGAGCCCCTGACATCATTCACAGCAACAGGCTACAGAAATCTGCTCTCCATCAATGTCTGGCAGCAGAAATCAACGGCCTATCTCTGCTCAACAAAAAATCTTCTTTTGGACATAACAGCTACTGTATAAATCCTGTATACCGTATGACTGTGAAGACGCCACAAGGATGTAAGCCACAACCACGACTTTAGAAGCAGCATGGCACGGCAGAACGGGCCCGTTCCTTTGCTAGAACGAGCCATCGGTACATGAATCTATCTCCATGGCTTCCATCTTTAAAAAAAATGTTACCTGATTAAGATGCTCTGGGAACTGGAATAACAAACGGACAACAGCGAACCAACCAGTCATTGTTGTAAAGCAACAGATAAAGGGATTTGTACTAAATATCGCAATGCCAAATCAGATCATTATTAAGAAAAATTAAACAGAAAGCGAAACATATGCCACGGTTTAAAAGAGGAAATAGCGGGTTGTATAAGTGATGACTGAACTATTTAATGCCGGGAATCCCAAACTGGTAGCGTGCTTCCAGCAGATTCAAGGGACAGCTTAATTGGCTCGAGACAGTGGAGAAGATGGTGGGGTCCAGGTGAACAACCCCCTACTCTGCCTCCACTCACCATCCTCGGCAGATCTCTTCTGGACCCGAGGTGGTCCTCACACATTTTATAGACACTGTTCTGCTGCTGCGGAAACTCTAGGAGAACAACCTGCCTTCTCTATACTGTCACTGCCTTATCAGTGTCAACAATATTATATTACAGAGGTCTATTTGTTATGCAACAACTGTTGGCTAGCATGATATTATTACACCGGCATATTATGATATTATATTAAATGCTTAACATGTTAAAGGTAAAAAAAAAAATTTGGAATGCACAGATGAGAAAGAGGAAACACGTGGACTTATTTCAGGGGATTTATTTTAATGTTTTCCAATAATATTGCTAAGGCATAGCTTTAAAATATTGTGCATCCCTTGCACAGAATTACAGGAAGGGGCTCTGAGTGTGTTGTAGCCAATAGAGAAAGCTGAAGCCAGAGATGTATGTGTACTATGTAAAAACACACATAAGCTTTTTTTTCAATGTCTGACATCAAATCAGATGTTCTAACACATCTAAATGTTAAATGGTAAACCCTGCATTGAGTCATCCACCCATTCACACCCTGACGATGGTGAACTATGTTAGCTGCCCTGGGGCAGACTGACATCTAACACTTCTGACTTTCCTTGAACTCGAAATTTTCCGTATTCTAACACTATTATGCCTTAAAAACTTTGGAAAGCTTAGATGATGATGCCCTGCCTCTGAAAGGATGCGATAAATTAATTAACAAAACCTAAGATAAGTGAGGAACACTTTTAGATGTATTCTAAGGCAACTCCTCGGACACGCTGCATTCTTGTCTAACATGGTGTAAAAATAATACGTAATGTAAATCCACCAAGATTCCAGGATCTCAACAAGATCAGGGATGTGTTTAACTTGACGTTATTTAACCTGAGGTAAACGAACCAGTGTTTTCTCTTTCTAGCCTAAACACCACCACTAAGCATGTTCTGGAGTACTGGTAGTATGGTATGCCAATGTTTTTAAAAGGTTATAGTTTCAATGCTGCAAAGACTGTTTTCATACACTTCCTAAAGAATAAAATCATTTTAAACATCAAATAACCTTCATAGTTTTATTATGGAAACTAAAGAAATGCCTCCATGCTGTTTTAGGACTAGCGTTAGCATGCTACAAACAGCATGTTAGCTAAGCAGCTGACTGCTAACTGGCAAGGAGCAGGTAGCCCACCTAATTATCCAGCCTGAGATGATGGTTTAATGGTAAGCGGCCGAGGGTATGATGGTTTATAATTTTACCATCTTTGTGGATATGTCTTGTTTTGGCTTTTTGCATTGCCTTTAACTATATTAGTCACTGCTATACTGGACTTATTGTCAGTTTTCATTCGAAAAATTGTCCACAAATATGTGGGTTAAGTAAAAAAAAAACATGTAGATGAAACATTCATAATTCCATCATTAATTGATAAGGGGTCATTGATGTATGCCTCAATGGGTGAAATCTAGATTGCAACTTACGGTTACATTTTGAACCCTGGACATGGCCGGTGAGATCCTCAGTGGGCACAGCTTCTGAGCAGCGTGGACACTGGCTGAACCTGGACCTGTTTTCACATTCCCGCAGCAGGTGCTCTGTGAGGCTGGCTATCTCAACTACCTGTGAACAGAGGACACACAGAGGCCCTTTAAGGAAGTCATAAAACTGATCGTTAATGACTCCCTTTGAAGAAGGTTAAAAAGAAAAGACGTGTGCCCAACCTATAGTGTACAGAGCAGCACCAAGGTAGGAATGTACCTGTCTACACTCATCGCAGCGCTGCAGCATCAGACACTGTTTCCAGTAGTGAAGGTCCAATCCATCCTCTGTGAATGACTCGTCTTTTTTGCCACAGAAAATGCACATGCTGGAATAGATTTTAAAGATTCATCAGATCATGCTGCAAGGCCACATCAGTGATATGAAAATAAGACACTTCAGCAAATTTACATCAAACAAATAAGCAGCAAAAGGAAGTGACTGAATTTTAGAATGGATAACATGAGAATTTAAAAGGTTATTATTACCCACCCAGGCCTGACCTGGGTTTTACATTACTTACTTATCCAGATACTCGATAGATTGCTGTGCATTTACACAATCGGTTGTCTTGCTCTGAGGCCCTTCGGTGACACCTGGAAACAAATGGATCCAAAAATCCATTTGTTAAAAATCTCTGTGTTAAAATTGCAATGATTCAGTTTTAACATAAATAAAGAGCCTCTAAAGGGACAGTAAAGGGAATTAGTATAATAAAGTCTGGTGGTCAGAGACATACCCCTTTAGTCCACCTTTTGTTAATTTCATTGATATCAAAGCAGCTCAAACTTTTTTTTAATGGTTCTTAATGAGTCACATCTATGAAATAGTTAGTTGTTTATTATTTCCCCCATTATTTACATTTATGGGACGTAGACTAGGATTTATACCATACTACTTCCTATGGACAGAGGAAGTAACTTAACGCTGCAGTGTGACTGTTCTGTTTAGAGTTTTATTTTTCTCTCCCCTTTGTCCTCTATTGTAGGCATTCAGCAAGTGAATCTTCTTCAGCGCAGACAGAGCATCTGCATAGTGTATCGAAGCATGAGATCTAGCAACGTTACCAGGTCGCTGCTGCAACATTTGCGTAGCACTCATGTAAATTCTGTAGGAGTGACACATGTGTGCAGTACATATGACAGATACAAAAAAGAATTGGTGCTAATACAACCGAGCTGGATATTGAGCTGAAGAAAAGTGCCTAGAGAAGTGAAGCTGGAACATTATTTGCAGTGTACAGTATATTTGCAGTGCAACTTCCAACAACAATGAAACCCAACATTGATACACAATAGTATGATGGGGTGTTAAATCCAAAAGACTCGTGACAAAAGAAATAACACTACAGGAAGCTGGTATACAGTGAAATGTTTTTAGTTGGATAAAATAAATGGTAAAATTCCTTTTAAACAGTTCTTAGCTCTGTTACCTTTATGTTGCTGTTAAGACTAATTTCTCTAGTTCACGCAAATCAAACATTTGGAGTAAATAATCTCGTTATGTTTAAAAAATATATTAGTGCCATGCTGAAGGAACAAATGAAGCACAGAGGCGAAAACATGACACCCGCCCTGATTCGTATGACTAATGTGCAGACTTCCATTTTTTTTTCCATTTCCTCATAAAAGCAGTACGCAACTTGCAAAACATTGGTTCTGCACTGACGTCTTTAAATACATACATTTGTTTTTGCATTACACTAAAGTTCGTATCACACTATAGACCTTTGGTGTGTGTTTTATTTAAAACCCCTGTTTTAAATGAAACAATATTTACATACTTGTTTTGGCACCTTTTGGGGATTGTTTCTCCAATTTGTCGAGCTCTTTATTTGAGGTTTCACCTGTGGTGCTTTCATTCTCTCTTTCCTACGGAAAGAGGGAGAACAAATGCATGTCAGAGCATGCAGCCAGCTACAAATTGACAGAGGTCATAAACACGAGTTAGCAAATGTTAGGCGAGCTGATGTAATTCTGGGCTGATGACAGCTCCACCTACTGTGATGTCTTTCAAGGTGGCCAGCTGCTCTTGAAGGAAGTGGATTTCTTGCTTCTCCTTTTGTCCAGATGGCTGCCTAACACCCTTTTTCACAGCCTGAGAGAAAATTAGCACACTGTTAGCCTTTTTGTGTAATTTGTGTCCAAGCCAAGTCTTGAAACTACTTTTCTGCAGCAAAGCTCGAATGCAGTTTCACGGTGTACATGTAATATTCAAGTTTGCTATGTTTCCTCAAAAAGTAGATTCCTTTCACCCTAACACACGGCCAAGGCTGCAATTTATTTGTTGATAAGAGAAGGTCAGAGTTATTGTTAGCGATGCCCTTAAAAATTATGTCGAAGCTATAAAGAAATTCCAAAGAACGCTATAATGTATAATAAACTAACTTGTGTGCATCTGGAGTTCATTTGTTAAACAAATAATCCAAACAGGGAGGAAAACAGTAGGTTTTGTCAGACGATCCTTGTGTAAGAGTTTGACTGCCCATCTACCAGCTGCTATATTGGGCTACCATCTGTTTACAATGATGAATACAGCCTTGTCAGCTGGATGCAAATAATTTGAACAGAAGAAGGACATCAATTAATTTAAAAAAATCATTATTTTCGAAAAGCAATATTTGCCTGAGGTTCTGAAAGTTTTCCATCGATCTTTCCAAATCCGTCAAAGAGGGTTTTGTAGAGGAAGTTCTTCCGTGCCGCAGCATCATTAGGAGGAAGGTAGCTGAGAACGGCCCCTCTGTGCTGCTCGTACAGGTATAAGATGACACGTACCGCCAGCTCTCGAACCCCTTTGGCCCTGTGCTCCAGAGCAGCTATACAGAACTGATATAAGACAAGAAATTAACAGATCAGCATGAGATACTGTTAATACATTTTATAGTTTTATACTAAAAATTAAAACAATGAACTGAAGTTTGGGAAATTAAAAACTGGTGAGTAAAGCACAAGTAAATAAGGCTAATGATGATCATGAGTACGACTGCAAATACACTTAAATGTGTCAAAATTTCATATAGTTAGTACATCGATATATCACTAGAGTGATACAGCAGAACAAGCACGGGTTAGTTACTGGTATCTGGATATATTAATGTTTTACACAGTTTTAGCTCCAAAATTCAAGTTGCTCCTTCCCTGGTGAACTGTTGGTAAGCTCGACTAAAAACACTTTTACCTCACTTACAAGAAACAACAGTGCATTGTCCCACTCGGGTATTGCACTGTTGTCTCAACGTTATTGAAAACGCCCCTTTTCTTTGTTTTATTGCACCAACAATACTTCCCGAGAAGCTTAAATCGTGCAAATACTCCTTTCGGTAAAATGTTCCGAGTCTAAAAGACAGATTACTGTGCGGCTGTGTGATTGGATCAGACAAACGTTCACTGAGATGTTAAAAAGTGTGCAAATAGTCAAAACTGCAAATGTTTAAGTTGAATGTCCAAGTTAATTGATGCTCGAGGCAAAAATGCCGGTAGCAGACAGTTTACAGGATGATGTAAAATACTGTGCAATTAATTTACATCTCCACAACTAATTTCCATCTGGAAAATACAAATATATTAGGACTAACATCATCCTTCCTGCTATTTGAAAGCTATTCTGCTGTGTTTGACCAAAATACATGTGGATGTTGATTCATTTGTTCTTATTCATTAGTCTTTCAACAACCATTGTTTAGTCTTCTTTTTTAAACTCTGTGGCGCTATAAGCCACTCACGTAAGTCATAATGCAAGAAATACCAGAAATTAATGGACGATGCGGAGGCCGTGAAGTCCATTAATTTCTGATAATGGACACCTCAAAGGGTATTATCCCACTTATACCATGTTCACTTATGAAATAAATAAATATTCAATCAATTACTAACTTTTTAATGTTTTTTTCACCGTTAAAATTGTAAGATTTTCACAGGAAGCGGCTGAGAGAACTATTTAATATCTCCCGTTGCGACGCGTGCCAAGCTAACCAGCTCTGGCCACAGAACCTAGAAAGCATCATTTCAACTGTCTTGCCGTTTGAGCCAGCGCAATAATTTGGAAAAATTGACCAGAACCTAGGTGTCCTATAACTTTTTTTAACGGACACCTTGCAGCCAATCAGAATCGAGTATTCGCCCAGACCATGGTATAAGTAAGAGACAAGAGGTGTCCATTATCAGAAATAAATGGATGACGCAGAGGGCGTGAACGTCTGACACCGCAGATGTTAGTTTCAGTGAGTGGCCCGATTAGCTGATCGACTTACTGTTTCATTCTCAATGTTAACATTTAAAGCAGAGTTGGACTCTAGGGCTAAAAGAAGACAGAGTACAGAGCTGAATTTGGTGCTGAGAAAACAAGCTTTGGAGAGATTTTGTTTTTTAGCTCTTCTACATGCAACTCCTGGATGAAGATGGGCTCAGCCTGAACTGACAAGCTGTCTTCTGTGGTTCTAGGACCTGGACAGGTGAAACTTCCTTGGTTGATTTAAAACGTTTATTCAAGTCAGCTCATCACCACTGAAATTCCTGGAGTTCCTGGACTTGCTGTTTGTCCACCACCTGTGTGACATGCTATGTCTGAGGCAATATCCTCTCGGGGCATATGAACCTGCAGGACGACTGCAAGGTTAAAGGACATAATCCTTGGTTCAAAGACAAATGGAGAGCAGAGGATTGTTGTTGTTTTTTTCAGAGGACATAAACCAGGAAAGCTGTCGTTTCATGTCCCAGTGATTAGCTCTGCCTGTCAGCAAACAGTAAGAAATTTGACCAACATGCCACTTTATCTCTGCTCCCTGTACAGCTTTCTTGGGGTTTATGTTGCTGTTTATCTCTGAGAAGTCACAATGCATTCTCAACTCCCAAAATTTCTGGAGAGGTTGATGTGCAACATCTATTTTGAACCTAAATGGGCCAGTTTCAATACCAGGATGCGGTCTGGGATTGACAGACAACTGTTTTGACCTTTGCTAATTTTTCTCTCAAAGTGTCAGGCTTTTTTATGCACTTTTTGTTCAGCTGTTTTTTTGTTTTTTTAGTTAGTGTTGCTTATTTCACGTTAGACCAAAATGGTCCCTGAGCATGATGGTTTGATTAATGCTCAGAAGATTTACCACAAACTTTTTTTACCTTAACCTTAGATTATTTGGGCATCATGTGTGGGAGGACAGGATCAGAGGCCTTGACCATTGATCCACTGTTCACTACAGCACATTTAAATGCCTGTTGTCAATGGAGAACTGTTTAAAAAGGGGAAATATTTTTACTTTTTTATTTTTATGGTAATTACACAGAATAACAGGCATTCCAAATTCTATATATCTTCAACCCCTATCCTTTAATTCTTGTGACTCTCTTTTTAAGGGCTACAAATTAATTTCCCTTAGACCTTCTCTTCCTCCATGCACTCCAAGTGCATTTCTTGTCATTTATAATTTTCAAAGCTAATTCTCCTGGCTATACAGCCGCAGAACGAATTCAATAAAGAACTACTCATGACTGTCTGTCATGATGTCTAGTTGTCTGAATTTTTTAAGACTCTGTTTTTATCTGTTGTTTATCTTCTCCTCCAGCCATTTCAGTTCACTGATTTGTTATTAGGTTCTTAGTTCCTTCTTGTTTTTACTTTGTAATTTTTTTTCCTGTGTTTCTTTTATGTTCAGCAGCAGTTAATCTTTTTTTTTTTTTTTACATAACTTCACGCTGTTATTATCAGTTATTTAGAGAGTTTGGAGAGTTGATTAAGTTGCTTATGTATCAGGGCGTACAAAGACACCTCATTCAGTAATAAGCTAATGTCAGCGTAGAGAAACAGGTAACTGAGGTAATACGGCTAGTGGGGAACATTACCATTCAGAGATAAACGTCAGAAGGCCAACCAGCCTTTGCTCAACAGGCTCAGGGACAACATACCACTACTCTGTCGTCTCCACTGACCGATTCTCACATTTAATTGTGGGAAATTCCCTTTTCTTGACGCCGCCGCCTCAGAGCAAATCACCCCGGGAACAGCACAGGAAAAAAGAAAAAATGTTTGAACTATCTCTGAGATACCACTGTAGAGAAGCACAGAGTGTCCACCACATGAGCTGAAAGCCCTATATAAAATAACGTGACGCTGTATATTTAACACATTTTACGACGCTAGTGTGCCGGGTTTCTTTTCAGATACTAAACAGATATATTGTCACCTCTGCTTTGTATGCAGAGGAAACGACGGCAATCAGCAATGTGTCTGCTCAACAGGGTTGGCCTGTATAATTTAGAAATCCTCCAAAACATTTTACCATAAATAAATATATTTATCTTTGCTATACACGCAGTTTAGTGAGGTAATTAATTTTTATTAGTCTAGAAGTGACAGTTAAAAGTCAATGTTCTAAAATATTTCAATAATTCTGTTGGTTTTTCTTTAATCCTGACCAGGTTTAGACTGATCCTGACTTAGAGATACATAAAGTGCTTAAAGTTGACAATATTAGTGAACAATGACTAAAAGGGGGTTCCATTTCCTATTTCATATGTCAATGAAATATCAAAATAAAAAAAAACCCTGGTCTACTCAAGCAATTTATTTTAAAGCTAATATGTTTCCCTTTAACATGTTATTGTGGCAAACAGAAGAGGAAACCATCTGCGGGATAAAGAACAGCTCAATCAAGACTCACAATGTTTTCCAAGCAAACAAGTGAGGCAGTGGCTACAAAGGGGTCTGGCTCTGAGCAAGCTTGCCCAAACTTGAAACTCAGATGACAAAACTAACAATTTGCTCTCCCTGACAAATGTCAAGCAGAGTCAAGAGGCCAAACAGGATTGTGGAGAGCGAAGCGTTGGTGGACTAAAGAGGACGGCCTCAATAGGGCTGCAGTCGAAGCAACCGCATGAAAAAATAGATAATTGTTGGAAACCAATAAAGCGAAGGGTGTGTGAGTGCCTGTTGTGATGATACAGGTTTAGCTGAGTGGAGCTTATCAGTGGGTGCGAACATGTTGAGTCTTTTTTCTATTTTTTTTACCAAAGTGGTTCCAGAGATAAGCCAGGTCTGGTACTAAAGATGGTTGTTTGAAGAACTGGTCAGAAAAAAACAAAACAAAATAAAATGCAGCCAGAGAGTAACCTCGATGACATGCCAATATGTATTTTTCTGAATGCTAATTCAAAAAATGTTTCAACTGGTGACAGAGTCTGGAGACATTCAGGTTATCCCTATGTGTGCTGATAACATTGAAGCAACTTGTTCAGAGACATTCAGCTTATATGTATTCATTGTATTTAAACTACTGCTAATCTCCCAGCAGCACCTGCAAAACTGATGCCCCATAGACAACTTTGGTTTTATTGTCGACATTTTAAAAAACACATGGCAGAAATTGGGCTAGTCTGTTACCGATCATTATACTGGAATGTGTTTTGGCACGTTGCCATGAACAAATTGTCTTACATAGTTTGTGCTGTAATTTATACTTAGAGGAACTATCCCTGATCCTGCACAGCTGGCTGCTTCTTCCTACTAAAAAAAAGCCAGGACGCGCTCGATTGAGCAATCAATTAGTCAATTGTTATAAAATTAGGTCTTTTAACTCAATATACATTGTGTAAAAAGCCTTTGTTCTTAACCAGAAAAAAAATGTATTGGGGTGTAGTTCCTTTAAAATTTAAGCCAGCATTTCATCAGTATTTATAAACCTTCTGCAAATAGGACTGTTATTAACATGCTGTTTTAAACTGGGTTTATAAATGCCAGCAAGCGACAATAAAAGACTCAATGTTTTTTTAATATTATTTCAGCTGAAAGTATAGTTTACGAGATTATTTTCTCAGCGGTGTGTGGTGCAATGTTCTACATTTGCTATGCGACCCATGACCAGTGAGATCTGAACACGCAGCTGGAAGTAGAGAGACGACGACATTGTGTTATTCCAATGCTACACCTCGGATTATTAATGTTACAAACTCGTCGCTTTGCTTTTTTTCCCCCCTTGGATTAAAAAGGAAACCAACTCCGGAGATTCAACCATAATGCTCCCACATTTGCTGATTGCTTGTTGGTCTCCAAGAACCCGTCTCAAGTTTCTGTCTGAAGTGGCTGTTTATTTGGCCCAGCAAAGGATCGGCTACCAATGCAGAACCAGTTTTAAATTGTGAGAAATAACTTGTAAACGCTAGCATTGGCTTGCCACTGCAATATTAACGGGGTAAAAGAGACGCTGTGAGAGCGACGCTTTACTGCCTGCTGGGAATGAATGGATTGTTGACATTTAGATATATCCTTTAAAGTTCAACACTTTAAAAAAAATCTAATAAATAAGCCTTACACATAATAACCCACACACTGGACTATGTCTATATTTTACACACAGTCAAGTCATCATCACAGTCTATAATGTAACTGATGTTTATTAATATACGTAAAGAAGCAAATCAGATTCCATTTATGCAAAAATGCCTTTTGTTTGTGGGAAGCGGTTTAACTTCCCATTGGTCTTCTATTACCAGATTTTTGGGTCCTTTACCGTGATGACGTTTTCCAGGGTGAAGCCAGAGTTGTCTATACCCAGCTCCACAAGGAGTTTCTCCAGCAGCTCGGCCCGACTTTGAGCCAGGCAAGAGGGGAAGTTGTTTTTGAATGGCTTCACTAATTCACCAGGGATGATCTGCAGGGCCCTGATGTCCTTCACAACAGCAATTTCCTAAAACAAAAGCCAAGAGGAAGAACGAAAATGAGATCTAGTGTTGTAGTTGTTGTTTTTTATGCATTTCTAGACCTACAGCCTGTCATTAGATGAAATGTGTACTGTAAGCCCCTGATAAATATCTGTGTATCGCCACACAGGTATTTATCCTTCAACACAAGCATCCTGTGAGTCGACAAGTCATGACAGATAATCCAGGTGTATTGCACAGATGAGAGCTCTGTAAAAAAAAAAAACCTGCATTGTTGAGGACTAACGTAAGACCAACACGTATTTGAACTGTGAGACAGTGATTGTGAATTTTGTGTTTGACGAGCAAAAACACAAACAAAAATCGATCCATGCTTTAATGAGAAATCAGAAGACAACCCAGAATCCAGACAGGCTTGGCAAAGTCTGTGAGCGACTGAGCTAAAGGAAACACTCCCTCTTTCACACTCACACCCATGAATGAGTTCACTGCCACAGATCCCACTGGGAAAATGCACATACAGTGCTATAAAACAAAGCTTTTGTACCCTTAGAGATTCATTTTGCTTTTGCTTTCTTGTCACACTTAAACATTTCAAATCATCAAGCACATGCATTACCAGACAAACAAAGCCCGACTAAATACAAAAAGCAGTTTTCAAATAAAACCAACCTGGTCCGACGGGAAAAATTAATCGCTCCCTAAACAAAATAACAAATTTGCCACTCCTGACAGCAACAACTGCCACTGAGTGTTTGGGATGACCGGTCATGAGTGTTTTACATCGCCGTGGAGGAATTTGGCCCACTCCTTTTTCGCAGAATGGTTTTATTTCAACCACACTGTAGGGATGTCAAGCTTGATCGGCCAGTCCACAGCTTTGCGAACCTTCTAGGTCTCTTGTGGTCTTTTCAGTCATCTAGAGGTGGTGTGCAACAAATGACTTTCCTGGTTTTCCTGACGTAACCAAAGCGTGCTTTGACTTCAGATTAAAAGATGATGGGCAGACATTGACCTTCTGCAGCAGAATTCGCTGCTTCATAAATTACAGCAAGTCATCCAAGTCCTGAAGTATCAAAGCAGCCCCAGACTATCCGGTTACCAGTGTCAGTATGATGTTTCACAGATCCCACCCACTCGGGCGATGCACTGTTGGACCCACTTCCATCAGGGAAACGCTTCAGAAACATTAAATCGCAAACTGACTCAAAAACAGCTTCTTTCCAAAAGCAACAAGGGCTGTCGGCTCCCGCTGAGAAGGTCTGTTACATGTTACAAACACACTACTGGTGCCTATTTGCACACTCTAGTTTCTCAGGGAATGTCTGGCTGGACATCCACCCATGCAGATTGCATAGTTCTGTAAAATGAAGGTTTAAATTTATTGCACAGTATTTACTGCAGGCATGAGTGCATCATTGATGGAGCATTAGTGCATTAATTCATGCAACAACACAATGATTTATACTCTTTGCAAAGGGACCGCTATCTGACTTTTTGGACTCGGATATGAACCTCTAACGGGGCGACGGTCACGCAGAAGTTAGGGAGTTCCCCCGCTCTGACTGTGTCCGTCGCTGTGTCCTCGGCCAAGACACTTTACCCGCATTGCCTGCTGGTGGTGGTCAGAGGACCCGGTGCCGCCGGTGTACAGCAGCCTCACCTCTGTCAGTCTGCCCCAGGGCAGCTGTAGCTACTAACACAGCTCACCACCGTCTGGGTGTTAATGGGTGTGCGAATGGGTGAATGACTAATTGTAGTGTAAAGCGCTTTGGAAGTCATCAAGACTAGTTAAACGGTATACAAGTACAAGCCATTTACCATCTTATCAGACCCTAAAGACTATTTGCACACTTTAAGCTTCTCAGGATGCGTGTTGGTGAGTGCAGTCGACTGGTTCCATAGAAGAATAAAACAGTGTGTGGAAATGTTGTGTCTTGTTATGTCTGCGTGTTATTTGTAATCGGTGTGCCTCTTAAGATGGTCTCCGTCTCATCAAAAATTTCACTGTGGTAACACATGGTGACGATAAAGAGCCTTGATTCTTGATGTTCCTTTTCTAAAATGCAGCATTAGGTCTGCAAGATATGCAATGGAGCTTTTGACAAGACTTATTTTCTAGTCAATCGGAATATTTTCCCTGATGAGTCGCCCGCGCGCTCTTGGAGTAATTTTGGTAGGTCAACTGTACCTGGGAAGGTTCACCACTGTTCCATGTTTTCTCTACAAGTGGATAAAATGCCTTTCGCTGTGGTTCAGTAACTTATTTGCATAGGGCTGGATTAGTTTGGATAGCTTTTTTCCCTGTTTCCCCTTAAAACAGCTTATCTTTGTATGATATTAAAATGTATTTGATGACCTGAAACATTTAAGGGCCAAAAAAATAAATAAAAATAAAATGGAAGAATTCTGTAAGGGGACAAGTACAGTATTTCTTCACAGCGCTCTACACTGTACAGCGCACACCATCCCTCCATGCACAAACCTGTAAACACTTGTAGGTCTCACCCTGGGTGTGAAAGTACCCACTGCACAAAAAAAAAACGACCTCCAGCTTTCAGATGAACTCACACATGCGAGTTCCAGGTGGCTCCAGTTATGGTTAAAGGAGGCGGTGTGGGGGAGTCAGGGGGAAAACAACATCAGGCTTGTTTAAAGCATGACAACACCTCCTTCCACCACCTCCTAGCTCAAAGCGTTTCAATTAGGCAACATAGCAAGATGGAGACATCAAGGCAAGAAATGCATTATAATTAGGGTCATAAAATGAGATGTCTTAGACATAAACACGTTTAAAAACACAATCAAATAAAAAATGTTTAAGAAAGAAATAGATTTTAGCCAAGCAAATGACAGCGCACACTTCCACTAGACACCAAAAAATGCTTTTTACCATTCCGCCTAAAAAGTCTGAATCGCACCATTACTTTCACATCTACGTTTTGCATGTCATGCAAATTGTCTCTTGCTCAAAAAAAAAAAAAACAGACTCATGCACTGGTGAAGAGGCATGTGGCCGACCAGTTCATTTTTATCACACGCTTCAGGAGGGTCAAAACACAGCAAAGCCAAACCCTGACGAAGACCAGCGGCCACTGCTGGGTTCTCAGTTACAAGAGAGAGAAATCTGGGAGGATTGATAGTATTTCACAGTTGCAAAAAAAAAAAAAACAACACAGACAGTCATGGTGTGCAAACCAAAGGCGCGCCAATCATCCCTGTTATTGATTCAACACCATTTTAGGGCTATAATTGGCAAGATATGAGAGCAGCTGGCCCGCTGCCTCTACCTGAGCAGACAGCTTGACTAATTAACCAGCTAATGTTGGAACACACCTCTCAAATACACTTAATTTGTTGAACAATGTTAAACAATCTATTTGTTGCTCCCAGCTGCTGTTCAACAAAAACAAGCTAGTCTTTGTTGTGGATGGGCTATTGCTCAGCTTTGGCCAAAAGTGGAACATACTCTTACATATGCTTATCAAATAAGTTTGTTTTTTTTATAAGTTATTTTAAACAATAAAAGCAAGACTTTCAATGTTGGCATAACTGTTAAAGAAAAGAAACCAACCAGCACATTTACATAGCGTATGTAAAGCCAAGATATACTCCTACAAAACAGTGCTTCACAAAGTATGGAACAGAAGAAAATCTGATTCTCCAAACTATGTTCCGCCTTCTACTGAACGACAGCAGGGCAGATAGAGGACAGGATATTCACCTTTGAATTACAATTCAATACAAACAGCAGTGCAAGAACACAGAACGGCTAAAACAGAGTTCTAGATCTCATGTTCTTAGATATAACCAACACTTGCTGGGATTTTGGGAAACACATGAACTATTACACAGCCCTTGTCGTTCTGGGTAAAGGGATACAGTAAACTTCACATGAAACGTCCAGCTGACGAGAAGACGCACAGAAGCAACTGTGCCAGTAGTGAGAAACGTTCCAGCAGGGCAGGAATCTGCGTAGAGCATGAAGTTAAACCTGACAAACCACCTAAACTACCGCTTGTCATCGCCACTAATTAGTTATTGACAATAAGGTGGAATGCCAAAGTAATAACCCACAAAGCCCAAAATAGTTTTTGGCTCGACTGAAACTTGGCTCCTTAACAATGTCTGTGACTCTACGATCTGGCTGGATAGACCAGTGTCTCTTGGTGCTGATAAAAGAGCAGAGGGCTCCAGTAACACCGGACTTCTGTGTGCATCAGCGACTCGTGGTGCAGAAACACATTATTACTACGTCATTACAGCTCACTACTTTATAGGGCTGTAACAATTGTGAAACACCAGTGCTTCCATTAACTGCATACTTTCCTTCCTAAGCATTCACGCAGAGGGGCCTGAAGGAAATGTTCATTACCATCAACAAGCTTCAAACCGTTATCCTGACACTCAATTGTGGTTTTTGGAGATTTCAATCATGCGTACTGAAAAATGGTTCCAGCAGCTTCTTCAGTTTCCAATCAGAGGAGCTGGCACACTGGACCATTGTAAACAAACATCAAACAGGCTCAGAAAAGCAGCTTGTCACCCACCTTTCAGGGAATTAAATCATATTTCTCAGCATACAGAACAACGCTGATCAGAGTTTGCGGTAAGGAAGAAACTACATTTTCAAATAAATATCAACAAGTATACTGACTTGTTCGAAAGACTCAAACATGCCAGAATCGGTGGAGCACACGTGAGGATAGGGAGGTCCACATCACAGTAACTGAGGCCAGTGAGGCCTGCAGTCCTTTGGATGTTGTTGTGGGATCTCTTGGATGAGACGTCGCTGCTCTCTTGGGGTAATTTTGGTCAGCGGGTCACTCCTGGGAAGGTTCACCGCTGTTCCATGTTTTCGCCATTTGTGGATAATGGCTCTTAATGTTGTTCGCTGGAGATCCAAAGCTTTAGAAATGGCTTTGTAACCTTTTCCAGACTGATAGATCTCAATTACTTACTTTCACATTTGCTCTTGTAATTCTTTGGATCTCAGCATGATGTCTAATGATTCAGGATCTTTTGGAGTACTTCACTTTGTTAGGCAGGTCCTATTAAAGTGATTTCTTGATTGAGAACAGGAGGGGCAGTAATCACGCCTGGGGTGGCTAGAGAAGAATAATCCTAGGTATTAACCATAGTTAAGTTTTAACAGGGGGGAAAAATACAAATTTAAAATTTGTATTTTGTGTTTACTTGTGTTGTCTTTGACTAATTTAAATTAGTCTGACGTCGCCATGTTGGAAGTCCATCACTCCATTCAATCCGTCCCCATGATGGCTAGTTAAAGGAGACATTTCATGCAAAATCCACTTTTTTAGCCAATCAATAAATTTTGTTGTGTACTTGGCATCTCCAGGAGTTCAGAAAAGTTTCATTTAGTCACTCGAGGAGCTGCTTAGATATCTTTCTATTATTTTTAGGTCATATGTTTCAAGTCATTCAGGTTTTTCTATTCCCTATTGCAGTATTTGGTGCAGACCTGCTAAACAAGGCCGTGGACTTCCTGCTTACCAATTACGCAAATCTGCCATTTTTATTTTTTTCACCACAATCTTGTAGTCCAAGCTGAAAGGATGCTGAAGTTACAACTGGAGAAGTGAAAATGTTTGGTTGTTGGGTGTATTAACCAACATAATTCACCACACCGTCCCCCAGCATACTCTGTGACCTGGGGGAGGGGGGGGGGGGGGTCTGAAGTGCCTTCTTTAGATTTAAAGAGACCGCACCAAAACAAGTTGCACTCAGACGCAGTGTGGAAAATGGAGGAACGTTGGGTAAATTAATGAAGAATTCAGACCAAAGCATTGCAGCGCCACTTTATACAGACCACAACTGAATTATTTCTATGTGAAAAGGAAGGCAATAAAAAGCACATGTCCCCTTTAACACAACATTAAGAATCAGTTGTGTTAGCGTTATTGATTTCTAATTCAGCTAATATTTTTTTAAAACATCATTTTATTAAAATAGTGTCTTGTTTTCCCTTCTGCTTTGCATTGTGAAATGCTCGTTTGAAGACCTAGCAACTGTTGTACTCTGTAAGCTTCAAAAGTAAACTTGGCCTCCTTCTGTCGTGATTTGCGGGTGTTGAGGACCAACGGTGCAGCAAAGGCGACGCAGATCCATCAAAAGGTAGGTAAGTGACTTTAATGACGGAACTTCAGGTAATGTTACAGGGACCACTAAGGATAACTATGGTTAACAAAGGGTGACTATTAACTAAGGATCCAGCGAAGACTGAACAGAAACCAGCAACTTAAATATGCTGGGTAATAATCAAACTGGACAAGAAACAGGTGACAGATAATCAACAGAAGCAGCTGAAGGGCAACTAGAAGGCGGTGAAACACACTAACTGGAAACATGCACAATCCAAGGAACTTAAACACTAAACAATAACACCTAAGGATTGTGACACCTACCAAATACCTCAAAACATGGTTCCTCCTGGAAAAACTTGCATCAAGCATGCCTGAACAACTTTTTGAAACGTCAATGGGGGATCTACTAATTTCTTTGACACTTTGCTTTCTGTTTTGAGGGGGCTTTCAGGTTATTTTGAACTCCGGTCTTAAACTTTTGATCAGCTGATGAACACCCTAAATTTATGTTTTTGATAAATTGCCTGCCCTAAATTATATTCCCTATTACTTCTTTTAGCATTGTCAAGCTCTACATAGAGCCTTCTTAAGATCCAATAGTGCAAAATGCAAATTCTTGCAATTTTTTAAACAGTCTTAAGATTTTCAACAGGAGATCACTCCATCGTTTTATTGCTTATAAATACGCAATATGTATATTGTTGATATATTCTTTTATTTTGGAGGAAGCTGTTTGTGTTTATTCTGTATATTTGTGCAGAGCTTGCTGTTTGAGGAACGCCAGCGTGAGAATTCACTCCTTCACCCGTTGGTCTGTAATATCCCAGGAAGGGACTCATAAAACAATATCTGACAGAGACAGAAAGCTTTTTCCCTGTTCCTTCCTGATAATCAGGTGGTGCCCCGACTTGGTCATTTTGCTTAAAATAACTTTGTTAACAATTTCCTTTAACACTTATTAATGGTTATTCATAGCCAAACCAAGCCGACTGCTGCAAAACCAAGTGTCCCAAAAACTGAAAGAAGTCTCCATCTTACCATTCCTACATTTTAAAGTCCTTTTAATATGAGCTCAGAGAAAGGTTTTTTCCCGTTGATGAGCTCTGCCAGTCAGTTGGCTGAACTAAAGCTACCACAGTTTGCCCTGGCTACAGAGAAAAACAGATTTGGTGGTTTGTCAAAAACTTCCAGTAGAAAATGAAACCACCAGTCATGGTGTGGAAACTAAATAAAAAAAAAAAAATGCAGCTAACATGTCACGAGAGCAATGTCTGCTAAACAGCCACGCACACTATGGCGTCCATTTCCTTGTAAAATGGTCGTGTGTTACTGCTCTGGCTCTGGAAATGACAAAAAAGGCAATTTCACTCAGCTGAATCTTTGATATATCTGGATGACAAGAAAGATTCTTTGAACTTGAAAACACAGGTGCAAAAAACCTAGCTATCCTTTGTACTAAACAAAACACATCAGTTAGTGTGTTATAATACCTGTATGAGCGCGATGGCAGCGGCCCGTATGCGGTGAGAGGAATCTCCCGTCCTCGCCAGCAGGCTGGGAAAGGTGTGCTCCAAGCAGTGGGTCACCTCAGCCCGGCCAAGGCCCAGGCCCGGGATCAGCTGGTTCAGTAATAACCCCAGTAGCTTCAGTGAGGCGTGAAAAACCTGAAGTAGGAAGCAGAGAAGCTCGGCTAGAATGTTGTGTGATATCTGTAAGATCATCTGGTAACCAAACGCAATGTAGAGGCAGAAAAACAAAGTCTTAAAGCATTTTTACCTTAAATTGAATAAAACCTTTCACAGCTGTGTTTATTGATATGTATCCATTTATCAAAAGGTAAAAAGGAATATCCAAAGAGAAAAGGCAGTTAAAATAATTCATATAATCTGTTTTTTGTGCTTAGTAAAGTTGATTTATAATATAGAAAAACTTTTATGTTATGTTGGGTCACGCATAATAACAGTTTTATACCAAGCAAGATTAATGGAATAACTGCTATTGGTACTAGAACTAAGGACGGTAAGATGATGAGTTTTGAAGAATTAAGGGGAAAATATCAACTGGAGAAGACTGATTGTCTAATTAGCTGGCTGAAGAAAACCTACAAAGGGACACAGTTCAAGGAAATAGCGTCATTATATAAAACTTGAAGAGAAAATACAGAGCACAACAAACGCCAGACTCACAAGATTCTTCATTACACCCAAGATAGAAGTAAGCAAACCAGGTCTCACCTCCCGTGTTGGAGAATGTGTGGAATATAGAAGCAAATCATACACATATATTCTAGGAGTGACCAAAATTAGACTTGTTTCTGAGGAAATGTGAACTTCTGGATACACAGTACCAAAAGATTTTAAGACAATGTATATTGGAAACATAAAAAATGTTTTGAAGGAAGATGTGTGCCTGATTAAGATTCTGTTAATTGCTTGCAAAAAAAACATAATGAGGAACTGGTATCAGGTAACTGTTCCCTCCACACGACAATGGCTAAATATTGTTAAGCAAATTTATGTAATGGAACAAATGACCTTCATTCTCAGACTAAAAGAAGACATCTTTATGAATAAGAGGGAAAAATGGACACTATGCCACCCAAGAAGAGACTTAAGGAAATCCATTACCATCATTAAAGGACTCTTCTAGACTTTAGACACCTGCAACGGAGATGTTTTGTTTCCTTTTTGTTCTTTTAACTAGATTTATGTTCCCCCGTTTCCTTTATGCTCTCTTTATAGACACTATACAGGCTTTATAGGCTACAATACTCTGTAAAATGTCTGTGCTATATGTTTGCATGTTGGTGTCCACTGAAAATGTTAACAAAAATTGAAGTGGGAAAAAAAAAAAAAACTTTGAGAAATTACACATCCAAGGCAACATTACCAGGGACATTAGTTTACGTAAGAGAAAAAGTTTTGTATGACTAATCTGAAGAGGAACACTTTCACTTTTATCTTCAGAGGCGTTGTAGACTATGTAATAAATCAGTGCAATTATTGCTACACCGCCCTTTTCGTCACCGTACTGGTTGGACGCAGCTTCCACAGAATGATCACAATGTTGTGCTTGTCAAATTTGTTGTTTTAATAAAGCCGCCTCTGTGAGAGGTTTTGCATGTGGTCCAGAAGTACTATTGGCATAAAGTCTGTTCACATGAATGCTCTGCTCAAAACAGGAACTCACTGAGCACGACATCTAACGCAGAGGATTTCGACAGTGACCGCCCGAGGGTTGGCCGATAATAAGACAGAATACTTCACTGTCCAAAAAAAAAAAGAAGCGTTGCTCAGAACGCTGACAGTCTTGGCTGTGCACAGATAAAATGTTTCTATGTTCTTATATTCTATTGTTCTTATATCTTTTACAGTTATAAAAGAAAGAAAGAGAGACAATTAATGACAGTATAGCCAGTTAAAGCAGTGATGCGTGGGAATTGAATATCAAGGACGGGTGATCTTAATAAAAAGCAAAGGTTTACTCAGACAAATCAAGAACAATCGTTGAGAAGCTTAGAAAAAAAAAAGCAACATACGGCTAAGAGCAATGAATTGGCAGAAAGTATTTAAAAATAAGAGAACGGTTATCCGATTTAGCCACTGTGGAAATTGAAAGAAAATTAAGATTGACTAAACAGACCTTTTATGAATCGGGTCCCAAAGCAACTAAAATGTTGGCAAAACATCACCAATCCAGGTATTTAATACACAAAATTAGGGACCCAATTAACAAGGACATTAATAATAAACCTGAAAAAATGTTGACATTTTCTCTAGACTATTATAAAACTTTGTACTCCCAGCCTAACGTGGCTGATGGAACGGTCATTAAACACTACCTAGCAAAATTAGACCTTCCTTCCTTAGGCACTTCAATTCAATTCAATTCAATTTTATTTATATAGCGCCAAATCATGAAACATGTCATCTCAAGGCACTTTACAAAGTCAAGTTCAATCATATTATACAGACTGGGTCAGATTATACAGATTGGTCAAAATTTCCTATATAAGGGAACCAGTTCATTGCATCAAAGTCCCGACAAGCAGCATTCACTCCTGGAGAAGCGTAGAGCCACAGGGAGAGTCGTCTGCATTGTCCATGGCTTTGCTGCAATCCCTCATACTGAGCAAGTATGAAGCGACAGTGGGAAGAAAAACTCCCCATTAACGGGAAGGAAAACCTCCGGCAGAACCGGGCTCAGTGTGAACGGTCATCTGCCTCGACCGACTGGGGTTAACATACTTACAAAAAAAAAAGACATCAACAAGGCTATCAAATAAAAGCAAGGGAGTGACGGTTTCCCCAGTAAATAGTACAAGGTACAAGGAGAACAACTTGCCTACAGTCATTAAACACGCTAAAATTCCTCCTTCATGGAAAGACGCTGTCATATCTGTCCTAACGACAGAAGGTAAAAAAATAGGGATTACTGAGAGTCTTAGCTGCCATACTCGATTTTTGATAACCGATTATAAACTATTCACGTCAATAATAACTAGATTAGAAGCTGTTCTCCCTGATCTAATAGATGAAGACCAGACAGGCTTTATTAGGGGCCGACAAACACAGGATAACATTAGACGTACAGTACATTGCACATAATAAGTGAGGCTAAAAGGCAAAAATATCCCCACAATTCTTGTTTGCCTAGACGCAGAGAAGGCTTTTGATACGGTCTGTTGGCCCTTCCTCTTTGCGGTCCTAAAAAAAAAATGGATTTCAATTATCCTAACAATTCTCCAAGGCTTTGGAGAAAAATCTGGATAGAAGTTAAACCAAAGAGATCCTTGAATACCTAGGGGTCTACTTAACAAAAGAACCAAGCACACTATATGAAGCTAATTATTGTAGGATTAACTACACATTGCAGAAAGATCTGAGAAGATGGTCGTCACTTGTGATGGATTAAAGTTCAAGGATAATGCTGTCAGGATCACCCAAGTTATCACACCCAGGGGTGTGATAACTTGGGTTAGCTCCCTGGGGATCCTGGAGTCTTGTTATGTTGCACCCTTTGTATTATTCATCCATAGATCATCGTTCTTGCCATCTGCCCAGTTTTCTTTTCAGTATGTATTTTAATAGTGTATTCTGGTATCTGTTAGATTCAGTACTGTCTAGTTAGCTTGTGGTCTTTACTATTTTAGTAGTTCTGTTAGAACTGCCGACCTGTCCAGGGTGTACCCCGCCTCTCGCCCATTGACAGCTGGAGATAGGCACCAGCACCCCTCGCGACCCCAATAGGGATAGACGTGTTGGATGAATGGTTCTGTTAGATCTGCATTTTCAGCTTGACTTTCTTTAGTTTAGTTTCTGTCAAGTATTCATACAAAACTGTAATCAGAAAGGAGGATAGATATTTGTTTAAGGTCATGATAATGGTCTGCAAAAAAGTCCTCCCAAGGAACTGGCTGAGCCGCGTCACATTATGGAGATCTACTCAATGGAAAAAATGACATAATGTCTGAGACTGGAAACGGGCAATTGAGAACAACCATGGAAGAAATGGACTCACTCAATAGCAGAATCTTAAGGATCATTTATTTCTTAGTAGCAACTCGCATACTGTTCTTCTCTCTGTTTGTGCTCTTTTCTGTGGGTGTATTAAAAAAAAAACACATAAATAAAGAGTATTAAACAAACTATACCTTTCTTAAAACTCTTCTTCTACCACCATTTCTGCTGTGTAGCACTGTTTTGGTTGCTACACTTCCTGGTTAGAAAGAGAACCAAGGTGAGGTAGAAGTAGCCCCTTTAACCAATAAAAAAGAGTATTCCCATCACGCAAGTCTGCCAGTCACTGCAGCTCTCAAAGTCATTAGGTCATTGGTGCATAGCAGAAGAGAAGAAAGAGGCTATGCAAATCAGGATAAAAGTTATTGTTACACATTGTCTTACAGCTAACAACGTGTGTGATGAAGGGAGCAGCTCACACCATGGAAGGACGAGCAGAATCTGAGCTGACAGGATCAAATAGGAAGCTTGATCTCCAACGACCACAACGGGAGAATATAAAAAGAGCTTTCTGTCAACTTTGCACGCAACCAGGAAGATTTCTCTTGTTCGCTCCTCTCCTTGTAATGAGCTTTTGTCAAATCCTTTTAGCTTCACTTGTGCAATCATATTGTAACACACAGGAGTGGCGAACAGGGCAGAAATATATCAAATTTTCAACTGCCAAAACCAACACCCTGTGACAAAAAGCATAATTGAGCATTTAGGCCAAAGAATATTTTAACCGATTGTTATGTATGAGCAAATTGAATGCTTATTCAAGTACAATTGGCTCTTTTAACTTCAAACTTGAAGTATACTCTTATATGATAAAACTGCAACTTAAAAATGAAGCACCAGCAACAACAGCAAAGGGCATTCTTTGTACATAAAAGATAAGATAAGATAGTCTTTATTGATCTCACAATGGCACTTGGCACAAAAGCACTTAAAATACTATGACACCAAACTATGACTATGAGCTGTGACTATGACACCAAAAGAAAAGAAGGGAAATCAAACGGTATTTCCCTGTGTAACGGATATTTTGTGCCGTATAGACGATATCATGATCGCTCTGTGTTGGCAGATTGTCAGCATGCTGCCCACCTCTGCTCTGACGCAGAGGCCTTGGACTACTGGATGCTGCCCAGCAGGTCCACCAGCAGCCGCCTGTGGGGCGCGACAGACACGGCGCCTCTCGTCCTTGCCGTAGAGACTTATGAAAGGAGAGAAGGGAAAGACAGATGGCAGACAGCGGAGGTGGGGGGTCCAGTTTTCCCTTGGCGTGCACTGCTAGCACACCTACTGATAGAGTTTTTGGGTAACTGTGCAAGCTGCTGCGACTCCTGGATAGGACGTAGTAAAGCCAGTTTGCCCTGTTCTGAAAATAATGAATGTTTAGGTCTGACATGTTGTCAAAAATGTTACCTTTTTTTGGTTTAAACTGTTTCTAACTTATTTATAGGTAAACTGACACTTGGTTTGATGTGTAAAAAGAATCATGTGTGGCATCTGTAACTTAAGAAATTAAAATAAAACAATGTAACATCACAGGCCCTTCCATAGGCAGTAATAAAATATGTAGCAGATAAATAAGGTAAGTATTGTGAAAGAGATTCTGCCTGTAGGTAATCCATTGTCCCTTATTAGAGCTGCAGTTCATATCAAAGCGTTTTCTTTCAAGGGAAATGACTCACGGATGAAACTTTATCCAGAAGGGCCTTCTTCACCAGGAAGACGGCCGCTCTGATCATGTTTCGCAGCTCGTCTTTGCCGGCGGTGGAGACTACGTCCAACAGTTTGTTGTGCACAGCGAGCAGCGCGTCTTCTCTGTGGCACCAGGTTTTAGAGTATGCAGCGGCCACCTGAGAAAGCAACAGGGGCGAAACAAAGGGGATACAAAATTAACACATATTTTACATGGAGGTATACCGGCAGTTACTGATGAATACTCAAATAGACTGTACCGGGTGTGTGGATCATACGGTTTTTAATCAACCAACCCATACAGTAGCACCCTAAAATTTAATGTTTAAGAGATTTCTCCAGAAGGATTGCTTAAACTCGCACCTAATGGGTAAGGAACACACCCCAGACAGAACACGGGAAAAAAGCAGTACAGACATTCACATTTCATGCTGCTAAACTGTAAACAGGTTGTTAGCTGAGCTTCAGAAGAGACAGGAGTAAAAGTAAGAAAAATAGAGAAGGCATTTTGTTAAAAAATGCATTTACCAAAGTTGACCAACACATAATCAAAGTTTAAGACCATAAGCTTTCAAAATACCAAAATGAAAGGGTCAAAATAAGGACTCGGTACCAAGTAAGTTTACAATTCTTGTTTATCACATAAAATTGGGTTTGATGCTCGATGGGAGCCTCATGTGAATGCTTGCTGAACGCTGGAGAGAAAGTTGCGCCATGTGGTGAAAATGGCTTCATGAAGGTGAATCCACAGTCTGGAACAGATGACGTTCTGTACACCTCCTTTGCCGTCAATTTCCTAACGCTTTCAATGGGACTTAAACTGAAGTTAATTATAGTTATTCTCCTGGAAGAAGTCCTTGTAGATGTCTGACGGGCAACTACAGTGCTGATCTGGTGAAAGGCCTAAAGATCGGCCCACAGACGAGTGCCCTCAGTCAAGACGGATACACAAATCTGCAGCTCCGTCGCGCCGTTGAAGGAAAACAGTTGCTCAGATCATAATGGACTGCACTGCACAGAAAAAAATTCCAGTGGGATCTCCTTGGTATGCCAGTAATGTCAGAACCCTTCAGGACCAGATTAAAACTTATCTCCATTGTCCCATGGTTGGTGCTTTCTAGCAAAGTCCAAATGGGTATATTAGTGGTGTGGGCGGAGACGTGGCCTTTGAAAACGTTGCCTGGTTTGCCTTTTCCGGCTGCTGTTTGTGGGATATTTTATTCAGAATTATTTTTTTGGAAAAATTATTTATTTCCACCTGCTATACACACTTCCTGCTGCTACATATACGCGCACGGTTGTCTCACACATAACTTCTCTGCACATATAAATCTCTTTTTTCGGTTTGCTGCTACATTCCTGACAAATAAATAATACTTCTACTTCTAAACGTTACTCCATTGACCTCTGTTTTTGCTCAGAGCCTTGCAATGAAATTTCACTCAGATGGACTCTGTGAATGTGCTGTTCAATAACAGCAAAGTCTGTCCGAGTCTAACTCTCTAAGTTCGCCTTCCTGATGCAGCATCTTTGTTGCCCTTACTTGGCAGAGCAGCAGCGTGAAATGACAAAGCTCTACCACGAGTCATTTGCGCTTGTGTTTTAGAAGAACTAAAGGTATCTTTTAGGATGGACTATGGTATGACGTCACACACCATCTCTCTGTGTTGTTCTTCAGTCTCTTGCGCGTGCGTGACATCCATGTGAACAGCTGCTACTGAAGGCTCGGCCCCTCCCTGCCCATTAAATGCCACCGTCAGAGCAACGTAGCGTAGGAGCAAAATGGCGGACTGAAACAAAACGTTTTCTTGCTAACAGCGTTGTAAAGTTATGACTGCCCTTATTACTGGCATTACTTCTTCACTAGACACGTTCCTCCAACAGGTGACGCTGCGTTGCTGTGTATTTATCCTTTGCTCATACGAGGCAATGGCTGAGAAGGGGAGGGGAAATGGGTGATCGGGTTGCAGCTGGAGTGGAGGTAGAGAGAGGCGTGGCTAGCCACACTTCTTGTTTTGGTCTGCAGACAGAGCTCAACAGCCCACCTAGTAGAAAAATGTCGCTTAGTGCTCCTGAACTGAATCAAATTGAGAATTCGTAGCAAGACGTAAAAAATAGCTCTTCACATATGCTCCCCCATGTAACCCGACTAATCTGGTCCTATTTGGCGAAAGAGAAGAGGCAAACATTTTATGTTTTAAGATGCGCAACGCCACAGACGCACCATAAAACCCTGCAGGTATTTTATTTATGAACACTTCTGTGATAAAGTGATAAAAGCTTCTTTTTAAAAAAATATTCAAGGAATATGAATATTCTTTCAAGACACCATTTTAGAGAATTGTCTAAAAAAAACACCAAAACAAGTATTTCTCAAACGTTAAAGCTCAAACAGTCAGTGAAAATGTGATTACTTAAAGGCAGGATAACTGCTTATGGCTTCACTAGATGCCTTCTCACCAGACTCTCTCCGAAGGCCTCTATGGGAAGGCCGGCCTCTCTCAGGGCTTTCTCCGTCAGGGGCTCTGGCTCACCGCTCACGTCGGGGCCACGTGGGGACCTTTGTGCGTCACCTTTAGGGGAGCTCTCCGCTGATGGGGTCTGGATGCTTTCCACTGGTCTATCTTTCCACTGAAGGGCTGGCAGGGGCCTCTCGTCATAAGGCACGCCGGTAATCTGGTCAGCGGGACGTAAGAACATCAACATTCGAACTAAAATATGTGGCCCAAAACACTCTAAGTCATGTCATTATTATACATAAAAATCCTTTACAAAGGAACGCATTTTATAAGCGCCTCTCAGCCAGGAAGCCTGAACAGATGAAACGTAATCTCTGAAACACCGACTTCAGGTGACATTTGAACGCCGGAGAGATTATATATCCTCCAACATCCGAGTAACAATGACTGTTTGCCGTCCTCGATACAAACCAAAGCTCTAGCCAAGTTCTGCGTCTTGTGCGTCTGGGCCAACTGGCACCCCGATCCTTAACACAAGCCTCAAAGCGCTGCCTTGAGGCCAGGTTGGCAGCCGCCGGAGTCAGCCGACTGTTGCACACTTTTAATTAAATAGTGAAACTCAAACCTGTAGCAGGCCTGGTCTTAGTAGGTGGTGAGTAAACCATGAAGGCCCCCCCGCTGGTCATAATCCCCCTGTGTGCTCTGGGTTCAAGCACTGCTCAGGTTTAGGCGGGAGACATGTTCCAAAAGTGCTTCCGAGCTTTATGGGAATGTATGCATGCAGGGGAAAATACTGCTGGATTATCCATAAGAAGGGGAGGGGCTTCAGGAAGGAATTTCAGAACATTTTTGTACCGATGACTTGTTAGAAGCTGCGTATCTACGTGGCTATGGGTGCTTTTTATGATGAATAAATGCTTACATTAAGGTCAGGTAGGGCAGCGAGGGTGAGAGATGTGTCAGGCTGGCTGCTAGGCTTGGGCGCAGCAGACTGTGTGGCTGGTTGCTGATGGCGATGAGGGCTTATCTTCCTCCCCTTCCTAAAGTCACCTGTGGACGACGGAGGCTTAGTGGGGGCTGACCCATCAGCAGGAGAAGGCAGAAGAGGTGGAGGACCTCGTGCTGAGGACAAGTCTGCTGGCCTGGTGATCTGAAGACAACACAGAGAGAAATAAGAGCTGCATTCTATTTAGATAGGACTGATGGGAATACAGAGGATGTTCCTGGACTCTAAAAACTTTGTTCTTTTCATCCCAGTCCACTGGTTCCTACTGTGTAGCTGGAATGCGATCAAGTGCTTATGACTGACCATTGTCATGTCCAGCAGGTTGTGAACTTCCAGCTGTTGGTAGACGCTCTTCCTGTACTCATCCATCACCTCCTTCTTCCTCTTGGCCAGGTCATAGTCCTCTTTTTCGATTGCGTATTTCTTCTCCACATCATAACGAGCCAAACGCTCGCCGACCTGGAAGATGTGAGAATAAATGTTGCTTTCAGAATGTTTATAAAGTCAATCAAGACAGCTGCATAGTGCTATTAGTGTCATATTTCTTTGTATTAGTGCAGCTATCAGCCTAATAATATCATAGCCTGCAATGTTTAGTGATTTTTCTCAGAACCACTTTTGATGGGGCTGTTAGATATTTTTCTTATGTTCTCTCAAGGATCATTAAAGTATGTACAGCTAAGTCACACCTGGCATACTTGGAATTAACATTCCAACGTTCTGACAGGAAACACAACAAGTATGTAACACCTCATTATGTAATAACACCGCAATATGCAATACTGTAATAAAGTTGTGCTTCAAAATGTTATAAAACGTCATTGAAACCGCATTATGTAATAATGTAAGAAAATCTTTGAATGCATTTTGTAAGTCGTTGTGCTGCATTATGTAATAACATTATTTCATTTTGTACAGATTATTGCAAAATGCGGATGTGGCTCTTTTTCTTTAGAAATGATAATGTAATAATGTGGTGCATTATGTAATAAACAATCGCAAACCAGCATTTGTGTTCACCATAACAAATACACTTAATGATCATGTCCTAGATACTAGACATTAAAATCTTTGAAACTTTGTTCAGTGAATGCTAAACCAGTGGCAACTTTGTTTGTTAAGGCCGCAATGAGTTGTCGAATAATAACTACTGGTTGTGTTCCGTCTATCAAGCTTGATTCTGTATCAATGTAAAAAAAATAGATAAGTAAAATACACAAAATGACAGAATTTATGTGAAACTCCAGTGAGGGAAAGGGGGCGTGTATGCTGCACATTTGTGTGATTTAACCAGTGTGTAACCTCCTTCTTGTTCTCTCTTTTACAAAATGCGTTCAAGATTTTTATTACATTTTGTGTCGATTATTACATAATGCGGTTTCAATGTTTCATCACATTTTGAAGCCTGATTTTATTACACTATTACATGTTGCCGCGTTATTACATAATGGGGCATTATAAGGCATTTCTTACAAGATTATAGGATAATATAAAACGGGTATCAATTTTGAAAAACATCACGGATCTGTTTCTTTTTACATTTATTAAAAATGCCATGTTGAAAATTATCAATGCCATTATCAACAATCTCTATTGGCATTACAGCAAACCTATCCCTTCTTAAATTTGCCGACCAGCTTTCTACTCGTATTTCGGTGATATATTTTTGGTGATGAGCTCCAAGCCTTTGATGTTGGAAAGGCTCCTTACCATCACCATCAGAGGAAACACAAGCTGACTTTAAACCCACACCTACTAAGGGTATTAATAATATCGGGCTTACCTTTACATGTTGATCTTTCTATCAAGGCTTAACCACACGTCTTTTGAAACACTTACTTTAATAATCAGCATTGTATCTCTGTTTTGTATCGATTTCTGCTCTGGGCCAGATGTGGGTTGGGAACCCATATCAGAAAAATAGCACGCTTTTAAACGGTTACAGTCTTAAAACCACTAAAATGTTTCGTCACAATCTTCCTGCAGTTTAAAACCTCTTTAATGAGATGACAGAAAAGGTGCTAGAGTGGCCTTTTATTCCAGGCGTTTCTGCTTATTGTTGGTCGGCTGGCACAAGGAAGACTCCTATACTTTTCTTTTAGTCACAAGAAAGATAAATTAAGCTGAAACGTAAAAGAGAGCCACCTATCACTCTTTATTATAAGTTAATGCTGTTTTAAAACTACGGGTAGCAGCTTATCTGTTAAGCTGCCAATAGCAGCTTGGCTACCTGAGCACATAGCCAGACTTAACGGATGGCTAATATCAGCTTCTTATATTGATGTTATTCTATAAAGAGTCAAACAGAAAAAAGTTTTCACACTCTAAAACTAGTACTAAGTTTAGTTTATCACTAATATTATTATTGCTTACATTTCTATATCAAAACAAATCAGTTTTAAATACCATTAACAACACTGTAACAATCTATGTCATACTTTATTAGCAGCACTAGCACTAATTGCCGTTTTAAATGACAGTAATTATATTTTTGTTTGTTTGTTTATACCGTCATACCTGAAACTGTGGTGTTTATACGGATGGAAATAATTAAATCATTAGATTATGCTCGCCTGTCAGACACTTCCTAACCTGTCTGACTGTCTGCAGGCTCTTATGTTCTTTAAATGCATTTAATTTTATGAGTAAAGTTAACATGAGTTGTTCATACAAAAGAGTTACACTTTAAAGGAGCAATAAGTGATTTTTCACCACTAGGTGGAGCTTGAGCAGTGTCTGTAGACCAAAACAAGATGTGTAGCAAGCCACGCCTCTCGCTACCTCCCCTTCAGCAGCAACCCGGCACCCATTTCCCCTCCCCTTCTCACGCGTCGCCTCCTATGCGCATATTTGCAAAGGATGAATAGAATACACAACAAAACAGCCTCACCTCTGGAGGAACATGTCTAGTGAAGAAGTCAGTAACTCATAACTTTATAATGCTGTTAGCAAGAGAACGTTTTGATCCGCGCTGGCGTGCCCTCCACCATCTTGTGCTATGCAACACTGCTGTTGCGATGGCGGCTTATGGGCAGGGAGGGTCTAAGCCCTGAGTGGCAGCTGTTCACGTACACGTGGACGGCCGGCTATGTAAACAAGAGACCGGACAACAATACAGAGAGATGGTACGCGACCTCATGCCATAGTCCATTTAAAAAGATACCTTTAGTTCTTCGCAACACTGTTTTTTTAATTCTACCTAAAACAATGAAATTTTGCTTATTGCTCCTTTGGGTGTCTCTGATGCCAGACCATGAGCTGCTTTAGGCTCAATATGAGCAGTTTAGATACTTCAGATGAATCACCAGGCCTTAGAAAGACTTGAAAACAGATTCCAGAAAGTTGGAGAGCAAGTTTCAGTGAAAGGAAACTATTTGAGCTGAATAAAGCGACGTGGAGGAGTGAGCCAGCCAACATGCTTCAGCACAACGAGAGACGATTCGTTCGAAACGCGTTTAAAGAGAAAGTTAATCATGTTTGATGTCTTAGGAGCTGGTTCTATAATAATTTGTAAACTGTGATAGTTCATGCGGTGATAAACTGACTTTTAAGATGTATGGAAGAAAGAGCAAGTCGCAGCGTGTTTTGGATCATACATCGGCAGATGCTGTGTAATGGAAGCCTCCGACATTATGAGGGTGTGACGAAAGGGGATTTTCAGCATGACTAACTTGTGTCCACAACGCTAACGTGCCATGCTAACAAGCTACCAGCATTTGTGAGACTGCGTGTTATCTGGTTACAGAAGGGCTTTGAACTGCGAGTTGGAAAGACACTGCCCAGGTACCCCGACAGCAGCTGTTGAGCTGGTTAAAAATTCATGGTCTGCATGGTAACACTGGACACAAAGACGGCCTGTAACAGGAATCTGAACAATGTTTAACAGCTTCTGTTACAGGCGGTGGCGAAATCGCACAAGATACCTGCAAAACACAGGATTGAGATTTTCAGGGGACGAAACGTAATGAGTTGATGGGAAAAGGTCTGGATGGTGAAATCTGGATGTGAAAGGCTGATCACTTTAGAATATTTTCTCATTTAACCTTGTTTTAATGTAATATAATAACTCTGTTATTGGTCCAAGAACATAAGCAGCACCAACAGGGTTTGATGTCTTTGCTGAGTAGAATGCCAATATTTATACGGATTTAAAGTATTTGTATTTATATGAATAACTTTCTATGTTTGTATGGAGCATAGACTAATCCACCGCTGCTTTATCCCACTGTCTATCAGCTGGCTAAAGAAACCCCTCATAAAAATGTCCATCAATTGCAAGAAGTCTGATGCCTAATTTGCTTAATTCTATGCGTAGGAATCAAATACCAATGAATAAATATCCTGAATGGCAATTTTATAACAGTAATAATCAATATGTCATATTACTTTAGCAGCAGCGGGAATAATTGTTGCTTCGCTGTTTTAAATCAGATTAATTAGATTGTGTTTGGCGTTTTTCTTTCACATCTTTGTTTTACTGCCCCGCGCCTACAATGCTGACAGTGCATTAGAAATACTCCTTGCATTTAATGTGGAGAACACATAAGCTGTTCATTAGCCTGTTTGGCCCTACCTTCTGAAGGTCTGCGATGGCTTGCTTCAACGTCTTAGCCTCCTCAAAGTTCTCCTGCCGGACCACGTCCTGCTTCTTCTGGTCCAAGAGACGAATGATGTGAGCGACCTCCGGGTCCTGGTACATGTCGAAGGCCAAGTCATCGAACGGGGAGATTGAGGAACATTTGCTGAACGTGAAAGAAGGCACGAAGACAACACATGACGTGCCAGTGCAAATTCTCAGTTATCAGGCTCATCTCAACAGCAAACGGGCTTAAAAACGGAGGCAACCGGACCTTTGCTCAGTTTTTCTGAAAACGCTTCGACACCTATCCAGGTTTTTTTTTCAGTTCTGGTGGCTCGCACACAACTAGTAGTTGGGGCAATACGTGACTGAAGTGGGAATTCAGTTTACAGTTTTATCATGAATGCACCTCTTGCTGGTTCTTTGGTGAAGAATGTTTTAAACAAAAAAAAAAAACATTTTAGGTACGATACTGCTATAAGTATTTCTCAAAAATCATATCTGCATCTCCAAATGTAATATTGTGTCAATAACCCACTGAGATAGAATTTATGATCGAAGACATGCAACAAGATGGAAGACACTTACATGCTCTTCTACCATAAGACCACTCAAACTGATAAATACAGTAAATGATCCACTCTGCTGCGGCTCACATCGAAACATTTCAACTCCACTTTCTTTCATCACTTAAAGCGGAAAGTTCTTGGAACAATTCTTGAAAAAAGCAGGTAATCCCTTTCCAAGGACTGAGACCCTGAGATGTGAGTATATGTTTACATATTCCAAAGATGTGTTTTCTTTCCTTACACGGAAAACCACCTGCATGGTTCCTAAAAAAACGGAAGTGACCATGAAGGACTTGTCTCTCAGACTAAATGGCTTCGCTGAGCTGTGTTATTGCCACAAAACAAAGACACCAGGGCTCAACGGCCGAGCCTCACCCCATGAAGGTCGTGTCCAACGCAGCTTCCTGCTGGGTGCTGTTGAGGTACGGTTCGATCAGCTGGTCCCTGCTTGGCTGGGGGCAAACAGATGGAGAACTTACACATGTGTGCCTCTGCTGCACAGGGCCTAAAGCTGTTCCCCCTTCTTAGGAAGAGCGGTGTTGAACAGAGCATTTTGTCAACCACAAATTTCAGCGTATTTTATTGCCATTTTAAACGATATAGTACAAACACAAGGTAGTGTATTCATCGCTTTTTAATGTGATAAAATGAAATCCAGTGCAAACCAATGGCCATCAGAACTCACCTGATTGTGGCAGAGTCTGGGTGCTATTTATTCTGGGTATTAAATACAGCTGTTCTGTGACAGCCTTAGAGGAACGACACAGACATGAGTAAGAAAGTTGTGTAGAAGGACAATCCAGAGTTACGTCATCCAATGTAATAATTTGATACCATTGAAAAGAACACCTTTCGGTCCATAATACAAAAGTAGAAAGTGTATAACGCAACTGAAAACCTAACACGACATGGCTGGGGAGAGTTAATCAGAAAAGTATGTAATTCTGTAGAAATCTACAGCTCATGTCGAAGAGTCTGCAGACATCTCAGCTGTTCATGCCACAAAACTCCACTATATTGGAAAAGTGGCAAGAAGACGGCCATTATTTGAAGAAAGTCATTAGAAGTCCCACAAGTACTACGGGGGGAAAAGGCAACCGTGTGGGAAAAGGTGCTCTGAGAGAATGGTTTAGATCATATGTGCCAAAGTCAGGCAGCTGGCCCAGATTTTGCCCACAGTGTAAGTATATTTGCCCTGAGAAATCATTCCAAATGTATGTTAGAGCTGGCAGTGCAGACACAGCTAATGTTACAAATCCCAGAATTCCCTCCTGGTGCGTTAGCGTGTCAATCACGACCAACAAGTCCCCCTCCTGTGTTGACATTAATTAGCAAACCTCGTGTTACCACTAATCCCTTCAGGCCACCACTATCAAGGTTGGCTCATAACTTTGTCCAAGTCTTTAATTCTGACCCACTGTGTATTTGAGTTGGACGCCCCTGGTTTAGATCCACCTTGTGCGTTGGAAAGGCCCGGACAAAGTTCAGACCTACATTCAATTGAATGTGTTGCATAACTTAACAATTTGGTGCTCACGTCATGTCATGATGTTCCATCCGATCGCACTGAGCGTGAGCTATTTTGCAAGGTGGAATGGAAAACCATTGTGCTTCCAAATGTGCAAATCAAATAAGTGCATACCCAAAAGCTGCCAGAGGCAGTTCTGCAAAGTATTGACACAGTGACAGTGTCCGCATGCACGACACATATTGTTTGAATTGGTGACAAATTTTGAAAAGGATGTGTGTGTTTTTTTCGTCCGCTGCACAATTATGCACTACTTTGCGTTTGTCGGTTGAATAAAATCCCAATGAAATAAACTGAAGTTGGTGGTCATGAAATAAAGGTTCATGATCCAGTGAATACATGAACACACACACACACATACACACACAGATCGCCACTCAACCATGGCTCAGCCCCTCAAGGTTTCACCAGTCAATTGTCATGGTTTTGAAAGCCAATAAAGAAAAACCCTTTTTGGTGTATTGTCTCCGATATCTCAGCAGGTAACCTGCTCACGGCAAGGGACAAAGTTCTTGTAAAGCAGCACTTCCTCCTGGCCAGAAAAGGGCTGGAACAGGAACCATATACTTCTCCCAAAGTTTATTTATTATCATGCACCCTTAACTGAGAAGGTAAAGTTTAGTCAAAGCGGACACTTGCCCACAACTTTTCAAAACTCCCTGTTTTGTGCGTGAACCCACTTCAAGAAACAGTGAACCTAAAAAAGTAGACGAGTAAGTTGCCGGGGCCACAAAAGACAGAAACTAGCTTCTTAAGGTATGTTGTTGCCTTCTTCTTAGGAAGGGAGCTAATATGACGTCAATTTTACTCAAACTCGATCCAGTGGTCTTAGTGCAGAATCACTTTTGTCATGCAAACAAACATTATCCAAATTGGTCAGCCAGAGACCAAGCTGCCCAAGCATTTAATTGAGCCATTGTGTTAAAAAAATTAAAGAAAGAAATAATTACATTAATAAAAATCAAGTGTCCTAAAGGTTATTGATTTTTATTGAGCGAATAATTCTTTAATATGTTATTTCCTCAAATAATGTTTTAGGTGACTCAGATTTGCATCGCCAGGGGTTTGAACACAGAGCAAAAATTTTTTCTAAATTAGTTAAGCTAATTTGATCTCATTCCACATTATTTGAAATGCACTTCAGTTCTCTTAACTTGGAACTGCAGTGAACCAGGATTCACTGAATCACTCAGATGATGGTTTTGACCAATTTTGCTTCTAGTGTGTGTCCATTGTTCCTTAGTCCAGTGTTTTTCATTGGAAAAAAATCACGAGGCACACTACCAACCAAAAATGTTAAACAAATGATACTCTGTAGCTTCTATATTAACAATATAGTCATTCTTATCAAAGGGTCTTGAATAGGAATTAAATAAACACAAACATGTGTTTTTGTCATCTTTTATATTTCTTCTTTCAAGTTTTCAAAAAATCTCTTTAGACCAATTAGGTGAAAATGAGATGAAATTGGATAATTTTCCACGGCACACCTGACGGTCACTCACGCAGCACAGTGGTTGAAAAACACTGCCTTAGTCTATTTTTATCTTAATTTTGCTAATTAGTTCTAGTTAAGTTTCACTTGCCTAGTAAAGAGGATTTATTGATTGAAACATTGTGTTAATTCAGATAAACAACATTCTATAGTGATGTTCTCTGGATGTTCATTTTATTTCTGTTTATTAGATTCATGAACTTGAAAAGAAGTTGTCACTCCATATTCTATATGTGTGCAGAGTTTGCTGTGTTCAAATCATCCTTTCAACTATTGCCCTGATATCAGCTGTTTGGGGCTGATATTCAACACCTAACAGACCAAGAGCTATTTGTTAAACATTAAATAACTTAACAACTTGCGCAACGGCACAACATCTACATCACTGCCGTAAGACAAGGTGGAGATGAGACGTCTTCAATGAAATTCATTGGTTCGACCAGGAAATAAGTAATCCTTGTTCTACATATTTACACCAGCGCTCCAATTTCCCGAAAACTCATAACGCCGATCCAGAAGACCCGGCCGACTCTGGCCGACGCTCCAGGCAAGAACGTTGCTGTGATGGAGGTGCTCGGTCAGATTAGAGGAGCAACAATGTGCAGCTTGTTCGCTGGAATCTGTGCGAGGGGAGCCCACACTTTCCACGCGAGGCTGTGTGTCAGTGCGTGTGCACACGCGTGTGCGTTGGAAGGCCGTCTCGCTCCCCCAGAAGCCGTCCATCTGCAGGACTATCTGATTACACTCGCCGACTGAGGGCCTCCTGTTTGATTTACATAGTGCCCTCTCTTTGTGTCTCATTACGACACGGGCGACACGTATCAACTACGCAGGTAAACACTTGTAAAAATAAATATAGATGCTTGTAGAGTCTAGTCGGGCCTGAGAGGCGATTTCAGATTCGCATACATCGAAATGACGTTACATACTTCTAGAAATGGGCCAAGAATTTTACACTAACAGGTCGATTTGCAGTATGTTGTGCGAGTCTGTCCCCTTCTCCATCGTCGCCCTATATTCTAACAGAAAAAGGCAACTGCTGTAGGCTGGAGAGAACAAAAACTTAAAAAATAAAATGAAATAGAGGAAAAAAATTATAAACGGACTAGAATTTATGGTAATGTCGTGCAGCACAGTATGTAATAAACATTTCTAAACATTTCTGTTTTCAGTATGGCAAACGTGTCTCAGCGGGTTTAGTCTAAGGTGGTAAAATAAAAAAAAATTCAAAATGACGAGAGTCCCATGTCAGTCCAACATCCCCCCCTTCTGCCGGGCAAATGTAAATTCAGCACTGAGAGCAATGAGGAGACTGGTTACTTACCGTGGAGTGAAACGTGCCGCCATCCAGAGAATCCCCCAGAACGTTGATGGCAACCAGGGCAACCTGAGAAATAAACATGGCTTGACTGCGAGGTCCTTGAAAGAGGACGGTGATTATTATAATACAGATTTCTTCTAGTTTTGTTGTTGTTCCTTTTAAGGTTTTATGGCCTCGATCCATCAGCAGAGTGACAACAAGGGCAGAGAGAGGGTGAGACATGGAGCAAATGGCGGGGGATTTTAGGAATCAAACCTGGGACGAGGACTAGAGCCCCTGCAGTGTCCACTCCACCACTGAGCCTATACTTTAGCTTTTTTTTTAACAAGATGTTTTTACATGGTCAAACTAAAGCAAAAAAACATAGTCTGCGTAAATCCAGAAGGTGGCGTTCAGGTGATGATTTCATTTGTTTCAAGAACAAAAACGATCAACCCTCCCTATTAAAACCCAGATTAGTTGTGATTAACCACATTTTTTGGAAAGCTGAATTACCCTAACTACACCATTGCCAGATTACTACTAAGCCTGAAGAATCATAAAAATCACTGAAAAGATAACCTGTCTGACAACATGAAGTAGGCAACAGCAAAAAAATCTCAAACAGCAACACATAACGCCCTGATCAACGCAGGGGGAGACTAGGACGCCTTTACAGGTTTGTGCATGTAGAGCATACAGTATAAAGCGCACATGTCATAAAGACACGCATGTGTCCTCTTGCAGATTTCTTCTGCTATTTTGTCACTCTTCCTTAAATGTTTAAGGATGTAAATATCAGAGTTAAACTAAGTAAATAAACATGGTGATTCCATTTATTAAAGGGAAACACTATCCAATCCAATCTAGTCCTTTGTGATTACCGACAGGCCGGCAGAATAAAATAAAAATCACTAAAAGATAATATCTGACATGAAGTAGGCTTTAAAAATTTCCAAAAGCAACCAACCATGCTCTGATCTAAAGAAATTCAAGGAAAAAAATGAGAACGTAATTGACATCTATCAGTTTGTAAAGGGTTAAAAAGTGAGAATCATAACCCACAAACCCAGGCAACATGGAAAACTGGTGAACGTTCCCAGGGGTTTCCCACCTACCGAAATGACTCCAACTCACGGTCACAAACGATCCCTGAAGAACATCTAAAGCACTGCAGACCAGTTATGGTCAGTGTTCATGATTCAAAATGAGGAAAAACTGGGGAAAACACGTTTATCTACGGGAGAGTCCCATACTGAAAAGCAAACTGCAACCCCTCTGGTTGCTAAGCCAGTACCTGATTGTAGCGATTGTAACGGTTGCCATGGTTCCTGTGGAGGGTAATTCTCAGATACATTCCGACGGCGTCAACATGGACCGACTTTAGCTCCCGCGCTTTGAAACCGGTCTTCTCGTTATCCGACAACGACACATACCTGTTGTGAGAGTGGAACTTGGTTATTTTAGAATATGTTCGCGGCTGCTAGATTCAAACTACAGATGTTTGAGAACACATAAACTAACTCAGTAATTTGAGCTCAAAAATCCAATACATGAATCCATTAATTATTTCCAAGTGAGAGACCATCATGTACAGCAGACCTGCATCACCTGGGATTATCCAGTTCAGAGAGGGCGTGTTCTTTTTTTATTTACATTTTTTTTACTTGTAGTATTGGTAAAAAGTTGGTTGAATAAAGGGTTAAGTTTGAATTCAGTGTTTGTTTGTTCTTTAATAATAATAATAATAATAATAATAATAATAATAATAATAATAATAATAATAATTTAACTTTATTGATCTCACAATAGAGAAATTTACTTCTGCATCTTAACCCATCCCCTTGGGGAGTAGTGGGCTGCCATTGTGCGGCACCTGGGGAGCAATTGGGGGTTAAGGGTCTTGCTCAGGGACCCAGAATGGCAGCTTGTGGGAGTTGAACTCAGAACCTCTGGGACCGAAGCTCTGTGCTCTAACCAGAGCACAGATAGGTCTAAGATAGGTCATCAAGCGACAACATAAAATGGCCAGGGCTGCACTTAAAATACATATGTTTTGAATTTTTTGGATAATTATCAATATCGATCAATACGATTTCTATTTTATCAACCGTATTTTTTGGACTATAAGTCACACTTTTTTTTCATTGTTTGGTCGATCCTGCGACTTACAGTCAGGTGCGACTTAAATATAAATTTTAAATGGTATTGAACAACATGGACCAGTGAGTAAACATTACCGTCTATAGCCGCGAGAGGGCTAGCTCAGTAGTTACCGTACCTGCCGTCTGAGAGACGCTTCTAGGATGGAGAAAAGGTGTTAGACTGAGGATCACCGGCGTGACGTTGGACTTTATACAAGGAGGAAGTCCCTCCTCCTTTGGCCGACGTCACTTCTGTATGCCAGTAAGGACTGGCGTAATGTAATAGAGCTTCTGGGCGACATGCACTAGGTGTCTCATTGTAAGATACCAAAACGAAGGTTGAAAAATAACTTTCCCGGTTTGAGTAGGTTGCTGACTCGTTATGCTAATTTACCTTTCACTCCTAGCTGTCCAACTGTGGATAAAATTTTTTTGTTGATTTGGTGGCTTTATTTTTCCTATATAGGTCTTAAAACTGTTTTGAATGGTTCTATTATTCACTTCTTTTTAGTTTTTATCTCTTTTGTCTCAGCACCTTGTCGTTTGTATTTTAGCTTGTGTAGCACCTTGTGCAGCATGTGGATTGTTGAAAAGTGCTACATAAATAAACTCCGATCGATTCCATTGATTACCCTATTCAACCTTCCAGGTATGGTCCATGTTATTCAGCCAGTTGTGGATGATGCATTTGTTGGCTTACCAGATTCAATGTCATTTTTTAGTCTTGGATTGTGTTAAAGAAATTTTAAAATAAATGTGACCTATAGTCCAGCGCAACTTACATGTTTTCTTCCTCTTTATGACGCCTTTTGGACTGATGCGACTTATAGTCTGAAAAATTGAATCTCAGGAAAGTAAAAAAAATAAATATATATATATATATATATATATATATATAAATATATATATATATATATATATATATATATATATATATATATATATATATATATATATATATCCTTACTGACTTAAAACAGGAACATGTACTCGGATTTAACGTCACAAAGAGAGAAACAATGTTAGTTTTTTTCATACATGCATCCATATGTCCGGTTTCAATTATAACCTTGGTGACCTTCGAGGTTCTTACACTTTTTTATTTATAAGCCCATATTTTTCCAGCCTCAAACGTTGTTTTTTTATATAACATTCTGAGTACAAAACAATCACAGTGAACTCCTAAAATAGGTTACGCAAATCTGTTTTATTTTGAGAGTGTGGCTGTTTTACAGCTTTTTTGGCATGTGGAATAACAGTGCTATTTTTAACTCTTACTTGCCAAATAAAGATGGCCGTGTTTTATAATGGATGCAGATTATTCAAAGCATGACTTATGCACATCAGCCTCTTTACTTTTTTGGTAAAAATCTAAAACAATCATCAGTTTTAGAGTGCTTTTTGCCATTTTAATGAGAAAATGGCCTGGAAATTCAAACATTTCTCCATACTGTAGACTGTGTAGAAACCGTAGACACAAAACAAAGGCCGGTAAAGTCGGGGGTCTTACCCAAGTCTACGAAACTGTCCAGGAAAGCCTGAAGGGCTGACATCAGGAAGGCTGTCTCCAACATGAAATTCAACCCTGGCTGGGATCATGTACTGGTGCGCCAGCAACTGCAGCTTCCTTATCCTGCTTCTCTCCGCCAGCTGGAGGGTGAGATGCTGAGGATAGGCGCAAAGCCTGTCCAAATGTTGATGCATAGAAGTTAGGCTTGGTTTAAAAGGCAGAAAAAAAGAGCAACTTTAGAAAACAGCGTGTTTATATATAAATAATAAAAACAGTCTGTCTGGCAGTCTACCCTGCCACGGGCACCAACTCACTACCAGGTGGTGATCTGTTGACTACCACTCTCTTGACCCCTGGCCCAAGGTGGCCACCTTGACGGACCTCCTTTTGGACAATGACGTTCCCCAGGAGTAGGACTGAAAGATTAATTGCATTTGCAATAATATCGCGATAGGATAAAACGCGATTTTCTAACCGCAATGGACGCGATTTGACGGGTCATGTGATCGGGGGGTGACTCGCTAGCAAAGTAACACAGAGGGAAAGTCGTTATCGTCTGCGACTTACCTGCCGAACAATGGACTCAAACTGGAAACCGACACAACTGAAGGTCTGTTACCAAAGGGGAGGAGGATTTTCTGTTTATTTGAGAGTTTGATTTACCTATAAAAATGTCAACAAGAAGACATTTGTTCGCTATACTATCCTGCACTTTAGTGTGTTTGATGCCACTGACTGGAGATCAGTCATTCATTTCGTATCTTATTTTATTTATTTATTTATAGACTGTCCTGTTAAAATCTGACAGTGTTTAAGCAGTGGAGTCCATATGTTTATATATCATGTTTCATGAAACATGAAAAGATGTTAATAAGGTAAAGCCACAGACTTGTTTCGTTTGTTGTTGTAATCTGTGCTTTAAATAAACCTGATTTATTTTGAAACAGATTTGTTTGTATATGTTTAAAAAGACATGAGAAATTAAACTGGGAGAAAAAAAAATTGGCATTATTGAGATAAAAAAATCACAATTAGATTATTTTCCAAAATCGTTCAGCCCTACCCAGGAGCATCACCGAATCCCTAGATGGCCGTTCCAGGACACCATCCAGAGACTCCAAGAAGGCTCGGTAATCTGAACTGCTGGTTTGTGCCTAAGCACAGACAATGGTCAGAAGCCTCCCTCCTACAACCTGAAGTCGCAAAGAGGCAACCCTCTCGCTCACTCAGAAGAACTCCAATATCAAGGCCCCCTCAGCAGGGGGAATGCACGTATCATCACACCTGCCCGACGCCTCTCTCCCTGAGCAAGTCCCGAGTAGAAGAGTTCTTCGGGCTGAGCCTGGCCGAGCGCCAGGAGCCAAAGTTCGACCACCAGGCGCTCGCCAGCAAGCTCCCCCTCAAGGCCGGGTTCTAGGAGGGTGCCCTGGAGTCCCTAATCCAGGCAAGGTATATCGCTCTTATGGTGCGCACACACTGAACGCTATTGAGGCGGCCTGAGCGAGGGATTTACATATGATCCCTACGCAAAAGGCGCGCTCAGGAGCGGCCAGCGGTGCGGACCGCGTGGTTAGAGCGATCAGGTGACTTTCGCTGGAGTTCTGAGCTTTTCAGAACTCCCATCAGGGACTGGATGTGGTCGTGACACACGGTGAGGAAGCACTGCGGAGACAAAGCCTTTTCAATGAAAATATAAGATAGAAAAATTCATGTTGATAGGGGATGAAGTACGGAATGCTCTTTGGAGGTTTGTGGGTGGCTTTGAAAAAAAGCCCTTTTAAATTAGCCCTTAAAAGACTGTCAAATCATTCATCATTTGTCCTTCTCTTGTGGCTCCAGAAGCGGCCAAGCCAGCCGCTTCTGCGGTCGGGTCGGGTCGGGTGCTCTGTCTGGCCAGTCTCCTGCTGCTCGGCTCTCTCCCACTGCTCTCGCTGCCTCTGTCTGAGCTCCACAGCGGGGAACAGCCTCCTATTTGAGGACGCGGGGACACAGTGAAGCGCGGTGAGGCCGCTGTCATCGTTTAAGTATGCGCAATGCACAGCGACCGACACCAGGGGGTTCAGGTGGAAGTTTCGCAGGAATCGGGTTCGGTGTGAACGCACCATTAGTCTGACCTAAGAGGGGAGCCTCTGAGGCCAACTTGATATGGGAGACCATAGATAAGATAAGATGCTTTTATTTGTCATTCTACATATAAGGTACATACATCAAAATTTCATAGATCAGATGGAGGGTTAGCCTGAGCCGCAGCGGCTGAACACGCCCCCACTAATGGCCGACCTGACCAGCATGTCTTTATAATAATAATAATAATAATAATAATAATAATAATAATAATAATAATAATAATAATTATTATTATTATTATTATTATTATTATTATTATTATTATTATTATTATTATTATTATTATTATTATACATCAAACTTACATAGCGCTTTTTTCGACACTTAAAGACATGTTCCAAAAAAACAAAACCACAGGAATATACCAAAAAACATCATACTAGGGAGAAGCAAGTTTAAATAAGATTAGATTTGAAGTTCTGTAATGAGTCTGAGTTCCCGATGGTTGGGGGCAGTGAGTACCAAAGGCTGGGGGCACCAGCAGCGAAGGCTCGGTCCGGTTTGGTACCGGTGACGGGTGTGAGGAGGTTGGTGTCTGCAGAGCGGAGGGAGCGGTGGGGTTTCAGGAGGTCAGTCAGACATATTATGAGGAGAAGAAACTTATACCGTATTGGTCAGGGAGCCAGTGAAGCTGTTGGAGGACGGGGGTGGCGTGGTCTCTGGACCGGCTACGGGGGGAGTAGGTGGGCAGCAGATTTCTGCATGGATTGTAATTTTTTTGAGGGAAGATGGAGTTAAGTCTGTTGCAGTAGTCGAGTCTAGAGGTGATTTAGTGGTAGGGGAAACCGGAGCGCCCGGAGGAAACCTACATGGATACGGGGAGGATATGCAAACTCTACACTGGGACTCGAACCCGGGAGGCAAGAGTGCTACCCGCTCTCCCACCGTCCCCCCAAAGCTCCAGACACCATAGCCCTCACGGTCATAGAGATACACAAACCACGTTAAGGTGGATGTTCAACTAGTATATCCATTTGATTACATCCAATTAAATAAATATAATAGTTGTTTTCACTTTCATTTACCAATAAAACAAATGGGTATTTATAAAACTTAATAAGCCATTTTTTTAAAAGCACTACGTGGATTTGGCAGTTTAGTTTAGTAGGAGCAAAAGTAAAAATGCCTGTTCGGATGGCAATGTTTGCCGACCTCATGCTACACTAATAAATAATCCAGGTTTAAATTACCTGCTGGATCTCCAACCATTGACAGTGGGAGCGTGGACCATGAGCTCCTTGGCACTGAAGTTATCCTCATGACTGGAAGAGCTGACCACAGTGAATCCTGTCTTCTTGGGCATCCCTCTGATAGACGCTGAAAGATAGTTTTCGTTTAGTCATTGACTAAAAACCGAACTAAAAAGAATACGACACGGCTGGTCGTAACAGGGCTGCTTAAGTTTAAAGGGCATGGTAGAAAATGATATTCTAACTTTACATCTAGAATTTGTCTTAGCTATGCCTTTTGGGAGCTGTTGGAGTTAGTAATTCTGTAAAATACATTAAAATAGACCTATATATTATTTTTTTTAAACTCAACTACTGGGTTGACAGGAGGGTGTGACTTGAAAAAAGGCTCAAAGTTTCCACTTAGTGCTGACTTATGTAATTCCAGCTCCAGTCCAAAAATAAATAAATAAATAAATAAACAGTTTATATGACGTTTACGTGGATTTCTCTTCGTCTATGTGACACAAACATGGCGTACATAACTTAAGAGGTGGCATTCTGGTGCGGACTTAAACGTGTTAAATTGGGTGGATGGGGGGTGCATTAGCTAAGCCGCAATAACTCATCCATCTGCCAACATAGCAAACGCGATCTAGTAACAGTAGCTGCCTGTATTCTGCGGAGCGACTTAAAAGCGCCTAAAGTGCGAAAAACGTCGTGACAGCCGCGGCTTTTTACCCACTTTTCTTAGTAAGCGCGCAGCTGGGAACACAAACGCCTTCTCTCTGGCATTTTGGAGACATCTTACCAGGAGCATTACCGTATTATTGACGACTCGCAGTCCCATCTCATCTCCATAACCACCGCTGACAACAACCTTTCCTCACATGCGCACTAGATGGGCCTCAAGGAATTCTGGTCTATGTAGTTTTTATTTCACGACGTGATTTTTCAGATGAAAAATAGTTTTCCTATGCCGTAGATTTGAGGGATTCCACTCAACTTAATCATATGAATGTTATGAAAATGATGTCTTTAAGATTTATGATCATTTTTATAAAAAATATATTTGTGAAAAAATAGGCGAAGTAACCTTTACATAATTTCTGTATAGATTGCTTTGATTTTTTTTTCCTTTTAGCTTGATTGCTTGAAGCTAACCAATCAATCAATAGACTTTATTTAAATTACAATACTCTTCCTACAACTAAATAACAAAAGGGCTTTTACAAAAGGTAAAATAGGAAACATGCATCTATAAGACAATACTAAAAAGTATAAAGAGAATATTTGTAAAAGGGATAGAATATGTCGAATTTGATTTCCATTTGTGATTAATAAAGTATTTTTGAATTGAATTTGAAATTGGACTTGGGATTGGCCAATCACTATGAGCAAAAGCACCAAAGACCCATACAAAAATATGAAAACAAGCAGACAAAACAAAAAATCTGGGGGGGAAATCATACCATATGACGAATAATGAAATAAAGCATAAAAGTGTTATCGCTGTCACTTCATTTGTCAATCGGTTAGAATTGGATAAAAGATAGATAACAGGAACGCATTGAGATCAAGCTGAAAAAGGAATAGAACAAAAAGATGAGAAATTCAAGTAGCCTATTTTAATGCCAAACTATTTATTACAATTCACAAATTTAGCTCTACGAAGACCTGACGAAGACTCATCATTTAACCAGACTTAAGAACAGTCTCTGGGTGTGTTGCCTTTAAAAGACGATTTCTTTATGCATGAAACAGAGGCTATTAACCATTTCGTAAGCCATTACTGTCATTCCTACTTGCCCAGTACCAAGGATGATGTATTTGCCAATAACCAACAGACCTTCCGCACAACACCGCCACCATCGTCCAGACTTGGCAGAAGGCGCTTGTTTATTTAGACGTAAAGTTTCAGTCTGTGAAGTTTTTTCAGCGAGAGATTTAGGCTGCTTCGGTCCACGGCTCAAGGTTTGCTTTTTAGTAGATTTTTCGGTCAAAGTCTTTGGCCGCTTCAATTCACAGCTCAAAGTTTGCGTTTTAGTCGATTTTTCGGTTAAAGTCTTTGGCTGCTTCAATTCACAGCTCAAAGTCGCCGCTTGCTTAGATTTTTCGGTTAAAGTATTTGGCTGCTTCAATTCACAGCTCAAAGTTTGTGTTTTAGTTGATTTTTCGGTTAAAGTCTTTGGCTGATTCAATTCACAGCTCAAAGTGTCCGCTTGCGTAGATTTTTTGGTTAAAGTATTTGGCTGCTTCAATTCACAGCTCAAAGTGTCCGCTTGAGTCGATTTTTCGGTTAAAGTCTTTGGCTGCTTCAATTCACAGCTCAAAGTGTCCGCTTGCGTAGATTTTTTGGTTAAAGTATTTGGCTGCTTCAATTCACAGCTCAAAGTTTGCGCTTTAGTCGATTTTTCGGTTAAAGTCTTTGGCTGCTTCAATTCACAGCTCAAAGTGTCCATTTGAGTCGATTTTTCAGCTTTAACAGTTTGGGCTTGGTGTTGGGATTCAACAACAGGGTTTTGTGTTATCTCTTGATCCATAGTTTCACCCAAAGCCTCAAATTCGTCTCTGAGGCTTTGAGTCGCTTTGTTATGCAGTAACTTATCCTCTTGAGTCAACTCCATTTGCCTCTTCAGATTTCTGATGGTATCTCTGAGACTCTCTGTTAACGTGCACAATTCGTCTATCAGACACTCATTTTGAGCTATCTTAGCATCCTGTTTTGCTTTTATCTCCTCCAGATTTAAAGTTACTTCCTCGGCTTGTTCTAGCTGATATCGAAGGTTTTGAACCTCTTTGCAATATTTGGCTTTCAGATTTTTTGTGTCTTCTACCGCCGCTGCTATCTTGGATTTCAGGGAACCCACTTCTATTTTTAAGTTAGCATTCTGCTTTATCAGAGAGGATTCATGTTCCATTATTTCCTCTTCTTCGTCCATTAGATGGTTGTTCAGTGACCTCAACGTGTGGATCTTATGTCCCAAATGAGCGATTTCTTCTGAGAGTTGATTTTTTTGATCCTGGTGTTTCTTTTCACGCATTTCTAACTGATGCTCCATGTGGTACAGGGTTTCTCTCAGCTGTTCGTTCTCCTGTGTAGTTCTGGCATACCTTCCTTCAAGTGCCTTCACCTCAGCAGACAGCTGCGTGTAGAGGTCCTGAAAGTTTTTTTCGGTGTCCTCCTGACAGTTTTCCATCATCTGCTCTTTAGTTGCTGCCTGTTGTGCGTTCAAATAAAGGTGTTTCCTATTAGCTCCGCTGTGCTGACAGGATATATACTGATAAGTTAGTTGCAGATCTCCAGCTTTTCACTTGTTCGGCAAGTAAAATTCAGGAGAATCCTCTTCCAACTCTTTCCCTCCTTTGGAACTAGCGTCATAGTCTGTTACCCTTCTAAATTCCATATCCCTTGATACGTCATAGGTTACTGCGTCACTGTTTTCTCTGAGCGTGACAACGGGTCACGTGGCCCTAGAAGTCGCCGATCGCTTCTGCCCGTCACGTCAAAACTAACCGTGTGGCGTCGTTTCCAATAACTCCGATGTTTTTGGGGATTTTTTTTTTTTTTTTCATTTTTTTTCTTTTTTCTCTTTTTGTGTCTTTTTGTTTTAACGCAATGGCGGATCGCGCAGCAGCTGATGGAAGTTAGCCTTTTGAGCGGTTTATTATCCAATTAGCAAGTTGGCCAGCAGCAATCAACATGCTTTTTGTTGTTATTTTTTATTTTTGTTAATTACCCTAAATGAATTTCAGTTCAAAAAACCATTTAAATGACTCTGAGGAATGTATTGCATGTATCTATCTATCTATCTATCTATCTATCTATCTATCTATCTATCTATCTATCTATATATATATATATATATATATATATATATATATATATATATATATATATATATATATATATATATATATGATTTTTTTCTTGTAATCAAACATCAGTCTGATTTAAAAGTAGCAAGTAGGCTACTATACCTGCATTTGTCACCTACATAGCCTATGATATGTATGTGCATGAAGGTTAGAGGAAGATCTTCATATAGTAACAGTCAACCTAGAATCCTTAGTGGGCTAAGTGGTACAGTGGTGAGTGACTGGCTTTTAACTTCACTTAAAAAAAACTATTATTATTATCATTATAATAGTTATAATAATATCCATCCATCCATCCATCTATTTTCTTACTCGCTTTATCCCTCATGGGGTCGCGAGGGGTGCTGGTGCCTATAATTAATAATATAATAATTATTATTATTCGTTTACTGGAGCAGAAGAATATGGTGAAGAAACAGTTCTTCAGTGAGCCAACAGGTGGTGCTGAAAGGGCAACTGTGAAATTTAGAACCAACAATTGTCACGCATACAAAGCACACAAAATGTATAAAATATTGACCTTAATAGCAAAGAACAACAATTCTAGTTGGTTTTTTTCTATTCCATACTGCTAGTATTAATAATAAGTAAACCCAAAATGACAACTGAAGGTTCTGATCTTAGACTTAGACTTTCTTTATTGTCATTTTGTAGCACAGAGTGCATACAGAACGAAATTTCGTTTTTTCATACAGCTCAGAAAGATTGCAGTAACTCTACAGGATACCTTGCAGTGAATTTACAGTACAGGATAAGAAAAATGCAGTGGTAAATCACAGTCAAATACAGGATAACTTTCAATTTAACTTTCGGATAAAGTGCAGCAGTGAGCAGTAGGCAGGTTGAAATGTAAAGACAATGTAAGCAATGTAAACAAATATGCAGTAAGGTGCAGCAGTGATTTAACAATAGACAGTTGCATTGTAAACAGTTTTGCAGTACGTTTCCGGAAAAAGTGCAGCAGCGATATTGAAGGATACATACAAATGTGCAAATTAGCGGGTCGAGTGTGGTACTCCGTCCGTTTTTATACTTCAGCAGTTCAACAGTCTGATGGCAGCAGGGAAAAAGCTTTTGCAGAACCTGGTGGACCTGCAGCGGATGCTGCGGAACCTCTTTCCAGAGGGCAGCAGGGAGAATAGTCCATGGTGGGGGTGTGAGGGGTCTCTGATGATGTTACGGGCTCGAGACACACAGCGCTGCGATGAAATGTCTTTAATGGACGGAAGAGGAGCCCCGATGATCCCTTCTGCTGTCCTCACCACTCTCCTCACGTTCTTCCAGTCGGAGGCACTGCAGCCTCCACACCACACAGAGAGACAGCTGGTCAGAATACTCTCTATGGTGCTTCTGTAAAAGGTCGTGAGAATGGGCGGGGGCAGGCGGGCTCTCCTCATCCTCCGCAGAAAGTACAGTCGCTTCTGTGCCCTCTTCACCAGTGACATGGTGTTCATAGTCCAGGTGAGGTTGTCCGTGATGTGCACCCCCAGGAACTTGGTGCTGCTGACCACCTCCACAGCTGAGCTGTTGATGAGCAGTGGAGCATGGTGAGGCCGGTTCTTCCTGAAGTCGACGATGATCTCCTTCGTCTTCTCCACGTTCAGGATAAGGCTGTTGTCTCTGCACCAGCCCACCAGCTGCTCCACCTCCTCTCTGTAGTCCTGGTCGTTGTCGTCTCTGATCAGGCCCACCACCGTTGTGTCGTCCGCAAACTTCACGATGTGATTGGTGGTGAACCTGGGGACGCAGTCATGTGTCATCAGGGTGAACAGCAGGGGGCTCAGGACGCAGCCCTGAGGGGAGCCCGTGCTGAGGGTGATGACATCAGAGGTGTTCTGTCCGACCCGGACTGACTGAGGTCTGTTGGTTAGGAAGTCCAGCAGCCAGTTGCGAAGGGGTGTGCTGAAGCCCAGATGCTCCAGTTTTCCCACCAGATGCTGTGGGATGATGGTGTTGAACGCTGAACTGAAGTCCAGGAACAGCATCCGCACGTGCGTGTTCTTCTCCTCCAGGTGTGCCAGGCTCAGGTGAAGAGCAGAAGAGATGGCGTCCTCAGTGGAGCGGTTCCGTCGGTAGGCAAACTGGAACGGGTCGAGTGTTGGGGGGAGACTGGAGACGATGTGTTCCTTCACCAGCCTTTCAAAGCACTTCATCATGATGGGAGTCAGTGCAACAGGCCGGTAGTCGTTGAAACAGGTGACTTGAGGTTTCTTTGGCACCGGAATGATGGAGGCAGACTTGAAGCATGCTGGCACTGTGGCTTGGTCCAGCGAGGTGTTAAAAATGTCTGTGAGGACACCAGCCAGCTGACCTGCACACTCCTTGAGCACCCGCCCAGGTATGTTGTCGGGGCCTGGGGCCTTTCGCGGGTTGACTCTCCTCAGAGTCTTCAACACGTCGGCAGTGTCAAGGCAGAGGACCTCCTCTTCCTGATGGGGAACAGCTTTCACTGCTGGAGTGCTGTTTAGTGCCTCAAACCTCCCAAAGAAGTTATTTAGTCCATTGAGGAAGTCAGCATCAACTTCACCCACCGGGGGGGGAGGGCGTGTTGTATTCAGTGATCGCCCGGATGCCTTTCCACATGCTCCTGGTGTTGCTGGCATCGTGGAAAAGCTCCTGGATTTTCTGGCTGTGGTTCCGCTTTGCAAGCCTGATGGCACGGTTCAGGTTGGCTCTCGCTGTCCTCAGAGCCTCCTTGTCAAAGAGGAGATTAGGATATCTAAATATGGTTCTGACAACATATAGCATCCAACTTTTTGGCCTCCTATGTTTTCTTGTGAACACTTTGAGTTGACTTGTGTGTGGGTTGGTGACATACTGATAATTCCAGCCTTGCATGCCTTAAAAGTTTGTTTTGATGTTTGTTTTAAATTTTCTGTATAATTTTTTTATTTTTGTCTTTTTAATCATGTTATATTTGTATGCTCTGTCTCTGTGAGGCATTTGGGTGCTCACAATAACAACATACAAAATTTCACAAGTTACATTCATTCGACTTTGGATTTCCTGATGTAAAAACTGTTGTGCAAAGAATAATTTTCCATCCGAGCTGAAGTGATCATATTTTATTCTGTCAAATAAGGAATTAGTTATTGTTGTTGTTTCTTCTTCTTTTTTTTTTTTTTTTTGGGGGGGGGGGGGGGGGGGGGGGGGGATTGAGATCATGGTAAAATGTATGTATTATAATGAACTTTACTTCGTATTGCTTGTAACATAAATTGGGTCCTGTACAGGGAGTTGCAATTAAACAAATGTTGAATGATTGAGCCTTCGGGATGTTTTGTGGAATCCAACATTGAACATTTAAAACATATTTTTCAAAGAAAACCAGCAACATATATTTCTCAGAATATTTCCAATGCAAACAATGCAAAAAATTAGGAATTGTGAAAAAGATGTAATTGTAGATAAACATTTAAAATGAACCCACCAATGTTGATTACTGAAAGGTCATGGCCAGTGATGGTTTTTGTTGAGTGTTTGCAGTTGAAAGTCCAGGGCTGGGTCTTGGTGCTACGTGTTCTGGAGAAAGGATCTAGCAACATGGATCTACAACTGTCTGCTCTGTATTGGTTGGTGGAGCAACAAAAAGCACTACTGGGAGTGACTGTGCCTCAGTGGGGAAGAGTCATTGTCTTACAATCAGAAAGTTGCAGGTTCAGTTTTAACATCCTGCCACATGTCAAATGTTTCTATGCAAAGACACCTAACCTCAGGTGGCGCACCCCCACACAGCTGCCATGCCAACGCAGGACGACCTATTCTCACAAACGCTTCAAAACATCTTCTATGCGATTCCCTTTTTGAACAAAACATCTGAAATAAAACAGCTTCTAGATTACACTATGATTTATTGAGATTCATAAACACCGTTTTGTTCCCTGGCTGGTCTGCTCATAGAGATTATATACGTAGATGCCTCATTGGGCTTGTTCTGCCTATGCTGCGAATGAGTCAGAGCGTCCGCCATGTTGAATGTGGCAAATCTGCTGTTAGACTCAGACACTCAAACAGTATCAGAGGGACTTTAATCTCAGAATATACTTTATATTCGTAATATTTTAATTTTTGTAATATTACAAGATTATTTTCATATCCCTTTAGCTTCATTCTCTTGACTTTATTATCGTAAAGAATACAAATAATTAAAATAATCTAACCTGGCCCTATTACTCCAAGACTAAAATAGACTATTCTGGAAATGTTCCCTCTTAGTTCTCATAATATGACGTTTTTCTCACAACATTACCACTTTTGTCCTTTTACTTTATTCTGCTATGACTTTTTTCTCATATTAGCAAATTGTCTCTTTAATACTCCCCCAAAAAGTCTGTTGCTAATCTGTGTCTATACCAGATCTTAAAAGGTTCACACGGTTTTATGAAACAATGAATACCACAATGTTTAGATTTGACCAATTGATTTTTATATTCATAGCACATACACATATATACAGGGATTGGACAATGAAACTGAAACACCTCTCATTTTAGTGTGGGAGGTTTCATGGCTAAATTGGACCAGCCTGGTGGCCAATCTTCATTAATTGCACATTGAACCAATAAGAGCAGAGTGTGAAGGTCCAATTAGCAGGGTAAGAGCACAGTTTTGCTCAAAATATTGCAATGCACACAACATTGTGGGTGACATGGGTGAGTTCAAAAGAGAACAAATTGTTGGTGCACGTCTTGCTGGCGCATCTGTGACCAAGACAGCAAGTCTTTGTGATGTATCAAAAGCCACGGTATCCAGGGTAATGTCAGCATACCACCAAGAAGGACGAACCACATCCAACAGGATTAACTGTGGACACAAGAGGAAGCTGTCTGAAAGGGATGTTCGTTTGCTAACCCGGATTGTGTCCAAAAAAACATAAAACCACGGCTCCCCAAATCACGGCAGAATTAAATGTGCACCTCAACTCTCCTGTTTCCACCAAAACTGTCCGTCGGGAGCTCCACAGGGTCGATATCCACGGCCGGGCTGCTATAGCCAAACCTTTGGTCACTCGTGCCAATGCCAAACGTCGGTTTCAATGGTGCAAGGAGTGCAAATCTTGGGCTGTGGATAATTTGAAACATGTATTGTTCTCTGATGAGTCCACCTTTACTGTTTTCCCCACATCCGGGAGAGTTATGGTGTGGAGAAGCCCCAAAGAAGCGTAGCACCCAGACTGTTGCATGCCCAGAGTGAAGCATGGGGGTGGATCAGTGGTGGTTTGGGCTGCCATATCATGGCATTCCCTTGGCCCCATACTTGTGCTAGATGGGCGCGTCACTGCCAAGGACTACCGAACCATTCTGGAGGACCATGTGCATCCAATGGTTCAAACATTGTATCCTGAAGGAGGTGCCGTGTATCAGGATGACAATGCACCAATACACACAGCAAGACTGGTGAAAGATTGGTTTGATGAACATGAAAGTGAAGTTGAACATCTCCCATGGCCTGCACAGTCACCAGATCTAAATATTATTGAGCCACTTTGGGGTGTTTTGGAGGAGCGAGTCAGGAGACATTTTCCTCCACCAGCATCACGTCATGACCTGGCCACTATCCTGCAAGAAGAATGGCTTAAAATCCCTCTGACCACTGTGCAGGACTTGTATATGTCACTCCCAAGACGTATTGACGCTGTATTGGCCGCAAGAGGAGCAGCCAATACAGCGTCAATACACCATACTAATACTAATAAAATAATTGTGGTCTAAAACCAGGTGTTTCAGTTTCATTGTCCAACCCCTGAATATTTCTCTCTCTCTTTCTCTGTTTCTCTGTCGCACGGCCCAGCTCCGCTAGGTGGCGACAACGCGCCTCAAGCTGGGCGTGAGCCTCCCGGAAGCCTCGCAGAAGAAGAGCTGCTTCTGTTTTGGGCAGCGTGAGCGACATGGAGCAGTGGCCCGAGGTAGACAAAGCAGCCGCAGAGAGGAGACGCGAGCTGGTTCTGCAGGGCAGCGGTGTCGATAAGAGGATTTCCTCCTGCGGGGGGCTCCCCTCCTCTCTCTACGGCCTCCAGCTGCTGAATTACCTGGAGGTCAGCCAGTGCCCGAGTCTGACGGAGATCCACGGGCAGATCCAGCATCTGACCAACCTGCAAAGCCTGGTCCTGTGCAGGAACAAGCTGGCATCCGTCCCGGATGTCCTGGGCGCCCTGAAGTCGCTGAAGGTCCTGGATCTGTCCGGCAACAGCCTGAAAGATTTGCCGCAGGGAATCACCCGGTTAAAGGAGCTGAACACCCTCAACGTGAGCTGCAACTGCCTGGAGGCTCTCCCGGACGGGCTGAGTCAGTGCACCAAGCTGTCCACCATCAATGTCTCCAAGAACCACATCACCGCTTTCCCTCCCGACCTCTTCTCCGAGCGCCTGGATCTGCTCAGCGCCCTGGTGGCTTCCGATAACTCCATCCTGGAGCTCAGGGGAGACATTCACAAGCTCTCAGCTCTGAAGGTGAGCCCATCTTCCACCCCGGGCCCGTTTTCTTCCTGTTTCTGCGGGGGATTGCATGTGCACACACACACATGTGAAGGGGATGTAGAATGACGCATGGTTAAATCCAGGAAAGCTAATCTCCCAAGTTGGTGGGAGAGAGATGTAGCTAAAAGCAGCACCTGAGATGGGCGTCACCATCCAGACAGCCAGAGCTACACGTGGTCCAGTCAAAGTGCTAAGTCCAAATGAGAATCTGTGACAGGACTCAGAAAGTGTCGTGCTTACAAACACCCATCCAGTCTGACTGAGCTGGACCTACATAGACTTATATACAAGCTGGTGGAAGGGAACGCACATGCGCACTCTTTTCACAATTGTGTTTGTAATAAATGTGTAATAAATGTGTAATAACCGTGTATCCTTTTCCTTCTACTTGGCATGAATGCACTCCTTGGTGTTGTGACACCTAAACTAAGCTGCATGCATGCGGTCCTGTCCTCCCTGCCCCCCCCCCCCCCATCCCCCACCTCCACAGGTGCTGGACGTCTCCAACAACAAGCTGAGCGAGATCCCCTCCGATCTGAGCGACTGCCCCAAGCTCAAGGAGATCAACTTCAAGGGCAACAAGCTGAGCGACAAGCGCCTGGAGAAGATGGTCAACGGCTGTCAGACCAAGTCCATCCTGGAGTACCTGAGGGGCAAAGGTAGGGGACGGCAGTGCGAAGAGGGGGGTGATGCCGACAACAAGAAGAAAAAGCAGCAGCAGAGGAAGAAGAAGGGGAAGGCGGCAGAGGAGCCAGACGAGGTGGAGGAGCTGGACAAGATGGTGGTGAGGGTGCTCCACGTCTCCGAGGCGCCCACAGCGCTCACGGTTAAGGTCAGCGCTGAGGTCAAGGATGTCCGGCCGTACCTGGTGTGCTGCCTGGTCAGAGGAATGAACCTGAAGGCGGGCAATGCTCTGAAACGCTTCCTAATTGCTCAGGTAAAACCAAGTCATCAAAAAGAACATGTTTATGGATGGGTACCTGCTTCCAATTAGGGCTGGACGATAATTCAGTAGCAATATAAATCGATCAAAAGACGATGATAGAAAAAAAGGGTCAATAAAAAGTTCAATAGAATAAAAGTTTTCCTTCCTTTTACATTCTAGACCATTATGTAGATTAATATTACAGACATTACATCCTCCCAACCAATCACAAACATAGACCCAGGAATGCTCAGTTACCAAGCTCCGCCCCCTTCAAAGAGTTTAGAGAGCACCCATTCTTTTCTTTTTTTTTTTAACTTGCAGTTTTGGTAAAAAGTTGGTTGAATAAAAGGTTTGAATTCAGTTTTTCTGTGTTCCGTATCCAAATACAGGTCGCTAAGCAAAAGCATAAAATGGTCAGGGCTGAATTTGTTGATAATTATCGATATCGATCAATATGATTTCAATTTTATCGACATCTTTTTTTTCTATATCGTCCAGCCCTACTACTAATTAGTAATGAGTAACCTGGCAACCCGTTTGCTTTACAGACCAAGCTCCACGAGGATCTGTGCGGTAGAAGAACGATCGCAACTATAGCGACCCATGACGCGCAGCTGGTGAAGTGTCCGCTTGTGTATGAGGTGAAACCACCGACCCAACTCAAGGTATGCGGCTGCAGAGGACATCCGCTTTGAAACATCCTGTTTCTTGAACTGTATTTCGAAACAAATCATCCAAAACCAGACGTTAAGAAAGCTCTCAGAAAACCTGAAAAACAACAGATTAGCGGCAAAATGTTACAGCAACCTCTGAACCTTTGGGTAAAAATGAATTAGCCATGACTGGTAGAGCGCTTCTTCACGGTAAATGTACACTGATTGTCTCAGATCGTCTCCCTGGGTCGGCGGGAGATGACGGCCGTCGAGCTGATAAGGCACCTTCACCTGGAGGCCGACGAGCTCAGGAAGCAGAAGAAGAGGCAAAACGTGACCGGCCTCCACAAGTCAGTACCACACATTACCTCCACAGAGGGCTGACCTACCTCACGCTGAAACATTTTAAGCTCAATAAAGACGTTTCATGAAAGAAACGAGGAGGAATTTCCACAACCGCTGCATGGGAGGCCTGCCTGCTGCTCTGTTTATACACACGCAGGGATTTCTGCATTAGTATCTGGAATCGCCGCTATGCGTCTCAGACGGGATATCAGGATATACAGGCGCATCTCAAATGAGTAGAATATCAGTTAAAGGTTTATTAATATTAGTACAGTTACGTATTTTATAGCTTTTATTTCTTCTAACTTTAGCTAGGAATAAAATTGTGGATCAATGGAGACAAAAATATGAAATTTGACCAGTAGAAAGTTTTTTTTTTAGAGGCCTTGTATGGCCATGTTATGACTTACACAGTCACAAGAAAAACAGCTAAACTGGCAATTGTCCAGCTAACACTGGCCCCTTCCACAAGTAAAGTAAGCAGCTGTTTTATGAAATGTTTATTTCAGGATCGGGGGAGATCGGCAAACACAAATAAGGACTCAAACACTGTTTCTGTTAGAATATAAGGCACACATTTATTATTCCCCACAGAACACAGCAACACAAAACAGCAAGCACTTCGCACACGCAAAGTAGCAAGCACTTAAAGCCTGGCAAGCTTTCAAACAGGCGTGTTGTTCCATCTCTTACCATGGATAGGACTGGGAAGTCGGTCAGTCCGGTTAGAGCACAATCCACGCGGCCGGGCGTCCATACAACCCATGGCTGACTTCAACGACTGAGGGCAGTCCCCTCCTTTTTATACCAATAAACAAAGTATCAGATGGGAGGGAGAGTGGCCACTTCTCCCTCCCATCTGAGCTGTTCGTCCCGTTTCCAAAACAAAAAACGTTCCCAGCATCTCAGCAGTGTGTGAAGCAAAATAATATTGCAAACTCAGATAATAGCGCAAATATAAGCAAAATAAGGAATACAGAATCAGTCTTTCCCACAACACATTGCCATAGGTTCCCACCACAAGTTAAAACAAGTTATAGCAAAATAACACATGTGGTTCTTAATTTTATGTGAGCAACATAACAGACACGAGCATATATGTTGCTCTTAGTTTAAAATTAACCAGTTTTTCCCAAAATACATTGTCAAAGAGCAAAAATAATTCTTTAATATATCAGCAGCTAATGGTCTTTGTTAAAAAAACCGTCTGTTCCGGGTGCTGCATGCAAGCATATGGGTGGGAAGTTTAGTGGAAGGAAAAACGGTGGTACAAAAAGGTGCACAAGCAACAGGAATCCTTTTTTAATCACCCGTATACGCATTTTAGGAGGAACAGCGCTTCGGGTTTCTATCAACCTTAGCAGAATGAAATGTTTGAAACGTATTGCTGTCTATGATGAGTCGATATGAGATTCACTTTTTGAATTGACCCATTGACTCTTGGTTTGTCTCTGCCGAATAGTTTATCAGTTTCTGCTTCTACAGATACCTGCAGCTTTTGGAAGGAAAATCCTTCTACCCCTGCTTAGTGGACGCCGAGGGAGACGTGATCTCGTTCCCACCGATCACTAACAGCGAGAAAACCAAGGTCTGTGCGTGTATCTCTTTTTTTCTCCAGCCGATTTTACTATCAAACCGATGTTTGGAGAAATCAAAGAATTATATTTGGGAAGTGCATCCGGTTGTGGTTCCTGTTGTCATATAATCACATTTATGCTAACCTCTTTCTTGTGCAGATCAGGAAGACAACCAAAGAGCTGCTGATAGAAGTGACGAGCTCAACCAGCCTGCAGACCTGTAAAGATGTCTTGGACGCTTTGATCATCGTGAGCTTCCGCTTTTCTGTCTCTTGTTTTTCCTACTTACTTTTTTTTTTTTCTCTCCCTGTTGATCACAAACTGAATTGAACTTTCACACCTGACAGCGCCGGTGATGTGAGAAAATAAATCGCTGCGTTTCACGTCCCAGTTTGTCCTCAGGGTGGCAGTAAAGGAATCCGTCCGCCCACCTCTATCCATGCTAGTCACAGTAGAGGAATGTCGGCGGAAATATGTGTTTTCAGTTAATTTCCACACTCTTATTGTGAACAAATTAATATGATTTTAGATAGAATGTAGATTTAAAAAAAAAAACGATTAAGGTTTATTCTTTTAGAACCAGCAAATTACAGATCAGCTTTCTTAGACTTAGACTTAGACTTAGACTTAGACTTTCTTTATTGTCATTTTGTAGCACAGAGTGCATACAGAACGAAATTTCGTTTTTTCATACAGCTCAGAAAGATTGCAGTAACTCTACAGGATACCTTGCAGTGAATTTACAGTACAGGATAAGAAAAATGCAGTGGTAAATCACAGTCCAATACAGGATAACTTTCAATTAACTTTCGGATAAAGTGCAGCAGTGAGCAGTAGGCAGATTGAAATGTAAAGACAATGTAAGCAATGTAAACAAATATGCAGTAAGGTGCAGCAGTGATTTAACAATAGACAGTTGCATTGTAAACAGTTTTTGCAGTACGTTTCCGGAAAAAGTGCAGCAGCGATATTGAAGGATACATACAAATGTTCAAATCAGCAGGTCGAGTGTGGTACACAGTCCGTTTTTATACTTCAGCAGTTCAACAGTCTGATGGCAGCAGGGAAAAAGCTTTTGCAGAACCTGGTGGACCTGCAACGGATGCTGCGGAACCTCTTCCCAGAGGGCAGCAGGGAGAATAGTCTATGGTGGGGGTGTGAGGGGTCCCTGATGATGTTACGGGCTCGAGACACACAGCGCTGCGATGAAATGTCTTTAATGGAGGGAAGAGGAGCCCCGATGATCCCTTCTGCTGTCCTCACCACTCTCCTCACGTTCTTCCAGTCGGAGGCACTGCAGCCTCCACACCACACAGAGAGACAGCTGGTCAGAATACTCTCTATGGTGCTTCTGTAAAAGGTCGTGAGAATGGGCGGGGGCAGGCGGGCTCTCCTCATCCTCCGCAGAAAGTACAGTCGCTTCTGTGCCCTCTTCACCAGTGACATGGTGTTCACAGTCCAGGTGAGGTTGTCTCTGATGTGCACCCCCAGGAACTTGGTGCTGCTGACCACCTCCACAGCTGAGCTGTTGATGAGCAGTGGAGCATGGTGAGGCCGGTTCTTCCTGAAGTCGACGATGAGCTCCTTCGTCTTCTCCACGTTCAGGATCAGGCTGTTGTCTCTGCACCAGCCCACCAGCTGCTCCACCTCCTCTCTGTAGTCCTGGTCGTTGTCGTCTCTGATCAGGCCCACCACCGTTGTGTCGTCCGCAAACTTCACGATGTGATTGGTGGTGAACCTGGGGACGCAGTCGTGCGTCATCAGAGTGAACAGCAGGGGGCTCAGGACGCAGCCCTGAGGGGAGCCCGTGCTGAGGGTGATGACATTGGAGGTGTTCTGTCCGACCCGGACTGATTGAGGTCTGTTGGTTAGGAAGTCCAGCAGCCAGTTGCGAAGGGGTGTGCTGAAGCCCAGATGTTCCAGTTTTCCCACCAGATGTTGTGGGATGATGGTGTTGAACGCTGAACTGAAGTCCAGGAACAGCATCCGCACGTGCGTGTTCTTCTCCTCCAGGTGTGCCAGGCTCAGGTGAAGAGCAGAGGAGATGGCGTCCTCAGTGGAGCGGTTCCTTCGGTAGGCAAACTGGAACGGGTCGAGTGTTGGGGGGAGACTGGAGACGATGTGTTCCTTTACCAGCCTTTCAAAGCACTTCATCATGATGGGAGTCAGTGCAACAGGCCGGTAGTCATTGAAACAGGTGACTTGAGGTTTCTTTGGCACCGGAATGATGGAGGCAGACTTGAAGCATGCTGGCACTGTGGCTTGGTCCAGCGAGGTGTTAAAAATGTCTGTGAGGACACCAGCCAGCTGACCTGCACACTCCTTGAGCACCCGCCCAGGTATGTTGTCGGGGCCTGGGGCCTTTCGCGGGTTGACTCTCCTCAGAGTCTTCAACACGTCGGCAGTGTCAAGGCAGAGGACCTCCTCTTCCTGATGGGGAACAGCTTTCACTGCTGGAGTGCTGTTTAGTGCCTCAAACCTCCCAAAGAAGTTATTTAGTCCGTTGAGGAAGTCAGCATCAACTTCACCCACCGGGGGGGAGGGCGTGTTGTATTCAGTGATCGCCCAGATGCCTTTCCACATGCTCCTGGTGTTGCTGGCATCGTGGAAAAGCTCCTGGATTTTCTGGCTGTGGTTCCGCTTTGCAAGCCTGATGGCACGGTTCAGGTTGGCTCTCGCTGTCCTCAGAGCCTCCTTGTCACCAGACTTGAAGGCTGAGTTCCGTGCTTTTAGCGCTTGACGGACCTCCGCAGTGATCCAGGGTCGTTGGTTGGCTCGGGTGATGATGGTCTTGGTGGTGCTGACGTCCTCAATGCATTTGTTGATGTAGGCTGACACAGTCATGGCGTACTCATCAATGTTGATCTTGTCCTCATAAGTTGCTGCAGCTTTGAACATGTTCCAGTCAGAGCACTCAAAACAGTCCTGGAGCGCCTCCATTGCGCCCTCAGTCCACACCCTCACCTGCCTCGCTGTCTGGACAGCCTCTGAATAATCGATACAACACGGTCTGGCGGAGCTAAACCGCTGTTGGCGTTTCATGCACTGCAGCTACTCCTCTTCTGAGTGGAGATTTTTTTATTCCCCAAGGGAAACGCTTCAGAATGACACGCTGCTCCAGGAAAATGTAGAAAGTACCTCATACCTCATTTTTGCCTAACAGAGTTGCAAAACCCCAGAACGGCTTAATTTTTCAGGCCTTTTGCTGCCAAGCTGCTGTCAGCTGTGAAGCCTAAACGAGGTTCTCACTGGGGAGCCGACACACTGATTAAAATGCATCTTTTTTAGGTTTCTGTTCGGTGATTACTACATTGTGGGCAATTGTGGCTCAGTGTGTGGAGTAGCTGGAGGATTGTGGTTTGGATTCCACACGCTGTTATGATTAGTTTATAAACAGGTTGGTGTTTTGTCCCCAGAAAATGGCAGAGCTGAACAAGTTCACCGCGGAGCACCAGGAGGAGGCGGGCTCAGACGGAGAGAGCGACGGCGCACCGGAGCCGCCCGCCGGCACCGACGCCTCCAGCCAGCTCGTTGTTCAACAGGTCCGGACCGTCGACCAGGACGGCAACCTGAAGGTCGTCTACCCGTCAAAAACGGATCTGTCCAAAGAAATTAGTAACTTGACGGTCATTTGGTCATAACGCTTCAAGTTTACATCCGATGGGTTATTTTAACAGTTTAATCTTTTGGACCCTAAGCTTCTTAGATTCATTTTGCTATCAAGCAGTAGTCTAAAAATACACATTCATAAAATACAACATTTGCATTAAATACCGCCTGAGTGTCAATGTGCTTATTTAATTATTGTAGGGATTCTTCAAATAAAAAAAACACAAGGCAAATAAATTGTAAGAAAAAAGAAGAAAATTAAAAGAATCCCTGGAAGCATGTCAAAGAATAAATACTCAGTCAGGTTGTCTGTTTCCCTGTGACTTTTAAGCAAATGGCCATTGGTCAATGTCACCAACTTTCACTGGTTTCTTTTTGTTGTATTTCTGCAGATTTATTTTAAGAAGGTAACTTTAACACCGCTACCCATTGTTGATTCTCATTATTTTTTTTGCCTAATCCTATCCCTCATGCAGCAGACAACAGTGTAACTAAACCAGAATGCGGAGGTCAGTCTGAATAAATACAAAGACGCACAGTAACCAAGACATGAACGTTAAATTTATTATTCCTTGACTGTTTTCCTATTACTAAAGCCTGAGTAATATATATGCCCCCCATGGGGAACCCACATATAATATACACTTGTGAACATCGGCTGGAAAATAATCCTTCTGTCTAGTAAAACATCATCATGGCCTATTCTAATCTCAGTATAATTTTGTACTTGAAATAAAATGCTATAAGTGCTACTAACGCATTCTCCAGTTCTTGTGTGTGATCATACAGAGCACTCTGAAGCCACTCAAACATCTGCAAAAAAAACACACAGAAAAAACAGATTGTTTTTTTTGGATCAGAAAAGCTACTTCCTGTTAAAGACCATGAACGTCATGTGGACGCACCATTTCAGCGCACAAAGACAAAAGCCTTTAAGCTACTCACATTCACATGTGTATGCCACCTCCAGGTACTTGAACGTGCCTACGCAGGGGTCTCCAAAAACCGAGTTTCTGGCTTGGATTGTGCAGCTGTTCTTCCCGTTACAGCTGTGGATGGCCAGGTGACAGACACATCATCAGTGCTTTATTTCCCATTTTAACAAGACGTGTGTCCTTTCATTTAAAGCCAATTTTCCCTTTACCTTCTTTCGTATATATTTTCTGTTATTCCAAGGTTGGATAGATATCTACGTGCTAAAAGCCTCAGCTGTGATTGGTTTATTAATATGTCTTTGGAAAGCCTGTGGGCCTATAGATTTTTATTTTTTACATTTCCTTGCAAAAGTATCTAAATCCTTTGAGCGTTTCCTCGTTTTAATTTAAAACCACCAACCTCAATGTATTGTCGTACCCAATTGTGAAGTAGAGAGAAAGCGATTTAGACTTCAAAACACTTGGTGAAGGTAAATCTGAAAAGTAGGCACATGTAATCACCCTCCTCAGTCAATATGTTGTAAAGCATCCTCTCTTAATTACAGCTGCAATACGTCTGGTGTGTGTTCTTAGTAGCTTACAAGTCCTGCTATAGATTGTCATTTGCGTTCAAGTTCAGATTTGACTAGACCACTCCTAAACTTCACTTTTTTTTTTTTTTTTTTTATCTCTCATTTGCCAGTGTGCTTTGGGTCACTGTCCTGCTGCATAACCCAGGTGTGCTTGTGCTAGACGGTAGACGGACCATCAGAGGTTAACCGCTCTTCAATCTTTTCAATCTTTTCTCCAGTTGTGGTACTCACTTTGCCCCAAAGTCTTAGATGAGGCGTTCACCCCTTTGCAGATTGATTGATGGATGTCAGTTACTTTTTTCTTATTTATTACATTTATTTAGATCAGGGCGTGGTGTGTGGCCATTTGAGACATTTTGGCCTCCATGTTGTCAGACAGGTTTTATTAAACGACTTAGCAAAGAGAAGCAATTATTTTTCACAAAGTGCTGAGTTGGATTGGATAGTTGTGTTTTTTTCCCTTGAACACAGCTATTCATTAATACTTTAGTCTTTTTTTGTCTGATATTTTGATGATCTGAGAGATTTAAAAGTGACAAAAAAACAATCAAAAAGACTAAGGGACAATGTCTTTTTGTCATTTCTCTGTACTAAGTAGGGGACATCTGAATGCAAATGGTTGCACTGGGTTTTGTTATGGATTTTGTTATGGGTATCAGAGTAAAGAGGGTGAATACATATGAATGCCACACTTTTCAGATTTTTATGCAATAATTCTTCCTTACACTTCTCTCTTGTTTGCCACATACAATCCCCCAAAAATGCAAAAAACAGTTTGCAGTTGTAAAGTGACAAAATGTAAGAATGTTGAAACGCTATGAGGACATTTTATACGTGTTTTCATTTATATTCCCTGAGGAAAATGTCCCAGAACTTACGTTTCAGCCACTATTCTGGTGGGGTTGGTGCAGTAAACGTTTTCTATTTGAGAGGCAGGTCGTCTGTAAGAGCAGGTGGTGTGGTCGCGGCGTCCATAGTCAGCCCCGTAGACAAATATGACCTGCCCATACTCTGATAAAAAGAAATGGTGATTAAAGAAGCCACATTAATAATGGAATCAGACTCATATTTAATCAATTCCCACCCATTTATTTATAAATATAAAATGGAAAATAAGAGTACTTACCGCAATGCAAATGTGCATAGGAGTGTTCACATGTAACAAGTTGAACTGAGAAAATGAACGACATGAACAGCCTTAGACATTTCACAGTGACGGTTATGAGCAGCTTAGCTCAGTCATTAGTGCCATTTAACGATGACTGACTTGCTGGGATGCAGGTGTAGTTAGTCTCCAGGTACGTGGCGATGCCCTCGCAGGGATCAAAGCTGCGAACGTCAGCTGGGTTGAACTCGCACACCCTCTTTCCGTCACACCTGTTGGAGTGACAGTTAAAGCCTGTCAGTGAATCTATAGCACAAAAAAAATTTTATATACAAGAATATTAAATATACACAAGGTCTTTGACTCCAAACCAGTTTGTTTTTTTCTCTGCCTAAATGCATAAACCTTTTATTGAACCACATTCTCTTTTCTTTTTTTATTAAAATGCCTACATTAGCCTTTTATGTTGTAGATAATATTCATTTTCTGTAAGGTCAGTTCACTAGTAATTTCCTATTGGCTTTTTGAGAGGGATTATCATGCTGAAATAATGTTTGAAATTAGTAACATTAACACTTATGTGTTACTTTACATTTAGATTTCTAATTTTGGTATAGCATTGTGAGTGTGTGTGTGTGTGTGTGGGGGCGGCAGAGAAGTTACGGCGAATATAGCAACCTACTGATAGAATGCATTTAATTAATCATAAACAACTGCGCAGCTGTATAAAAACAGGAGTTTGTTCAGTTTGCCAGTCTGGGTACTAACACACTGCCAAGACAGAAAGACCTCAGCAATGATCTGAGAGAAGAAACTTACTATCTGGGATGGACATTTAGGTAATTTTCAAATAATTGAAAGACCCCTGTGCTACATTAAGTACAATCACTCACACGTAGAAAACAATAGAGACAGAGATAAAGATGAAGACCTTCGGAAAAGACCCTTAAACAGATTTGAAGTGTAGATAATAGGTCATAATTAACACTGTTGGGGGGACAGTTAACATAGAGATATGCATCTGTTAGTGTGTTTCAGTATATAGTTATAAATGCTAATGCTAACACATAATATATATTTAATCAAACAAATTCTAAAATATTTGAATAAGAATGGTTGTGTAATCTTTGGCAAGGCTCTGTACGCCTGTTGACATTTTGAACACGGGTAACTTTCTGTGTAATGCTAATGTTAGCATGCTAACCTGCTGAGCATCTGCTTGATTATTCATATGTAGGCCTGCCTATGAATAGAAGATAAAGGTAAGTTCTCCATTTTGGCAACATTTTAGATAAGGTTGTACATTTTAGGTTGTACTTCATTGTGTAGGTACCTCAACTTTTTAGTGTGAAAATATAAATATACTTCACATACCTAAATTAATGCAGGTTATATACATACATTCATACATACATACATACATACATACATACACACTATATATATATATATATATATATATATATATATATATATATATATATATATATATATATATATAGTATCCAGCAGGAATGAAATCAAGAGAAAGACATTGGGAAAAAAAGTGCTCCTTTGCACCGTTATTCTAAAGTGAAAGAAAATAATTAAGGATGATGACAATCTAGATTGGCATCATCCTTTGTTAAAGTAAATTGTCTAGTAAAACCCTGCAATTCGTTTTTTCAGGAACATTAGAGCCCTGTTTATATCATAACGTTCATGTTTACCAGAGTGTGATCTGTGCTGCTTTAAACAGCCTACCTGTTCTTGACAATCTTCACGATGTTCACTTCAGAGCACTCGGTATTGGCAATCTGCTGAGGAGAGCTGCCCTCACTGCAGATGTGACGGCCACCACCTCCATACAGCGCTGACTGCACGCTGATCGCGCCGTTATCTGTTACACACAACAGGAAAACAAAAAGGAACAATACTCAATGTTTTGCACTTAATGTTAGAATTTTTGTCTGTGTCATTTTAGGAACAGGAATGGACGTAGACAGGACAAGCTCTGCTAAAACCGATATTTTACCGTCAAGATATAGATTAAGATGAGTCTCGTTTTATCATGAACGCAACATTTGTTTTGTAAAAAGTACATTTAGATCTGGTAGCCTTACCACAGCTCAAACGCTGGATGCTACTGCTGTCATCGCAGGTAATAGACCTCTCAGCAACTGTAAAAAAAAAAAAAAAAACAGTCATGTCTATTGTTGGTTTCAGGAGAAAAGCAATTCAACCATTTTCCCACTATATTTACCTGAAGCCACAAGCAAGCAAGCTGCTGCAAGCACTGGAGATACAGAAGAAGTATTAGATTCCTCTGGGAATACTTTAAATTTTATTCTAATATTAATAAATACCTATATTCTGTAATACCCTACTTATAAAATGAGCAGTTATTTTTTTTTAACTAATCACAGAAAGTAGTATTTTATTTTTCATACCAGTGAACATTGTAATTTTCCAGGTACTCACACAGTGCAGAGCTGAGTCTGAAGCGCAGCATGATTTAGAGGTTCCAGTCTGTAGTGAGCAGTGGGACTGATGCTGCCGCACGACTCCTCTAATATTTATGTGGCTGGATGAGGAGCTGCACAGAGGTTTGACCTCACAGTATTGGCTCATATCCATGAGTTGGATTAAAAAATGTGATTATGACTAGTGTAATTGAGCCGAGGTAGAGCAACGTTTCAAGAAGACAATGACTTCACTGTAATCTATATAGACTATGAATGAGCTCATAGGTTTAAGGTTTGCCATTGACAGCAGCACGGGGAATAACCTTGTACAGTTAGAGAAGGGAGAAACTGACAATGAAGGTAAATACAAAGTTGCCACATAATGTTGCTGTTACAGCTGGTGCTTTCCCTTTTAAACAAACTCAGGTGAATCATCAATTTCCCTTAAAGATCACCAGTTTGCTGGGCGATATTTCCCACACGTACTTCCTTGAGGGAGTGTCTACTGCCCTATTGAATGGTTACAGCCACTCCTAAAACATATGAATCATTTACTTATGTTTAACTTGTTTTATCCAATTGACAAAATTGGCGTGGCTAAAAGAAAACCCTTCAATAAAACATCGTACTGGAAAGGTCAATCAAAAGCCATGGTTAGAATTACTTTTATCATCTAAATAATCTGTGACGAAGCTTTTATTGGAAGCTGTCTGATTTCTACGGTTACTGTTACTGGACTTCTGTTGTTGAAAGTGATGATTTTAAACAGGTTTTATGGTTGTAACCTGCCATCTGGGGCTAGTTATGTCCACAGATCCTTGATGGGATGCAATATGAGGAATATGGATAATTGGATGTGTTGAGATTTCTTCTGCTGGAGTGGGTTTATACAAAAGTTTCCTATATTACCTTGAGTAGTGTGAATATAGTCAGATATTGACCTTTTTCATCTCTAAAGGGATTCTGCTTTACAAAAAAATGTATGCAAAATTAACTGTTAGCTGATTTTCTACACTAATCGCTCATGATAGTTGTTTTCCTGACCTCGCAAACTTTTTGTATTGTTCTGTCGGTTTAAAGCCAAAGTATCATTAACTGCTTTATTTTCTTTTAAAGTAATTCATAATTAAAAACTCTTAAAGTTGGGCGTGGTGGTGGTTCGAGTACCGGCTCGTGGACCTGTGCCGCACGACTTCTCTCTCTCTTTCTCTCTCAACCCCGTATCCTACTGCCCGCTGTCAAATAAAGGCCACGAGAGCCACAAAGTGAAAAAGTAAAACATAAAATTGCTTATTTTCTGTGAAATTAGGACGACGTGCTCTGGAAGTCTTGTAGAAAGCTACTGTCAAACAAAGAAGTCAGGCCCAACTGAGTCAACCCCGACGGATTTTCCCTAAATCTAAATGTCACTGCAGTCTGAGAGGGATCGCTTCAGCCAAACCCTTCTTTTTATCCAGTAATAAGAAGACAATTACTATTACATGTGGTATTTCTCCCTCTAATATTTGCTAAATAGATTTTCTATGATGCTTTTAGTTTCAGACTAGAAACTGTTCTGGAAAGTTCAATGTTTCAGGCACTGACAAATCACAAAAATGTTTAGGTGTAATGATCACACACTCTAATAAGCAGCAGAGACTCAGAATTGCATGAATTGCGTTTTATTGAATTATATCAGCCTCATTAATATTACACTGCAGAGCCAAAAAAGAGAAAAAAATATATGGAAAACCTCCTTTTAGTGTCAGAGTTAAACTGTCTCCAAGACAAAGGAACCTTCTCCAGAACTTTCTGGTGCATCAACTAAAATGTCACCTAAACAACATTGCAGATATTTTATAGCAACAGCATTGTGTGTTGTTTAAGATCCATTTCCCCGAACAGCTAAGCTGACCCAGTTTCTCTTCCTTGGACTTCCTGGAACGCCTAGAATTACCAGACGTCCAATCATGCCGACACATTCCTGGCAAGACTAAGGTATTATAGCTGTTGGTGCAAAGTTTTATTGCCGTTTTTATCATTCTTGAGAAAATACTTAAACAATTAAACAGCCCTTAAACATAACATATGCTGATGTAATTTTTTTTTGTATCATGCAGGGTTTTATAAATTGATATCTTCAAATTTACAAAACATAAGCAACCAGTAGCTAAGACCAAAGTAAGGACATTATAGAAACTGACAAATACCAAGTATAATCTTCTAGTGAGTGACCATCTGAGAGGTCGCACAGGACCTATGTACTTCAGTTCCCACATTAAGTTGAAAGTGTCTATTGAAGAGTTAAGCAAACATGTGATATATTTATTTGGTACACCTTTCTGTATTATTTCCTTTTATATCTGGTCGTCTGGAGGGGCAGGATCTGAAAAAAGAAAAACAAAACTTGTTTCTGTTTTATGGTAGGAATGCAGAGAGGTTAAACTTTCATTATGATGTTCAATTGCACAACTGCTTAAAAATTTAAACAAAAAAAAACAACTATATATCAATAAACAAAAGGTGTTTAGGCACGGGAAAATATTCAGCATTTTTTCTTGACCTTTTTACCGCATTACCAATCACGTTTTTTTTTTTTCTTGGCAGATGGAGACCACCTTTGCTTCAGTATAACTCAAGGTAGTGTTTCAGTCCACTTACACTGACAGGCGTAAGCCACCTCCAGGTACTTGACAGTCTCCCGGCAGGGGTCTCCAAATACAGAGTTGCTGGCAACAACAGTGCAGCTGTTTTTCCCCTGGCAGCTGTAAAGGCACACAAGTAAAGAAACCTTGACATCTAAATACTGAATTCAATACATTTGTAGTTTTTTACAGCCTTGCCGAGGCCAGTCGTAACCATCTACCTTTCAGCAACGCTGCTGGTGGGGCTGTAGCAGGCCGTGTCTTGCATCTGCCAGGCTGTGAGGCCATACGCACACGTGTTCTGGTCTCTGCGTCCGTAATCGGCCCCGTATATAACAATGACCTGTCCTTCATCTGATGGCAAGAAAGGATGGATTGTTGTTAAATTACAATTACTTTTTGCCATGTAAATATATGCATTTAGAAAAAAAACAAAAACAAACGGTCAGATCTTACCACAGCGCAAGTTTGATAAAGAGCGCTCACATATGACACGGTGAACTGAAAAAGTTACACGAATCACAATAAATGTTACTATATTGAAGACCCTGCCCTGAAGGCAGGACACACATCAAAATAGGGTTTGACTAGACAGTTACTAAATATTGCCCTCCATGGCATAATTATTTTTTTTTACTCAAGGTTCAGCGAAACCAAAAAGCATTTCTACTTAAAGCGTAAAACACAGGCAGGTGGATTACAGGCAGGAAGGCAGGTGTAGGAGGTCTGCAGATATTTTGCAGTATCCTTGCAGGGATCAGATCCCACGAGGGTGTTTGGGATCAGCTCACAGACTTTTTTTCCATTACATCTGCAAACCAAAAAAAAATAAAAAATAGACTACTTGAAATCCAATGGACTCACACACAAAAATCAAACATGTACTGCATTTAAACATGCATATGAGTCAATACTGTACATCCAGAGTGATATAAATAAGAGAAATCTCTATACATCTACACAGCAAAGCCACATCAACTGTGTACCTCTTCTTGACAGCATCAGTGACACCAGCAGCAGAGCAGGCCGTGTTGGATACCTGCCCTGGACTCTTTCCTTGGATGCACGTAACACTGTCCGTACGTCCATACAGGGCCGTCTCGACGCTTATCACGCTGCCCGAATCTGCAGGAAAACAGGAAAATAAAATAAGGCAAAATAACACCTTCATATTCAGAGTTTGACACTGAAATCAACTTCACGGTCCTTCTGTATTAAATCATACCACAGCTCAGACGTTGCACAGCGCTCTCTTCACAGGTGGTAACCGTCTCTTTAAAGATACCTGAAAAGGCCGTCATAGATGTGTGATTATAACGATACTAAGCTTCGACATATACAAACTTCTTTAATAAACATAAAGATACTTACTTGCATGCACAAGCAGGCAGGCGGATGCCAGGACTGAAAAGAAAAACTGCTTAGTCCTTATCATTTAAATGAATATAACTTTTTGATTCTGGCTTCCTAAAAGAGACACATTTAACCCTCATTAACATTTTAATCAGTATATACTCACTCAGTGTAGTGCTGAAGAAGATCATGGCTTTAGAGGACTCAGACGTTGGCAGATAGAAACACTGAGGGCGGGAAGATACCGGCTCAGTATTTATACATTTAAACTAGGGCAGCTGTCTGGTTTCAATAATAAACCTGACTCCTGTGGTTTTTCTTCAGCTGGCTTCAATTCGCAAAAAAAAAAAAAAAATCACAAAAATTCATAATAATCCCCAGAGGGCTATAAACCATCCAAACCATCCTAGATCTATGAACAAAATATGAACTGTTTAAATCCTGTTTTAAATTATACTTTATTTTGGAAAGCCTGTTTAATTTTGACAGGTGCTTGCTGGCCTAATCACTGCCAGACCTGAAGAATCAAGAGATAACATTTGAGACAACGTGAAGTAGCCTAAAGTACTTTTCAAAAAGCAACAGACCACCACAAAATAGCCTGGAGTGACGTATAAAGTAGTTTGCCAAGATCAGAGTTGATAGTTCAAGACTAAGTATGACCTTTTTAAAAAATGGCATCCATGGCTGAACAAAAACAAAAACCTCCCTCTTTTGTTAAAAAAAAAAAAAGTACTGATGATCCAACTTTGGACTGACAAGACAAAAGTGGAACATTTTGGAAGGCTTGGTCCCTGTTATAGCTAATGTCAAACTAACAACGCTGCAGAAAAAGAGAGCAATTTATAAGGAAACAAAGAAAATGTTTTGAAACTGCGTCGCCTAAGCCGCACTTGTCCTAGATTTCATGTTTGTCTTCATATCCTTGTTCAGCCTAATCCCCATTGACTAGTGGTTCCCAACCCTGGTCTTCAGGGACACCTGTCCCGCTGGTTTTAGGTGGACAGATGATTAGGAGGCCTCTGCAGCACTTTGTGGTCTGCAGAGGATGTCATGCAGGCATTTGAATCAGGTAAGCTGGAACAGCAACACATCTCAAACACGCAGGAGAGGGATCCCTGAGGACCGGGGATAGAAACCACAGGACTAGACCACCCTGGAGATTAAGTTTTAAACTCAGCTGATGTCAGTAAACTCAACACCTAACCCCTACTGTGGATGGAATTCTAAGCAAAGATAACTGAGTTTCCATCTTTACTTAATGAGGAGATGGCGGTGATGACGTTCCAGCACTTTTATTGAGAAACAGAGCAGAGATCACATAGATGGAAAGTAATCGCACCCCACGGTTTGCTGCAGTCTGCCTCTGCCCTGTCTCTGCCTGTCTCGCTTTTCGGCTCCCCCTAATACTGCACAGTGGCCTTGGCTTGAGACATAACAAAGACAATTTATCTTAGACAATCACCATGCTGCACAGTATCTACGCAGCATTCAGCCTTGAACTCAGCAACAGTGGAGCTTATACACAGACATCAGGTCTCCAGGCCTCCTCTTTCCTAGGCCATAGTGACTTCAGAATAATAATTCTTATAACATTCCTCTTTTTTTTTTGATGATGCCGTCGTCAGCATCAAGACAAAACAAGATGACCCATCATATGAAAATGTGAACAAAACACAGAGGACCCATTTCTATAAACTTGTAAAGTGGGACCCAAAAGGTTCCCGTGTTGGAACCAGGCAGTGCTGGACCTTTTAGTACAGATCAACATTAATGCTTCAGAGAGGTTTAACACACAAGATCAAAGGTTTAGCTTTTATCTACAAATTAGGGTTCATCTAATTAAGTAAGGCCTGTTTTAGGTACCTATAAGACTAGATAAGCAAAACCTGTTCAGTAACCAAGGTCGAATCCGTCTACTCTTCCCCTACCCTGTCAAACCCCACTTTGTTCTCCATTCCCCATTTCCATGGACAATCATCCATCACTTTCATACCTAACAAATCCAGGAGTACCATTGTGAGGTATCAGAGGGCAGGCCGGGCCCCTTTACTCACCAGAAAAACGCATCCTCTTTAAAGGATGATAAAAACTGATGTGACCCCAGGTGAAATCCCGCTCTCGGCCAATCTGAGCAAGAAGTACCTGTACCATAAGGAAACCCAGTAGATTGCATCAAGTTTTGACAAGCAGCATTTACTCCTCCTGAAGAAGCGTAGAGCCACAGGGAGAGTCGTGTGCATTTTCCATGGTTTTGCAGCAATCCCTCATACTGAGCAAGCATGAAGCAACAGTGGAAAGAAAAACTCCCCCTTAACGGGAAGGAAAAACCTCCAGCAGAACCAGGCTCAGAGTGATCGGTCATCTGCCTCGACCGACTGGGGATTAGAGAAGATAGAGCAGAGACACAACAAGAGAGAATAAAAAGGACAAAGCACATGTATGAAAATCATGGCATGATTATCAAACCATGATTTTCAAAAACAAGAAATAGGAAGTCATTTGAAATAATTTTGGATTTTATCTATCTTTCATGGGGCTAAATTAAACATACCACCTTACCAGTATTTGGTTCAATGTCCCTGCAGATACTGCACCTCTTTTGAAGCCTCCAAGAGGTGCTGGGTTCCAGGTACTCAGTGTTCACTTCTATGCAGAAAGCCCATAATTAATTAATTTATTTACTTTTTTTTCTCAGCTATCACATTATACATGTCAGATTAAATAATAATACATATAATTTAGCAATGGTATCAAGGTGTTACTTTATTGTATCTGTTATTGTTATGATGCAGCCTGTCTGCTGCACCATGCACAGTCTCTAGACACTTTCCACCTTCCATACAGCTCCAGTCTCCAGTTCAGTAATCATCTACACCTGTCAGTCCCTCATCAGTCAGCACTCAGCACACCTGTCAGCCTCCCTATTTAAGCTCCCTACATTCAGTCCTCCCATATCGGTTCGTTCTGTTGGTTCTGTTTTCCTGCTTACCTCTGTTTCTGCTGCGCACCTCATCTAGTCTCGTCCAGCCCGAAGTTCCTCCATTCACCGCCAGCCTGCTGTTGTTCTGGTTTCAAGTCTCCATTCTGTCGTGCTGTAAGTCAAGCCTGGTTCCAAGTCTCCTTCTGTCGTGCTGCTGGTCTAGTCTGATTCCAAGTCTCCATTCTGCTGTGCTTCTGGTTCTGCTGTCTCCGTGCCCTGGCTCCGTCCCACTTGCCAGTTCCTGCCTTCACCATCCTCCTGCTTCAGCTCAGCACAGACTCTTGGTTCCTTCCTCCACTATCCACAAACTTCAATAAACTGTTAAACTATACCCTGCAGTGGTTGTGTTCGGGTTCAGTCTACAAAACATGACAGTTATACTATGTCCATTGGTTGTGCTGTTCTTTTTACATCTCTCTTTGCAGCTGATGAAGCAGACCGAAGACGTTTTATCATTCTCTCCCTTTTATCTCCTCTTTCTTTCACCTCTTCTCTTTCTTTTTTTTATCTTCTTGTTCTTCCTTTACTCTCCTACTTTCCCATTGTAGTGTCCACATAATTTGAAATACTCCCCACAGGAATCACAATAAAACTATTTACATGCATAAATCAAGCGGAGCACTATGACGAAAGCTGACTGCTCCACTAGTGAAAGTAAAATCTGTCGAGCTTTATTACCAGTATTTGGTTCAATGTCCCTGCAGAGACCGCACACCATTTGTTTTTTCCCCTCAGACTTACTTCCTTGAGGGAGTGTGTTAGAATTATTTTTTTTACTATTCTCTACATGTTTTATTTTATTTTCCATATTCATTGTATTTATCATGTGTTTACTCATTACTATTAAAAAGGTTTTAGGTTTGAATTTATTCAGATATTAAAGTGTCTTTCAGATGACTAATCTTTCTCTCCTATGTGACAGAGTAAGGTTTTGTGAAGAGAAAAAGTTTCATGATATAAAGTTGTTTTGCAGCACTATCAGCAACTGTGAGGAATTGCACTTCGCCATATTTGGCAACCCCTTTCCCTGAGAACTGAATGCTCAATTGTTCTATGTAACTGAACTGCTAGTTTGTGAAGTTGAAGGTCATCATTGCAGTTTGCTTTCCTGGGAAAATAAAAAGTAAGGGGAGGCATGGTTACACTTCAGAGCAATGGGACACACATGCCAGAGAGGGTGTTCCTGTGCGCTCTCCTTTATAAGATTTATAACTAACTTCCCTGTTGTCTCTCTTCCTCGTGTTTGTTTAATGAATGCTTTAGGTGTTTGAACCTGACATAGTGTGTCCTGCATTGTTGAACGGTTACCGCTACTCCAAAAAATATATAAAACATTTACCTATATTGAACAGACTGGTGACCCCCTTTTGATGGGTGGGGTTTATTTATCAAGTGAGAATGCTATACAGCATTCTCACTTATTAAGTTCCTTCAGGTCTTGATTATTATTCTGTACGTTTTTCGGGATCTAACTACTCCTGCATACTTTAACCGATTTAAACAATTTTTGTATCAAAATGTTCAGCTCGTTCACGACATTACTGCTATGTCTTTTGGTAATTATAACTTTTATAATATTTATAATTTCAATTTTTTCTGAGTTTTTTGCTCTCATTCAAATGAATGGAGAATCCTTCAAACTCTTCAAAATTTTCAGCTTTTTGACAGCTTACTGCTTCAGCCTACTCTCAGCTAGAAACGCCATTCAACTTTTAAAATGTTCAAATGACCTTCAGCTATCTTCAGCTACTTCAGCTTTTTCATATCTTTCTCCATTTTCACATAGTACCTCCTTAAAATAATTTTTCATAAAATTCAGAAAAATGAATGTGTTGCTATGGTTGCTAGGGAGTTAATTTAGAGTGGCCACTCTGCCGTTCCTATAGATTTTCCTTCTCTGAACAACTTCTTCTCACTTGCTCAATTTTCACTCTATTCAGATAAATTATACATCAAAATGTAGGAATTTTTGTCTGGATTCTGGAAATGTAACCATCATTGGTGTGGGATTTATAGATTTTTTGCAAATCACCCCAGAGCACCACGAAGCCTAAAAGCTCTCCATTGATTTTCTATGGAGGTGTGGTGAAAAATCACACCTGACATTCCCAAGTGACACATGTTTTCACATCGTCGCTACTTCTAAACCGTTTTATGTACAGGCATGATACTTTCACACATTCATGTCCAGACCCTTCTGGCACTCACAAAAAAGGAATTTTGTCGATAAATGTTACGGCTTTGCCCCAGGAACAATTTGTTCGGGAGTAGCGTTTTGGGAAAATGCTAAAACAGGATCAGACTTCCATCCCCCCAAATGAGGCACTTTTCTACATCGTCGCTACTCCTAAACCGTTTTATGTACAGGCATGATACTTTCACACATGAATGTCCCGACGCTTCTGGCACTCACAAAAAAGGAATTTTGTGGATAACTGTTACGTTTTTTCCGCAGGAACAATTTGTTCGGGAGTAGCGAATGTCCAAAATCCTTAAAACGCTTTGGAGCTTCATTCTTCCACATCATCCACTTTTTTACATCGTCGCTGTGCCTACACCGATTTTTGTACAAACATAAAAATTAGCTCCATAGTCCTCAAAAGCCTGCTGATACTCACAGTGAAAGAATCATTTTGATATCTCTTATACTTTTTCAGCTACAGTGATTTGTTCGGGACCGTTTTTAGAGGATTTCTGAAATTCCATAAAATCCCCTTTATATCATAATTTTTTAAGCCTAAATTAAAATATTTCTAGCAAAAACCGATAGTTTGTCTTTTTCTCCTATCCGTTACAAAATAAACACTGAAAAAATTACGTCTCTACCATTTACGGATCAGGAGTTATAAAGTGTTGTGCGAGGCAAAGTTCTCCATTATAATCCACTGGGACTTATTCTGAGCAAAGTGTCTGTACTTCAGTAGAATGGTCAGCTGCAGGCAGTGTTGTAGGACTCGAGTCCGAGACTCGAACTCGAGTCCGAGTCATTAGCTAAATTTAGAGACTCGTGACTTGACTTGGACTTGAGCACTGATGACTCAAACTTGGACTCGGACTCCTACATTCAGATCATTCTGACTCGGAAATTGAGAAAAAGACCCAACTTTTTTTTATATCATTAGGCTATAATTTTAATATGTCATTAGAATATTATTTGGTGTATGATTTTAATTTCTAAATGGCGTACCGCGCACGTGACGTCACCATCTCATGAGCAATGCCCCTTGCCGCTAAGGTAGGGCAAACAGTGTGAGAGGGCATGTAGCAACCAGCCGTTACACATGCAACAGATAAAACGATATGACCGACTTTTCAGCTGTTAAACCATCACAAGAGGATGTCCAGGCACCCATTTTACTGGTAGAACTGTGGAACAACATACCAACGTTCAGCTCAAACAATGGATTGAGTGTCGAGAGCTTAGAAAGACTGGCCGGCCGGCACCGCGGCGGTGGACAATAGGCCGGAGCGCGCTTGGCTGCGAGGGCCGATCGACGCCGCTTGCAGCTTTAACATCCTTCATATGCGGCTTATCAGCGTACCTCGAGTCGCTGTTGCACGTTCCATAACAATGTTTAAAAACCATGGTTAGGAGACGTCTTAGACTTGGAAAAAGCAGTTGTTTTACCGAGTTAAACCAAGGGTAACTACAGTGAAAGAGTGGAGGAAAACGCATATTTGCCCTGTACGTGATATGACGTCACGTTCTAAAAATAGCTCGCTCGTGGAACGCCATTATTAGTGCAATGGAATGTTACTGCTTCATGTCATACATCACACGTCACGGCATGTTCCTACAAATAACTTACAGTCACAATAGTGACTAGACTCGGACTTGACTCGGATGAGTAGTGGACTTGACTCAGACTTGACTCGGATTTTTTTTTAATGACTTGGACTTGACTCGGATGAGTAGTGGACTTGACTCAGACTTGACTCGGATTTTTTTTTAATGACTTGGACTTGACTCGGACTTGAACACTGGAGACTTGAACCTGGACTCGGACTCGAGGCATAGTGACTTGACTACAACACTGGCTGCAGGTGTGAGCAAGTTTCCATGACGATGGAACTCTGAGGGCCAGAGTGACAGGCTCCATTGGGATAGAATGGCAACTTTCGACACCCACTGCAGTGGCTGTGATTAGTGTAGGAATCTGAAATTCGCACAGTCACTTCCTCCTAACATTTTAAAATTTTCAAGTGATTATCAGCCATGTGTCACTTTTCTGTCCCATTTTGGATTTCACATGTTTTCCTATTGGGCCTTTGCTTCCAACAGGACCTGGCATGATGCCCAGACACGACCCAATTGGCCAATACAGCACCACCCACCTGTGGGAAATGGCGCTACTGACCATTTTGGTCAAATGTTGAGTTCTGGGCCCAGATGTGGTGTGGCTGAGTTGCTAAAGGAGGCCAATCTGACCCATGAACTTTGGTCACGTTTGGTGACATTAAGTATTGGCACCCCTTTTTGAGGCACTTCCCAGTACAGGATTTGGACCAAACTGACAGAGTAAAATCACCCGGTGATACTGAACTCAACCTTGTTAGCGGCTAACGGTTAGCATGTTGCTAACTGGAAGTAGCTCTAGGAAGCTGGTACAAACTTCTGCTGGTACTCTACTTCCTTTAGAGAGAAAGCTCCACAAGAAATTTGGCCTATGTCGCATAAAGCATCTCCAAGCTATGAGGTGTCAAACATCCAATACTTTTCAATGGGGGACCAAAGCCCTTATGTTCCCAGAAATGCATGCACATATATGGCTACAGTATAGCTGAGATGGAAAGTTCAGGCTTTGAATGCAAGAGGTCATGGGATCAAATCCTGGTGTGGGAGACTTAGACTTTTAGATTATAATCCCCACAGTGTGTATTACAAAACATGTTTGCTGATCCCATGAAGTATTTTTTTGTACCACCAGCCATTTTGAGTTACCATGGCAATGTTATAAACAACATATTTTCTCCCTATTTGAGGCACATCCCAATACAGGATTTGGACCAAACTGACAGAGTACAATCACCCAGTGATACTGAACACAACCATGCTAGCGGCTAACGGTTAGCATGTTGCTAACCAGAAGTAGCTTTAGGAAGGTCCTACCAACTTCTGCTTAGCTGGGGTTGTTCTGCCTTTACAGACAAATAGAGGGCTACAGCTGTGAGGGAGACTCCATGACAACGCTGCTAGCCAGAGGCTTCTAGGAGGTCCATTGACTTAACATGGCACCTCTCGACAGCCACTGTGGGTGCTGTGAAGACCGTAGGAAGCTGAAATTCGCAGTGTTACTTCCCGTTAGTATTTTTGACAGTACCACGAGGCAGGCGCCTTGCTAAATTACTTCAGAAATTTTCTAGTTGTTCTTAAACTTCAAATTCTTCAAATTTTTTAAATTTTTAAAATTTTTCAAATTCCTTCAAATTTTTTCAAATTCTCCAAATTTATTAAAAATGTTCAAATTCTTCAAATTCTTCAAATTTTTCAAATTCATTCAATTTTTTTCAGATTTTTCAAATTCATTCAATTTTTTCAAATTTTTCAAATTCATTGAATTTTTTTGAAAATTTTCAAAATTTTCAAATTTTTCAAATTCCTTCAAATTCTTCTATTTCTTCAAATTCTTCAAATTTTTCAAATTCTTATTTTTTTCAAATTCTTCAAATCTGATTTCAATGTTTTCTGCATCTTCTGCTCAATCATTCTGCAGATTAGCATTCTCACTCGCTGTTATGCAGGAACAGCTTTTTCTAGTTTATTATTATTTTTTCAATTATAAGAAGAAAATCATAATATTAGGAGAATTAGCTGGACTTTTGTTCAGCGATTGTTTCTTTCACATTGATTGTGTGTGTGTGTGTGTGTGTGTGTGTGTGCTCCTGTTTAGGCATCAGAGTGAGGACCACTTGTACCAAAGTAAGGACATTTTGCTGGTCCTCACTTTGTATTTTGCTAACGGTAAGGTTTAGGAAAAAGGTGTGATTTCTTTCTTCTTCCATAGTGTCCTGTCTGGCAATTTGGCAATAAGACTTGTTGTCTTAATGCCAAAAAGAGCCTCATAGATTTTACTTTAACAAGCAGAGCCTCACCGCATTCACCATATTGCCTCGCTCTATTTATACGTGCAATAAGCTTTATTAATGCAGGGAATATTTCATGTTATATAGACATTGAAAAAAAGGAAAAAAGGTGAAAGAAAATGGAGAGAACAATACATCCTCAATGTGCTTCTTCATCTGCAAAGAGAGATGTAAAAAGAACAAACCAACCTGCAGATAAAGTATTACAGATACAATCAACCAAAGCCTTGATACCATCACTGAAGAATATACAGTATTAATTAATACAACATGTATAAAATGACAGCTGAAGATAATAATGGGGGTTTTCTGTATGGAAGTGAGTCTGTAAGTTTGTGAGAGTGCACTTTTGTATGTAAGGTTTATCCATAAGCAAAATGCTCAATAGTGGTTGTGAAGAGCCAAAGACCTGGGTTTTGGTACACACAGGTGATAGTTAGGTTTAGGATTGTTGTCAGGGTTAGGGCATAGAAAAGGTTAAAAATGACCAAAAATCAATGGGAGTCAATGGGAGTCAACATGTTGTCCTAACTACATATAGCAAGATGAGAATGTGTGTGTGTGAAGGTGAGATGGGATCTGAGTGTCTGGTTATAGCAGGATGTTTCACTTTGCAACTTTAGAAAAATTTGCTGTTTTTAAGTAAATGTTTTTGCAATAAGCCCTATAATAGTTTAAAGCAGTCTTGTAATAACACATGTATATTTTTCTTAGTATAAACTGTAATTCTACATGGATTCATCAGGGTTTTTCCTCATGTTTGATCCATGTTGCGAGAGGAGAGAACAGCCTCTCCCATCTTTATATTAATACTGCTTTCCTCTCATTTTGAGGCCTCTACATTTCAACCAACATTCAACACTGGGTTTCTTGATTGAAGCAGGTTGGAATTAAGCTCCTGGGCGTTTTTCTCTTCTAAAATGATTGGTATTGCGGCGGCGTCTATTTTAGTTTCTGTCCTGTTATCTGACCATCCGGGCGGTCTCCAGGTAAATGTGACGTCATTTGAGGAATGTTCCAATATATAAATACTGAACCGGTCTCTTCCCACCCTCAGTGTTTCTATCCACCACTCTATCTTTTCTCTGTAAAGCCATGATCTTCTTCAGCACCACACTGAGTGAGTATATACTGATCGAAATGTTAATGAGGGGAAGTGTTTCTCTTTTAGGAAGCCAGAATCAAAAAGTTCCATTCATTTAAATGATAGGGACTAAGCAGTTTTTCTTTTTCAGTCCTGGCATCCACCTGCCTGCTTGTTCATGCAAGTAAGTATCTTTATCTTTATTAAAGAAGTGTGTATATGTCGAAGCTTAGTATCGTTATAATCACACGTCTATGACGGCCTTTTCAGGTATCTTTAAAGAGACGGTCACCACCTGTGAAGAGAAAATTGTGCAACGTCTGAGCTGTGGTATGATTTAATACAGAAGGACCTTGAAGTTGATTTCAGTGTCAAACTCTGAATATGAAGGTATTATTTGCCTTATTTTATTTTCCTGTTTTCCTGCAGATTTGGGCAGCGTGATAAGCGTCGAGACGGCCCTGTATGGACGTACGGACAGTGTTACGTGCATCGAAGGAAAGAGTGCAGGGAAGGTTTCCAACACAGACTGCTATGCAGCTGGTGTTGCTGATGCCGTCAAGAAGAGGTACACAGTTGATGTGGCTTTGCTGTGTAGATGCACACAGGGCTGCATTTAGATCGCTCTGGGTGTTTAGCATTACAAGCATGTTTAAATGCAGTATGTGTTAGTTTTTTGTGTGTGATTTTAAGTCGTCGATTTTTTGGTTTTGGTTTGCAGATGTAATGGAAAAAAAGTTTGTGAGCTGATCCCAAATGCCCTTGTGGGATCTGATCCCTGCAGGGGTACTGCAAAATATCTGCAGACCACCTACACCTGCCTGCCTGCCTGTAAGCCACCTGCCTGTGTTTTACGCTTTAAGTGGAAATGCTTTTTGGTTTTGCTGAACCTTGAATGCCGTGCTACTAAGCACAAAAACTATGCCATTTCATTATTTAATGTAATTCATGTAACTTTTTCAGTTCACCGTGTGATATGTGAGCACTCTTTATCAAACTTGCGCTGTGGTAAGATATAACAGCTTTTTTCTATTTTTTTTTTAAATCCATATATCTACATGGCAAAAAGTAATTGTAATTTAACAACAAACCATCCTTTCTTGCTATCAGATGAAGGCCAGGTTATTGTTATATACGGGGCTGATTATGGACGCAGAGACCACAACACATGTGCGTATGAGCGCGCAGCCATGCATATCAAAAACACAGCCTGCTACAGCCCCACCATCAAAGTTGCTGAAAGGTGGTTTGTTCCGGCTCGCCTCGGCAAGGCTGTAAAAAACTACAAATGTATTGAATTCAGTATTTAGATGTCAAGGTTTCTTTACTTGTGTGCCTTTACAGCTGCCAAGGGAAAAACAGCTGCACTGTTGTTGCCAGCAACTCTGTATTTGGAGACCCCTGCCGGGGCACTTTCAAGTACCTGGAGGTGGCTTACGCCTGTCAGTGTAAGTGGACTTCAAACACTACCTTGAGTTTTACTGAAGCAAAGGTGGTCTCAATCTGCCAAGAAAAAAAAACGTGATTGGTAATGCGGTAAAAAGGTCAAGAAAAAAAGCCGAATATTTTCCCGTGCCTAAACACCTTTTGTTTATTGATATATAGTTTTTTTGTTTCAGTTTTTAAGCAGTTGTGCAATTTAACATCATAATGAAAGTTTAACTTCTCTCTCTGCATTCCCACCATAAAACAGAAAGAAGTTTTGTTTTTCTTTTTCCAGATCTTGCCCCTCCAGATGATCAAATATAAAAGGAAATAATACAGGAAGGTGTACCTAATAAATATATCACATGTTTGCTTAACTCTTCAATGGACACTTTCAACTTAATCCGGGACCCTTACCTGAAGTACATATGTCCTGAGCTGACCTCTCAGATGGTTAAACGTCTTTCCTTTTACTCACTAGAGGATTATACTTGGTATTTGTCAGTTTCTGTGACGTTCTTAAGTTTGTTCTAAGCTACTGGTTGCTTATGTTTTGTAAATTTGAAGATATCAATTTATAAAACCCCACATGATACAAAAAATTACATCAGCATATGCTGTTTAATTGTTTAAGTATTTTCTCAAGAATGATAAAAATGCAAATAAAAGTTTGCACCAACAGCTTTAAGGCCTTTGTTTTGAAAATATTGATAAGAAAAGATATGATAAAAAATTACATCAGCATGTGTCATGTTTAATGGTTGTTTAATTGTCTGACTATTTTCTTAAGAACTTTACCCCTTGTCTTGTCAGGAATGTCATAGTTTGACATCAAACCATGACATTCTAAGTGGGAAAATTAGATAACAATGGGCTCTTTTAACTGTTTGAGGAAAATTGATCTGAAACAACACACAATGCCGTGGCTATAAAATACCTGCAATAAATTATTTGATTAGGTGACATTTTAATTGGTGCATCAGGAAGTGGAACTTGTTATCGTCCTGCTCTGGGGAAGGTTATTCTGTCTTGGAGACAGTTTTACTCTGACACTAAAAGGAGGCCCCTACGATGGACAATAATCCACCACTTCAAACTTACAACACCAGGAGCAAAGGCAGGAGAGGTTCAGTGCGGGCAGTGTTGGGAATCACAGGACTAGGCCACCCTGGAGATTAAGTTTTAAGCTCAGCTGATGTCAGTAAACTCAACACCACTGATCCATCCATCCATGACTGTCAGGGGGTTGGTTCCTATCCTTAATGGTCCCTAAGAGAGAGAACAGCTTGAACTGGTCACCAGTGTCTCGAGTAAACTTCCGATTAAGCTTTGCCAACTTCCATAAACAAGCCCTGGACACGTAGAAACTCGCTTTCAAACACAACTTCTCTCCTCACCCATGTATTCTATGGGACAATCAACATTGTTTTCAAGAATACCGCCTTATTTCTCCAAGACTGGTAGGCTCAAGGTGTTATTTTTGTTTTTGATCTTTTGAATGATAATGAGGGTCTAGCTACCTATGAAGAATTTACCCGGCAAAAAGGATTAGACAAATCTCGTTCTATGCACTCCAGAATAAAAAGTATACACAGCGGTTTAATGTCTCTTATTAGAGCACTTATCATGTAGACACCTTTCTCAGGAAGGATTCCTGCTCTATGGCTAGGTGAAAGTACTCTTGAGGAACGCTCATTTAACAATGCTCATATTGTCAGGGTTTAGTTTTGATCGGGCTTTTTTTTACTGTTAGGGTTCAGTTCCTCCTCCTCTCACTCAGCTTACCTTTCACTCCCTCTGCAGTCAGTCACACCTGTTGGTCATGAATTAGTCAGACTCACTCCACCTGCCAGCCTCCTTAAGCCTCCCTCTGTCTTTACTTCCCTGCCGGTCCGTCATCAGACTCCACTCCCTCCTCGCCTGTCTACTCGGTTTGCTACTGGATTATTCTGTCACCTCTGAGTCTCACGCTAAGTCTCTGCCTGCTGTTGGATGTTTCCTGTCTCACCTCTGAGCTTCTAGTGAAGCTTCTGGTCCTGCAAGTCCTGCCTCTGGTTTCAGCCTCCTATAGCCATCTTTATTCAATAAGCTCACAATAACCTAGCTCCGTGTGTGTGTGTGTGTGTGTGTGTGTGTGTGTGTGTGTGTGTGTGTGTGTGTGTGTGTGTGTGTGTGTATCTCTGGGTTCATCCATAGACAAAATCCTGACACATATTAGATCGCTGCAGAGGGATCTTTCCTGACATCAATAATAATGTCTAGACTGAATTTATTTATTTATTTATTTGTCCCCAATAAAGTTAAAGAAATGCATAATAAAATCGTACATAGACATTATCCCTGTAATAAATTAATTGACATATTTAGACCTTATGTGTCCCCTTTATGGTTCTTATCTAAAACAGACACATTTGTTTAAGGATGCTCCTATTCTACTAACTTTTTGACTCAAATGTCTTTGATAATTTGGAAACCTCAAGTTTTGATCGCTATGACTGAAAATATGGTCTTATTCTTAAATGTTAAATTAACAATAAGGAAGTTAATAATATAACAAAATTGCTGTTTGTTGGGTACATTTCACATCCATGAAGCTAGATTTCTCCACTCTACGTCAAAATAATTTTTGTTTTATGTGGAACTTACATTTTCTCATGACTCTATCCATAAAATGCATAAAACCAAGAAAACTTTGAAGACGTCTGGCTTTATGGCAAGTATTCTGTCTCATATTGCTACATACTTCTTGGTTTTTTTTATGCATTTATCTTTATGCATTCTAAGACATTGTGTTCTCTATTTTATTTTCATTTTCCTTGTCAAGCTATGCTTTTCATGTGATATTTATTACACACTCCAGTGTGTGATGAAATACGGCCACAGTGCTATCTGGTGGATCTTTTCAGCATTACATATTTCAACCGAATGGAACAAATGCCTCGACCTTTGAAATTTAGCACCTCAAGATGTGGTCAACCACATCAACAACTTAAAAACAACTTCAGACCTTTTACTGTTAGAAGAGACAACATTTGAATGAAATGTTTGTTTTTTTTAATCCTCCCTCATGGCTGTTTGATACTGATCCAAAGTGTTCTTCAAACCTAACCACGTCATGTCTTTTCCACATTTTCTCTCAGATTGTCTGCATTCACGCTAGTATGTGTGTACAAGTGATCGTAGGACTGTGTCAGGACAACAACCAGATCTAAATTAACAAAGCATATTTTTTTTTTATTATCAATATTTTTGATGAGCAGAAATGAAACATTGTGATTTTAACCCAAATGTACAGCATTGGATTTTGGATTCATTTCTTGTGCTTTGTTTAACTCATAAAGACTTTTCTCTTTCTTTTTCTTTACTCAAAGAATCCGCACAAATAAAACAACCCTAAGTGAAGTATAGATTCCTGTTGTTACCAGGATTACACCTACATTATAGCCAGAAAGTCCACTTAGAAAAGTAAGAAAGAGTTTAAAAATATCAAGATTAAGACATTGTCTCCATACAACAGTTACAACATTCAAAAAAAGTATCCGCATTTTGTAAAATAAGTGCATTTTACAGTTAACAACTCTAACACGGCCAGAAGAGGAACGGTCTTCCCCTATGCCGAGGTCTGAAAGTAGAGAAGTTTTCGAAGGAAGTTGAAGGAACCAGGCATCTGTTTGTAGAGCCCTTTTGCAGAGTTTTGGGAAACCTCATGGTTAACCTGAACAAAAAAAAAAAAAAAAACAGTCAATCATCAGATATGCTTGCATTTGAAGAAAGATCTTGAGAGAAGAATGTTTCTTTTTGGGTGGTCTGATAAATGAAGCTCACCATCATCAGCATGGTGACCAAGTCATCTGTGGCCGCGTTCTCCTCCAGGATGCGGTCCAGTGTCTCGACGTACCAAGAGCCTGCCTGAGTGTCTCTCCAGGAAACGTAGCCTGTATTCGTCAGGTGGTCAAAAGAGCCGTTAGCGTGGCCGGACATAACCAAACTGTTTCCGGTGAATACACGCGTGACTTAGAGCACAGATGTACCAGGGAAGGTAGAGTAGGACACCAGGATGTCGCTGGAGTTGGGCAGCGTCGTTCTGGCGTCCACCTCATCGGGCGTGCTCAGAGAGTCGCTGCTGGACGACGTCGGAATGGCGTCGGTCTCGTCGTCTTCCCCGTCGACCGATGGCTGAGCCTCCTCGGAGGGAACCTCAAATCCTATGTCTTTTTCATCTTAACAGACAGAAAGACATCCTCTGTGAGGCCTTTTTTTTTTTTTACCTCAACCACTGAATTGAATTAAAATAAAAATGAGCTTGGTGTTTCCCTGGTGTACCTCCTCCACAGGCCTGAATGAAGAACAGTTTGGGTTTTCCTTGCAAAGAAGGGCATTTTTCGCCATTTAAGTAGTTGGTGATCGCCTGCACTGGGACGTAATCTCCGTCTACACCAAACACGGCACCAGGGAAACGCCTGTGATTCACCTGTAAAGAAGAACAGGAGCGCACGTGTTCTTACATGCCTTCTGTACGTAGAATCAAGCAGACTGAAAGAACCTGAAGGAACTTTCTACAGATAACTCTCCTAGTTGAAATATCAAGGGTCTATCTTCCTTGTTAATCTACTGCATTTTTGTTTACCAGGAAATAATAAGCAATAATGAAAATATGAGTAAAATCTTATGTTACGCCTAATCTCAGAGGTTTAGGTTTAGTTAATTTGGACCATTAAATATTAAACTATTTGTTTGATATAAAGCAGCCTACACCTTTGATTGCCTCCTGGCAAAAAGGTTTCAAAACAACAGAATTTTTCTTACTGTAGAAGCCTAATCTAACGCTGAAAACTATGAAAAGCTTTAATTTAGGTAGATTTATTCAGTGGGGAAAAAAATCCCAGGTTCACAGCTCTCTTTTTCTCCTTTTTTCCCCTACAAATTTAACGCACCACACTTTTACCAATTTCTATAAACAAAAAAAAAAATTAACTGGAGCATTTGTAGGTTATATTTTTAGGTCGGACAGAGTTTTAGGAACGTTTAATTAGCAAACCCTCACTAGTTGTTTCCCAGTAGTATACTGCTATTTAGACACGACACAGAGGCTCACTGACCAATAGGCTGGACGAGCGCCTAGGTTTACCTTACCTCCAAGCACGGTAAGTAGGAGGGCGGGGGGGAATAAACAATGTCAGAACTTCCTGTAGGAAAGATCATGGGGTCACCTAGTCTCGTTAACATCCATTAGGCCGTACCTCCAAGCCAATGCCTGACCATCACAAACGTGAACATGTGGAGTTTGCAGCTGGGACTTAACTGGAACTGAGGGTTTTTGTCAGAGAAGTTAAAGATTGAGTTTTATTTTTTTATTTTTATTTTTAGAAACAAACACTCCAGGTGGGATTGATGTGAAACAAAGGAGGGGCATGTGGCCTCTTGGCCACTGTTAAGTATGGTGGAGGATCTATTATGCTGTGGGATTGTTGCTCTTCCAAAGGTCCTGGGAAACTTGTCAGTGCATGGCATTATGAGTTCTTTTTTTTTTTTTTCCAACATTATCTTTATTGGTTTTTTCAACAGTATTTCCAACAATACACAAGGCACAAGTGTGGTCCCACATCAGAGGAAAGTCCAGGGTAGTTAAGTTAATGTCCAATATTCAGCTTTTTTCCTTGCATGCCAGGTTTTTATAGGATATTTTAGAGCAGCACTTATTACATACAAAATATATGAGAAAAAGAAAAACAATATCCCTCACCCCAACCACCCTGAGAAGAAACAACAAATACAACAATAACGGTTTCTCTATTTTCCAGGAGTTAGCCCATATTATTTTAGTATTGTACATGGTTCAGAGAACACAAACTCAAATGTACAATTCAAAGTAAAGTAGTCAATTATACAAATAAAGAAGATTATTTTAGGACACTGCAGAAGACCAACCGCTACTATAACTCACCCGCCACACTCATATCTATGTTTTCTATATATTCCATAAAAGGACCCCAAATATTTTGAAATAGCGATAGTTTCCCTTTTATAATGAAAGTGATCTTTTCCATTGGTAAGGTTGTGGATATTTCAGTAATCCATTTAGTGAATTTTGGTTTACTGGTACTCTTCCATGAGAGCGCTATGACTCTTTTTGCAAGTAGTAAACATAAATCCATGGCAGTAATAATTTTTCTGGACATATGATGTTTGTCAGGATATAAACCTAGGATGAACAATTTGGGGTCAAGAGCTAGCTTTATACCCAGTATCGTCTCTAAAGCTTGTTTTATCTCCCTCCAGAATTGTATAACTTTCTTGCATTTCCAGATGCAATGGAAGAATGTTCCCTTCTCTTCTCCACATCTAATACACAAGTCTGGGATGGCACCATTGTATTTATTAAGCTTTTCAGGCGTCACATAAGTTCTCATTAGCCAATGATATTGCAGTACTTTGAGGCGTGTATTGATGGTTTGTGTTTGTGCTACAGCACACGCCTTCTCCCAGTCTTCCAAAAGCAAGTTCTCCTGTAGATCCTCCCTCCAGGCATTGAGCTTCCATAGAGATGACTCAGAGGATCCCTCCACTAACATGCTATATAGTTTAGAAATGATTCCTTTTCTAAAGCAATCAGTCTTCATTTCAATTTCCAAGGTGGACATCAGAGGGATGGACTCACATTGATTTTGAGATGATCTAATAAAATTTCTCACTTGCAGATATTTAAAATAATGTTTGCTTGGGATATCGTACCTGGCCTTTAACTCTTCAAATGACATCAAAGCCCCGTCCTCCGATTCCACCAGATCTCCTATTGTCTTTAAACCTTTTTCAGCCCATTTTCTAAAGCCAGGATCTGCCCTACCTGGAGGGAAGGATTGGTTACCCCATATTGGACTGAAGCGTGATAGAGAGGAGGAATCACCTAAATACTTCTTGACCTGATACCAAACCAAGATCATATTTCTGACTATAGGGTTTTTTGTCTTTTTTTTTAGCATTTTGATGTTTGCTGAGAAAATGTACTGGGGTAGTGGGAGAGGAACAGAACAATTTTCAATAATCACCCATGGCAAGAGACATTTATCTGTAAAATAATACATCATAGTCCTCAATTGAGCTGCCCAGTAGTACCAAAGTGGATTGGGGCACCTGAGGCCTCCTCTATCATACGGTAGATACAGAAGTGTTAAACGAAGCCTTGGTCGTCTGTTATTCCACAGAAAACGTATGAAAATGTTTTTTAGGGCCGAAAATAAATTGGCAGGAGGTGGCAATGGAATGTTCTGAAACAAATACAGAAGTTTGGGCATTATGTTGGATTTAAGGACATTGATTCGTGCTATAAGTGACAAAGGTAGGTGATTCCATCTATCCACAGAGGCAGCAATTGAGTCTATCATTGGGTTATAGTTAACTGCAACAATGTCATTTATATGTGGTACTATCCTAATCCCCAAATATGTAAAACAGTCTACCTTTTTGAATTGGAAAGGATTCCCAACACTGTTTCTTTCTTCTGAATTAAGTAACATTAATGAAGACTTATCTTTATTTACTTTATATCCTGATATTTTTCCAAATGTATTTATTAGATCTAACAAGGCTAGAATAGAGTCTTTCAGTTTTTCTAAAAAAAGGATGACGTCATCAGCAAATAAAGCAATTCTATGTTCCTGTTGGCCTATTGTCAAACCGGTTATGTTTTTATGGGACCGCACCGCAATGGCAAACGGTTCTATTGCTAGAATAAATAATAAAGGGGACAAGGGGCACCCTTGCCGACAACCCCTTTTAATTTTAAATGATTTAGATATAACTCCATTTGTTACTATTTCAGCATAAGGCTCATTGTATAAAAGTTTAACCCATCGACAGAAGTTGTCCCCGCAGCCAAATCTTTTCAGTATCTCGAATAAATAGGGCCATTCGACTCTATCAAAGGCCTTTTCGGCATCCAATGATAGCAAAGCAGTGTCTGTTTTTTCTTCCATATTATAAATGATATCCAACACTCGTCTCACATTGTGAAATCCCTGTCTTCCTACAATAAACCCATTTTGGTCACAACTAATTATTTCGGGCAATATTCTCTCCAGTCTTCGAGCCAGGACTTTACAAAGAATCTTTAAATCGACATTAAGAAGACTTATTGGTCTTAGATTTTCACATTTGTTGCAAGGTTTGCCAGGTTTAGGTAATAAAGTAATCAGGGCTCCTCTTAGTGAGGCAGGAAGAATTCCCTTTTCAAATGAGTCTAAATACATGTCAAAAAGGGGGGCTAGCAGTTTAGCTTTGAATTTCTTATAAAATTCTGTTGGCAGCCCATCTGGGCCTGGGGCTTTACCTGTTCTCAAGTGATCTATTGCTATAGATATTTCCTCTTTGGTTATAGCTGCACTGAGATCTGTACTCATTAATTCTGAGATATTGGTCATTTGGAGAGATCCTAAGAAAACATTTTGCTCTTGTTCCTTATGCGTCATGTCTGAGCTGTATAGTTTTTCAAAAAAGACCTTAAATACTTCATTGATTTCTAACGGATCGGTAATAATCTCTCCCTGATTATTTTCAACTGAGGTAATATTTTTCTCATTTTGTAATTGTCGGAGTCGCCAGGCTAATAATTTTCCAGGTTTTTCCCCTTGATCATAGAACGATTGCTTAAGACGCAAAAGTTGTGAGGCGGCTTTTGAGGCAGAAAGTTCGTTATACTGTGTTCTTAATATCAGAATTTTTTAATGGATGTTTGGACATAGTGTTTGATAATAATCTCTCTCAAGCCGCTCAATCTCTGCTGCCAGCTCTTTTGTTTTTTGATAAGTTTGTTTTGCCTTATGACTCGTAAAGCTAATTATTTGACCCCTTATATAGGCCTTGAAGGCTTCCCACCTTGAAGAGGGTGGTGTTTCATCTCTATTGATTTCAAAATAGATGCTAATTTGATTATCTACAAAAAATATAAATTCTGGGTCCAAGAGCCATTTTTGTTTAAATCTCCACCTAGGAGGGTCTCTCCTTAGTCTTAAATCCTCATAGAGAAGATGATTTGGTGCATGGTCAGAAATTAAGATGCTATCGTATTGACAGTCTCTTATTTTATGTCTCAAAGAGGCAGAAATTAAAAAGTAATCGATACGTGAATATGACTTATGTGTATTTGAATAACATGAGTATTTTAAACTCTTTGGATTCATGTCTCTCCAAATATCCATCAAATTAAGTTCCTTCATAAAGTGTTTAATTGTTTGTCTACTTTTAGAGTGAGAGTTGTCAGTACCTGAACTTCTGTCCAGTTCTGGGTTCATTGTGCAGTTAAAATCTCCTGCTATAATATAGCTGCCAGACAAAGATGAAATTGTAAGAAAGAGATTTTGAAAAAACTTTGGGTCGTCAACATTTGGGGCATAAATATTTATCAGATTTATTTTTTCTGAGATAAGTGTACCCTGCAGAATAATGTACCTCCCTGCCTTGTCTCTAATAACCCTTGTCACACGGAATGGTATGGATTTATGAATCAGAATCATAACCCCTCTTGCTTGGGAAGTAAAAGGTGCTGAATATATGCTGCCCTGCCACCTCCTGCCAATCCTTGCCTCCTGTCCAGACAACAGGTGAGTTTCCTGAAATAACACAATATCAGAGTGCATAGATTTCACCCTAGTCATTATCTGCTTAACTTTTTTTAGTTTCTGTAATCCTCTGCAGTTCCAAGAAGACACTTTAATTCTTAATCCACCAGACATACTGTATAACACTCAATGGGCTTCCTATTATTTTCAAATTGTTTAAAAACATAGAAACCAAGAACATTTGAATGATAAAAGCTTTACCCAAGGTAATGATGAACATTGAACAGTAAACCCCTTTCGAACTCTGTTGCCTACCCTCCTCCCCCCCTTTTAGTACTCTGGTACCCATCTAACAGCTGAAGGCTGGTCCACACAAGAGTGAGGATCAGCCGACTGTGCCTGAATATTTCCCTCTTACCCCACCCCACTACAATAAGAAACTCGTTACTATTGCCTATTATCTATGAGCCTCTGGGATAGCAAACAGGGAATATAATAAACAAATTTTTAATTCTTACTTATTTTGCTTAACTTTAGGTATTGTAATTGTCCATCCCTTTTAATACTTTGCGATGTATTGATGTCATTGTCTCACCCAGGTCCACTTTCTGTTTTCAGAGTCCTTACAAAGTTCTCTGCTTCAGCTGGTTGGTTAAAGATCCGAGACTGACCGTTGTGTGTCACCAGCAGTCGAGCGGGAGGAATCATGCCGTATCGTATCCCCATGGCACGGAGTTGTTGTCTCACACCGTCAAACTCTTTCTGTTTTTTATGCACACCAGCTGCGAGGTCCTCATAAAATCTCACCGGATGGTTCTTGAATAGGATCTGTCCCTTCGTCCTGGCAGCTCTTATTACAGTTGCTTTATCCCTGTAGTTTAAGAACTTCATAATAAGAGTCCTTGGTGCAGCGGTGTTAGATGTGTTTTTCTGGCCAAGCCGGTGCGCTCTTTCCAGTGTCAGAGTGGTGCGTAGCGGTGCCAGGTTCAGAGCCTCCGGTAACCAGTTTTCCAGAAAGGCGCAGGCGTCCTCTCCCTCCGCGCCCTCAGGAAGGTTAACCAGTCTCAGGTTAGATCGTCGCGATCTGGTCTCCAAGTCCAACACTTTTCCTTCGAGAACTTTATTTTAATTTTCGAGGACCTGGACCTTAGCTTGTAGACTGGTGACGTTGTCCTCTGCCGCAGATATCCGCACTTCCGCCTCACCAACCCGCTCGGCGCATTCGTTAACATCTTTTTTAACATTCTCTATTGCTGATAGAATACCATCCAGTTTGGAGGAGAAATCTGATTTCAAATTTGCAATTGCAGCCAGTATTGCCTCTGAACCAGTCTCAACCGTCTTATTTCCCTCATTCAACTCGCAATTTTCCTCCTCCATTGACTCGCACGTGGTGATGTTAGCCTCACTATTTTCACAGCTAGCTTCAGAGCTCACCTTAGAAGTGAAGTTAGATAACTTCGATTGAGTCGGTTTGCTGGGGTTTTTACTAGGCTTCCTTTGTGAGAGAGGCATCACAGCTGTTCCAAACGTCGTTCAATGTCACGTGTAACGAGTATTTTCCAGGATTTTACATATAGGTAGTGGAGCCGAAGCGAACACGTCCTCTCAGCAAGCCGCCATTACCGGAACCCCCATTATGAGTTCTTTGACACACTGTGAGGTTTTAAATACAATCTGGCGGCCTCTATCACTAAGCTGAAAAGGAATCACTGCCTCTGTTACCAGACACACGCAGGACCTTCTTTCCTATCCTCAGCAGTCCCTAAAACATGTAGAAAAAACGTTTGGGTTGACTATAAAAAGGAAAATAGTAAAAGAAAATTTTTTTTTTCTGAATGGGCCAACCTTTGAAACATCCTGGAAGAAGATTAAGTGCTGTCCTGAAGTATTAGTGATGGAGTCACAAAGTCATAACAGCAGGGGTGGAACTAGTTTGTTGAAAAGCTATTCTGGTAAAGTGGGATTTTGACCCGACTGAATAAATGCACTAGAATTAAAGGCTGTTTTTTTTTCGAGATGCATTTATTTTAGGGTTCTCTGGGGAGGCCAATAGCCATTGAGAACATTGCAATTGGTTCAGGAGGAGAAAGAAAGCGTGAACACTGACCTCAGTCCCGTGGGAGAGCATGATAACCACACAGCAGTCATACAGAGAGTGATCCCGTCTAGACAAAGCCAACAGTTCCTGCTTGATTTGCTGAAATGACGAGAAGAGTTAGCTGAGTTGCGCTTTTTTATGGCCTTTCAAGAAAAGGAAAGGAAGAAAAGACTCACTTTCTGTTTCAGGTTTGTCTTGACCTCCACAATAAAGTTGAGTGCCGTGAATCTTCTCTGCAGCTTGTTACAGTCTATGCAGGAGCCTTTGCGATCTCTGAGCTGACTCTCTGGCTTAAACTCCACGTTGTTTATGATTAGGCAAAGACCACATGGGCTGGAATCCATTTTATAGCACTGCCACACAAACACATAGTTCAATTGTTGTTGTTTCTAACTGGAAATTCTATCATTTACGCAGAGAATTACCAGAAGAAGAATATTTGTGATGATTGAATGGTACTTACCTTCAGACTATCCCGGCGTGTTCTGCCTTGTGGCCTTGGTTTAAAGTAGTCCTTGTCAGGTGCTGTAATATTATACATGTGTTAATCATTAAGGTAACTACATATAGTACAGCTCGAGAGTTTTGGATCACCTGAAAATTTTCTCTGTCCATGTTTTGACCATTTTAAAGGACAATACAAAAGCAAAAGCTCATTATGAATTTACAACCTATATTTCTACAGGAGACAGGTTTTAAATGCAAAATTAGCAAAAAACACAGTGTGTGGGTGGATGGATCCTATAATTTTCTCTTTATTACCTCGGATTTCCATATTTCTTTTCACTATTTGGCAGTTTTTGAAAATAAATCTTATTGGTGGTTTTTAATGTTTTACTTTCATTCTTCATGTTTGTTTTAAAACAGATACCATCTTAGAAACAAGTCTTTTCATTTGAAAAATGTGAACAAATTTTGGCTGATATCTGTTGTAAATCGCCCACGCTTGATTATTTGCGTGTTTAGGATTTACAACCCATAAATGTCCTCATGTAAGTCAACCATTAAATTGACCATGTCACAGAATCTGCACTTTCTGTCCCTAAAATTTCCTTCCCATAATTTAACAAACATTTATTAACCTGACTTGGCAAAGCTAGAAGGGAGATGCACAAATGAATTGCTTGTGCTTTTAACCATCCATCCATTTTCTATACCTGCTTATCCATGCAGGGCTGCAGGGGGGTGTGGTGACTATCACGGGTCGCCAGTCCATCACAGGTTTCAACCAAACATGAAAATTGAACTTTATCACTGATTCATTTGTAACTACAGCATGCCTGGTGTGTGACTGAGGTACAACCACCTCGCGGAGGACCATAAAAATAAAAAAAAGAATTAGGAAAAAAAAGGGTCTGGAAGCAGAGATGTCCGTTAATGAGTTAAAGGCAGTTTCCAGGGCCAATCTTTTCCCCAGGGTGGAAAAGTTTAATTTCATGATGAAAAGTATGGGCCTAAAAGCATAACATGACTGAAACATCATTAGTTCAACTTTGTAGTCCAACTGTTTTTAATATTGGCTTTTAATTTCTATTTTCCCATGTTTTATTTTGTTTCCACATTTTATTTCAACTTGCTTTTATTCTTTTTTCTTTTTATATGTTTTAATCATGTACAGCACTTTGCATTGTCTTTGTACTGTAATGTGCTATACAAGTAAATTTGCCTTGCCTTGCCTTGTTAGGAGAACATTAAACTGCTATAGCTCACATAACTATGTGATCAAGATGGAAAGGTTTTCTTCTGTATGCCTGTGAGTACACGTCCGCTCTTCTAAATCCTCATTACATCTTAATTCTAAATAATCTCTGGTACATAGACCTCATAAGTAGGCCTATTCTTTACAGACACAGCTACAAATATGACTTTTTAAAAATCCAGATTTGTTGCTGTGTGAGATGTCGGGCCCTCCTGGCGGTCCCGTTCTGGTTTGAGGGCCCTGAGCAGCAGATCAGTTTGTGGAGCCCTGCTGTCTAAGCACAGCCACCCACCGGTTAGCTTGCTAATTACAAGCCTTTTTGGTATTTGTAAAGGAGATGAAAATGTGAAACGATAAACCTGCAAGTGATCCCAAACTTTCGAGCAGTCGTGTATTTCACATATATTCCAAATGTCTGTAAAGATTAGCTTCTCTTACGTGGACTGGGAGACTTGTTGGGCCTCTCCACAGGATAGATGGGGGTGTTTTTAATGCTTTGCTTCTGGGAATCCATGGGAGAGACTGTAACTGACAGGATAGGTTCAAGGTTAAGAGGGGAACTCTGTGTGGAGACGCCATGATGTTCAGGTTGTTCCTGTTGAGTTCTTACTGATGGGTAGAGGTTGTAGCACAGGGCGGTCCCCTGCGGGTGCTGCAGGCTGAAGTTGACCCGGCGGAGCCCCATTTAGCAGGATTTCCGCCAGACCCTGCTGACCCGATTCACGGAGGATATTCAGGAATAACGGGAAGGCTCGACTGCCCCGGGTTTCCAAGTCCCGGACTAACTCCCTGGCCTGGTCTCGTCTGGTGCCAGAGCTCTGACAGAAGACACCAGCAAGTCTCTGTGGTTTTACTTTGTCCTGAACACATGTAATCACTGAAATAAAGCAACATTTTACCGTGATATCTCACCTTTATCTCATCGATCATGTCCTGGGTGAAAACCCCCTCCCGAAGAAGGGCGTCATAAAGGCCCGAAGGATCTAAATCTGTGACTAAATTGATCCTGTTTTGCTGAAGAATCTTTTTGTGTTGCTCCTCCATTCTTCGCTCGGGCAGCGTATTGATAGCCAGGCGGTAACACAGACATAAAGAAGAAGCTTTACCTGATAAAGTATGAATCTTTTCAGGGGCCGTTTATCACAAGCCGTTTTGCATATACGGAACCTGTTCGTTTACAGATAACAGGACGGTATTATGGCTCATATTTTCTCGGTTACACCAACTGCTTCCTTGTTTACATCATTGCGGTCTCTGATTGGTCAAAGCGGGGGATACGGAAGAAAAACAAAAGTGTGCGTTTAATCACGTTCACAGCGTGTCCCGGTCAAACATTCGGCGTGCGGTAACCATAGACATATATAAAGAATTATATTATTATTATTATTATTATTATTATTATTATTATTATTATTATTATTATTATTATTATTATTATTATTATTATTATTATTATTATTATTAATTATAATAAAAAATATTATTATAAAAATTATATTATTATATTATAAAAAATTATATTATGTCTATGGCGGTAAGGTTCGGGGACAATCATTTTGGACAGCAGGCACGACCCGGGTTGAGTGATCCATTCACACTGAAAATGAACGGGGGCGTCTGTTAAGGGAAGGCATAGACATATACATCATATACATGTCCGTGGGGGAAGGGACAAAGTAGAAAATATATTTTTGTATATTTACACACAGGCGCACAGAAGCCGCAAAGGTTTGATGAAACATTGAGACATGCAAACGGCCATGTTAGCAGTTCTGTTAGATGAAGATAAAACAGAAAAATAGAAAAATGGCAGTCATTCAAAAAATCTGAATATTATTGAGAAGTTCAATTATTCCAGTAAAGAAACACATTATGTAGATTAACACCAACCGATGATGTTTAAATGCCGTTATTATTTTTAATTATATTAACTCCTGTTGATAAAAAAAAACATAATTTTAGATTAGAGTATTCCACCTAAAAGCAAAATTTTTAATTCAGGAATGTGGGCTTTATGAAAAGTATGTTTAATACCGGCTTAAAGGTTGTTTTTTCTTCATAATTTGATATATGTATGAGCAGTGCTCACATAGCTCGAATAATAATATTAACAAAAGCATGCATAATAAGATGAACTAATAGCTGGTCTAGATTTTCAGATATTTAATTGTTTTCTAAGTGTTTACTTTCATTGGTATTAAAAGGTGAATATGTTATTGTATATAAAACAATACATCAACATTTGTTCAACGTCAACTTCAATTGCTTTCCTCGGAAAACTTGTCCAAAGAGAACTTGCCACTCACAATATGGCGGAGGAGCTGCCGCTTCCGTCGTTTCTACGGCGTCCGATCATGTCGGTCTGGGTTGTATACTCAATTTCCCGAAGTGACTTTCGAAAAATGGCGCCTCCTCCTGGCCTTTCGCTTCGCTGAGGCAGATTGTCATCAGCCAGCGCTGGAGGTTCAGTAGGATGCTGCGGAACACACCCAGTACGCGTAGCCCTGGTACAGTTTATGGCCGTCACACGTTCATTGTAGCCAGGGACGAGGAGCTGGAAAAGACCCAAATGTACCCTGGATATGTGGCTCTGTAGCGGCTGACTGCATGTGCCCGAGGTGACTGGAGCAAGCCGGGGAAGCTGCAGCCGCTGTGGTAACTAATCCTTAACAAAACGAGCATAAACGCGTTATATCCTGGACGGATTTACACTGATGCCACCATCTAAAGGGACATTAGGATAAGGAGGATGCACAGAGCCTGCTGCTTTTGTCTGTTTTTGGAAGCCGCTGCATTTTAGGTGATCCTCACCGTTTTGAATAAACAGCTGTGTTTGTCACTGTAACAGGCGTCTACAAGCTGAGCTATGATGTGTAGTACCACGGTCCAGTTTTAGATACTCACAATAATATTATTAATAAGAAAAACATTGTAATACATAAAGTTACGTGAAATATCTGGTGAAAATAAAATTAACAAAATATATGATCAAATATATGTTGTACAGCTGGGAATAATAGTTAAAACATTCTACCCCTTAATACCTGCCCTTACCCCCTTTGGCTGAAATAACTGGAGTGAGATGCTTCTTGTAGCCATCTACTAGTCCCTGACATTACTCTAAAGAACCTTCGCTTTGCTCCTGAGATGTCTGAGGGGTTTCTTTCATCACCCCGCAGCATCTTAAAAAAGATAAAGATCTGAGGTGTAACTTGCTTTACAGCTTTTCTGTTTCCTTTGTTTTACTTTTTACAATAGAAGATACATATAATGTATAGTCCAACAGTGGGGGAACTCAAGTGTTGTAGCTAGACCTAGGTGGATTTACTGGGGGGGCTGTAAAGTCAACAATAACAAAGAATTCAGCTCATAGCTGAAAGATTTACTGTAAATGTCAAAAGGAAGGGGTTAAAAAGCATGAAATGTAGTGGTGGGCACAGTCGCGCTAGTCTGAAAACAGATAATTGCAGAGCTAACTTTTTGTTTTATCACCACAAGAAACCATTGTTAATGGAGGTGCTGTTTTCTTCTTACCTTTGTTCTTCTTGTTCTGATGTGTTCAGCTCCCAATGTTAAAAAAAAAACAAAGACTTCATTATCTGACATTTTTTATTTGTTTGTTTGACTCTAACTCTTTAATTAGTAGCGTAACCAAGCTTTCTGGGTTTGTTACCGTCACTGCATGAGGTGGAAAGAGACTGGACTCAGAGCTGGCCGTTTGGGTTGCAGCATGACTAAACGGGACCCTTTTTTTTCCTCAAACCTCCATACAAAACACAGGTCGGCTTGCTGTTCAACCTTTGGCAATCCTTGACAGACATTTAACCAGCATGTGAAAAATAGGAAAAACTTGTTTCTGCACAGCAATGATGAAACAGATTTTTATTTATGCTTTTCAGTTTAAGAATAGTGCATATAACACAATTTATATTATTGATATTACAGCAATACATGAACCAAAAAGTCATGATTTTATTGTATCTTTGTCAAACAGTTTGATGACAGAGGGGGAAAGTGACATCCAGAAACGCTAAGGCCTACACAATGTTCCAGGATTCCAGCAGTGTTGCCACGTCCAGGTTCATGTACTGTTTGCAAGGTAGAGGTAATAGAGTTGCATTTTCCTCTCACAAGAACTGGCAACGCTGACTTCCAACCCGGCACTTACACTGTTTTCCCTAAAATGTAGCTGCCTGGGAACAGAGGGATGGAATATTCTTCTCAAATGGTTTGCCTGCCGTGTAAAAGTAAAAATTTTAAAGTCGTTTATCCTCAACTAAAACAGCTATCCTCTCAAACATGCAGCGCTGTGCACGTTTGTCATGCGTCATGTGTGCTTGCACCTAAACTTAGACACCCACTAAGTGACAGCCATTGGTTATCGCTTATCGGCCAGGGTTAGGTTCCTCAAATTTCCTTATTTATCATTGGTTTAACGGTAGTGAAACTCATAATTGTATTTGCGGAATACGAGTTTACGAAGCTAATGTTTTGATTGGAAGTGCCGACCACTGATGATACGTCCCCTTTAAAATTTTTACAGATAGTTTCACATTTTCTTCACGCTACCTACCTCTGATACACGGTATATTCTATGATGGTGAGCTGACCAAGTTCTGCCCAGCAAAGCATCCACAAAACATGACACTTCCACCTCCGTGCTTGATTTTTTCCAGGAGTGCTGTATTTGGTTTCTGCCAAGCAAGTCCTCAGTTCCGGTGTTCGAATAAGTCAACGTTAGACTGATCTGTGCAAAGATAATTACTCAAGAACTCCTGGTCTTTTCCTTCATTATTTCAGCTGAATACCAGTCGAGCCTTCATGTCTTTCTTAGAGATCAAAGCTTTCCTTCTTGCACTGTTCCAATTTAAAATTGTGCCGTGTCTTTCTGATTTCACAGGCATTCACTTTCATCTCAACAGTAGGAAGAGCCTGATGTAGGTCCTGGGACGACATTATTGGGGTTTTGGAGATTTCTTTTAGCATTTTGCGGTCTACTCTTGGGTATGAACTTGCTTGAACCCATCGGTCCACCGTGTTTGCTCTCAGTTCGACAGCCAGGAGAACAACAAACCAAACATCTGAGGTTTTATTGCCGCAAGCCTTCAAAATGCTGTGTAATGATCCTCTCCTCATTTGCACCTGATGTAATACAGCTCTCTGGGATTTTAGCTACTTTAGGTGGAAATAAATGTGGGGGTGTCCTAATTTATTCCTCTAGAAAGTGCATTTTTAGTATATTTTACTAAAAATAATAATAATTTCTTCATCTTTAATTGTGCTTTTTGTCACATGACTGTACATCTGGTTTCTTTGATGTGTTGAAGGTGACTGAAGGCAGCGTCGAACATGTCTCCACCTCTGGCTGCAATGGTTGTGGTGGTCTTCTCGGTCCTACTGGCAGGATCCAGCCATGCAGGCCCTGAGATGGACCCATACAAAATATTGGGAGTAAGCGCGGGGGCAAGCCAGGCAGAGATTAAGAAGGTCTACAAGCGCCTTGCTAAGGAATGGTGAGGTTTTTTTTCCAAGACTGTTCCTCGCTCTGGACTCCTCTCAGTTTTTAACTAACTGACTCATCCTTCTCAAGGCATCCTGACAAAAACAAAGATCCAGCTGCTGAGGACATGTTTATCAAGATCACTAAATCGTATGAGGTTAGTCTATATATTTACTGTTTGTGCTTTTCTTCTAAGAAACCTGACTTTCTTGTCTTTTTTTATGATACTCTGTTTCAACAGTTCTCCTGGCTTTCTGAAACTCCTTCAAATTTATTCTTTGGACTTTGGTTGCTTTCCCTGTTTTGAGTCAGGAGAAAAGTGAAAAAAGATCCAGAGTCCATAGCTAAACGTTAAAAGACCTATGGGACGCCTAAAAGGTTATTATTCAAGGTCACTTTGAAACATAATTGGAAAGTTTGCCTAGTGAGAAGAAAAACGAGTGCTGGTCAGTAGTTTCCTTACACTCATTGATGGCCTTGATGACATTTTAATTTGGGGCTTTTAGTAATGAATTTCAATATTTTTTTTCAGGGTGGTATGATGATCAAACAGTGATTTTCAAAAAGAAGAAATCAAATCAAGTCATTTGAACTAATTTTGGATTTTCTTTACCTTACATGGGGCTAAATTATACATACCACCTTACCAGTATTTGGTTTAATGTCCCTGCGGAGACGTTTGAAGCCCCCAAGAGGCTTCTGGTATAATTCTGCTTGGATATTTACCACCTCACCTGGTCCAAAAATCTCCAAAAGGGTAAAGGTCGAAGTTTCAGGAAGGCCAGAAGCTTAATGTTAAACTGTGTCATCCACTCCAGAACTAGTTTTGATGTGTATTTGGGATCATTGTTCTGTTGGCAAGTTCTTGCCCTGTAATCAACACAACCCCTCTTAGATGAAATCAAATGGGCAGTTATTAAAGAACAACCCAGGAACAGTCAAGGCTCAAGTCTATCAAACCGCAAACTGCAGGAACTCCAGGGTTACTTTGAAAACAATTTTAACTTCACGGATTTAGAGAGTGCCGTCCAAGAACTTTAGCCCTTTCTCCAAACGTAATGCCATCGGGTTTGCTGAAATATGTAGCTCTCCACACGGGCAAGTCAAATGTAGCCAAATTCTGCAGAAGAGTCTTATGGTCACATAAGGCCGAGTCACAGACTTCCAAACCTTCAAATGCTGCTGTAGAACATGGTGCAAGCAGCATCATATTGTGGGCCCGAGCTACTGTCAGTGTAGTATAATTTCAGCTTTTTATCCGACTCGCAAGGGGCAAACAAACAAATAAAGTTTAAGTGATTAATTGAAAAGGGAAATGGTTCAATGGGAAAGATGCCAGGGCAACAGGGGAGGCTCTGGTCATGAACTGAGGAGAGGAGAGGCAGATTAGAAAAGGATTGCTAAAGAGTGCGATGCTTGGGATTCAGTCTGAGTTGCTTACAGCTAGCAGTAGAGGTTGAATCCAGGGAAAGAGTGAGTCCGCACACAGAGAGCCGCAGCTGGCATCCGGCGGAGTTGGTTACGCTTATTTTCTCTCGTAGTTTTTGCAAGTGTGTTGACCATAATGAATGAGGATCATTGGGTGTTCAGGCAGGTAAGTTCCCGGCAGCCCGGTAAGGTGAGTACTCACAAGTGCTCAGGTGAAAGGCTTCAGGGGGTAAGGAAGGCTCTCAGGAAGGAAGCTTGAAAAATCCATGCCGACTTCAATCGAGCTTACCACAGAGCACAGGAGGTGGATTAATCTCAGCCAGGAGAAAAAGGGTAGGCTAATCTTTTAAGGAGAAAACATGAAGAACTAGTCTCCCACATAGAGCAGGAACAAGGAACCGAGGAACACTGTGACGCCTTCCCTCTGCCTCCTGCTCCTCTTTGCTCCTGCTCCTCGGGAGAGAGGTGCGAGGGGAAAACGCTACGACAACCACATCTACTCACAGATCTGTGGACAGGACATGAAGAAGGACATACATTTATCCAAATTATTTTACTTTACCTTGAATCAACAGTAGGACGGTTGAAACCTGGAGAAAGGGATCCCAAACACTCAAAAAGGCACCATTAAAAGCCAGAAAAGAATCCAACATATACGTAAATATAAAGACCTTTGGAATGACTCGAAAACTTAGGAATCAAGACGTGTGTCCAAAGAACACGCGTATGACGGGCTTCTAGGCTAATATTTGCTTTGTCTGCGATCTAGATCCTGTCCAGCGAGGACAAGCGTGCCAACTACGACCGCTACGGGCAGACTGACGACTCCCAGGCGTACAGCAGCAGCCGATACAGCCACCGCCAGGACAGCTTCTACTTTGACGAGTCCTTCTTCAACTTCCCCTTCAACACCAAGAACCACCGGGACTTCACCGACAGCAAGTACACGCTGCAATTCAACCAGTACGTCGGCGAGGTGGTGCCCGACAGCTACAGGAGGCCGTACCTGATAAAGATCACCTCCGACTGGTGCTTCAGCTGCATCCACATCGAGCCCGTGTGGAAGGAAGTGGTGCAGGAGATGGAGACTCTAGGTCTGGAGATTTCAGCAGCAACCCTTGAGTCACATTAGCTTGGGTCAGTTAAAGTAAAAATAGGTTTTTATAGGTCTGATCGTTGTTGTGTGTTTTTTTGCAGGCATCGGAATAGGCGTGGTCGATGTCGGCTACGAGAGGCGTTTGGCGAATCACCTCGGTGCTCACCGCACCCCGTCCATACTGGGTGTCATCAGCGGAAAGGTGACGTTTTTCCATTACGCCGTGGCAAAAGAACACCTGAGGCAGTTTGTGGAAGACCTCCTCCCTCAGAGGCTCGTGGAGAGGGTAAAAGAAAAGTGCCAAAAAAAAAAAAAAAGAAAAGCTTGACGCACAGTGGGAAAAAATAACGACAGGGCATTTCATATTTTCTTTACCTCAGATCACGGACAAAAACCAGCAGCAGTTCTTGAACAGCTGGCATTCGCTTAACAAGCCACACGTGCTCCTGTTTGATCAAGTTCCCGTAGTCCCTCTGCTGTACAAAGTAGGTTCTTTTTGTCAACGCAAAGTGCATTTCACCATGAATGGAGACTCGTCGGCCGTCAGCTTGTGTTTGTGTCCTCGTAGCTCGCGGCGTTTGCCTACAAGGACTACCTGCAGTTCGGTTACGTGGACCAGGGCCTCGCGGAGACGGCCGAGCTGCAGAAACGGTTCAACATCAACACTTACGCTCCGACCATGCTGGTCTTTAAGGAGAACACTGACAAGCCTGCTGATATTATACAGGTTCCTTAAGCCAAGGCATCTCTAGAGATTATAACGTCTTTGAGTTATCTGTTTGTTTTAACCGATAAGTTGAAATACAACATCTCCTAACCCTGCAGGCTAAAGGAATGAAGAAACAAATAATCGACGAGTTCATGTCCAACAACAAGTTTCTCCTGGCACCGCGGCTCGTCAATCAGAAGCTCTTTGATGAGCTCTGTCCTGTCAAGCAGTTCCACAGACGCAGGAAGTAAGGAAGTCTAACCGATGACACCTTTATCACATTTCCTGTCGCTTTTTTTTTATCCTAACGCCCTCTGGGTCTCCTACAGATACTGCGTCCTGCTGATCACAGCTGACGAAGAGACGTTTTCCTTTGGGAAGCAGGAGTTCCTCTCGTTTGCTTCTACCAACACGAGGGAGGTCGTGAGGTTTGCTTACGTGTACCAGCGGCTGCAGCAGCCGCTCTGTGACATCCTCATGCACAGCGAGGACAGCTCTCAGTCAACGGCGCAGGTACGGCAGACCAAGCAGTCTAATCGCGCTGTGATTACTAAGTGATGCACAAAATAGGTTTATTTGCTAATTATTTAAACTGTATTTGGTAGTTTTGGGTTCATTTCAGTCACTGAGCTCAGGCCTTTTTAATAATTGTGGATGATCTATTCTGTTCAGTACGGAGGAGGCAGCTTCCATAAACTACAGCCGCTCTTACATTTATTGGTACCCCTGGTAGAGATGTATACAAGGCTTCTTCCTGTTGCATAATCTCACTCTGAAAAATCTGATCTATAATTGAAGTTATATTTAGTTATAAGTTATAGGTGGGGGAAATAAAATCAATTTTATTTTGAAACAGGCTTCCTATAGAGTCTGGAAAAGTCTTGAATTTGATTTAATTATTTTCCAGATCTTAGGATGGAAACAGTTCCAGACTTTATTCCCTTTCACGTTGTCTGAATGTTGTTTCCCATCTTCAATCAATTGTCTTCCTCCCTTCATTCCTTCCTTGTGTAATTCCATACCCACCTACACTCTTCCTGATTTGCTTCCTTTCACCTTTGGGTTCCTACTTCCTTGCCATCTTGCCTTCCTTTTTTTTTTTTAGCATCCTCGTATTTTACTTCATTGTGTTTTTCCTCTCTTGATTTCTTTCCTTGCTTGTGTCCTTTCTTCCTTCCATGTGTCTGTCTTTCTTCTCTTATGCTCTTCATTCCTTCCTGTTGGTCATTTCTTTCTTTTAACTCTTTTTTTTAAATGTTCTTTTTAGATTCCTTTCTTTCCCTTCTTGGATCAGTCCTTCCTTCCTTCCTTCCTTCCTTCCTTCCTTCCTTCCTTCCTTCCTTCCTTCCTTCCTTCCTAACGACCATCATTTGTTTTGGCTTTAATGTGTGTGTGTGTGTGTGTGTGTGTGTGTGTGTGTGTGTGTGTGTGTTTGTGTGTGTGTGTGTGTGTGTGTGTGTGTGTGTGTGTGTGTGTGTGTGTGTGTGTGTGTGTGTGCGTGTGTGTGTGCGTGTGCAGGTGGTGATACTGGAGAGGCGTAACGCAGCAGGCAAAGCGTTGTTCAAGCCGGTCACGGCCTGGAACGGCAGCGAGGAAGAGAAGCTGCGTCTGCTGGAGGAACTGGAACGGCTTCAGAAGGACCCTTCCATCCTCATCCAGGACGCGATGCTACCTGAACTCAACAACGAGTTTGCCTCGGTATGATCATTTAGAACAACAACAACAACACAGGCAGCTTATAAGGGTCTCTCAGCACTGTTCATATCCCACCTCTTTAGATGTTTGTAGTCCGGTGGATCTATGCATCTTATGATTACCTCACTGAAGTCATCGATGATATTCTTCACAACAACTGGTTGGTGTGGCTTTCAATTCTAAAGCGTGGTTTGGATCCTCATTTGCCAGAGAAATGTTCCATCTGTGGTATTAATAACTTTCAGGCGCGAGATGATGCCTCTTCTGTCCCTCATCTTCTCCGCTTTGTTCATCTTGTTTGGAACTGTGGTGATCCAGGCCTTCAGGTGGGTTCGCTCTACCTGCACTGTTCTTTCAATGGGGCTCTGATGAAAATACGAGAGAAACGAGCAAAAGCACATGCACCCGTTCTGTCATTGCAGTGACTCCAGTGACGATAAACAGATGAAACCGAAGGCGAAAGATGGAGCCAAAGCAGAAAATGGATCGTCGGGCACTTCTAGCTCTTCAAGGCAAGAATGCTTCTCAGTCAGCTCCGGATTAAATGAAGGATTTTTTTTTTTTTTTTTTAAAGCTACGTGTTGCTGTTAATTTTAGCCGACCACCGAAGAAGAATTTCGTGGAGGTGACGGAGCTGACGGACATCACCTACATGAGCAACCTGGTGAAGCTGAGGCCTGGACACATCAACATAGTCCTGGTTCTCACTGATGCCTCCAAGAACATCCTTCTTAGCAAGTTTGCTAAAGAGGTGTACTCCTTCACAGGGTAAGAACTCAACCGTCTTTCGCTCACTGTCTGAGTTTGGTTTGCGGGTTCTGGGCCTACTTTCTTCCCGTCTGCGTGCCTGCAGGAGTCAGACGCTGCACTTCTCCTTCCTGAACCTCGACAAGCACGGCGAGTGGATGAGCGCCTTGCTGGAGTACGCCCAGAGCGCCATGCACGTCGAGGCCGACGAGGACGAGAGCGGGAGCCGTAAAACGGACCACACCGGCTTTGTGCTGGCGCTGAACGGCTACAAAAAGTACCTGTGCCTCTTCAAGCCCGTCTACACCGGCGAGGACCTCGACGGCAAGTCGTCCGAGGATGAAGCGGCGGCGTCAGTCGGCAGGCCGAGGCCGGGTTCCCGCGACTGTCACCCGCCGCGCAAATCCAGCCGCTCCCGCAGCACGTCCACCCTGCAGATCCACCACAAGCTGGACCGGCTGGGGCTGTGGATGGAGAGACTCATGGAGGGCACCCTGCCTCGTTACTACGTTCCGGAATGGCCCGGGCTCGATAAGATCACGGCAAGTAAATAGATCAGCGAGGAAAGACTTCGTATTTAAGCTCCTATCACCCTGATGTCGTTCCGTTTAGGAAGCAGGTTTTGGGTTGATTGCTCTGTTTTATATTTGAGACCTTTAATGGGAGCAGATTTCTTTGAAATAGGCCAAACCTTATAAGGTAACCACCAAAGGAGTTCCCCTTCAGAAATAACCCCAGGAAGCTTTTGGCAATGTCCATTCTGTCTTTAGTTCTGATTTCCAAACTGAAGTGTGGCGATGTGCTGTATGTCGTCTCCGCCCGAAGTCAACACCCCTTAAACTTCTCTGGTTTTTCCTCCCGACTGGTCAGAAAAACGCGACCGCAGCTTGTGTCGACCCCCTCTCACCCGCTAACCGTTCCCAGATCCCCCGCATCCATCGGCTGACCTCTGCAGCTGAGCTAAGAGCACGGCCCCGCCACCACAGCCTCACCCCGGCCGCCCGTGCTCCGGTCCAAACTCAGTCAGCGTTTCAGAGGCCGTGCAACAACAATAATCAGTTTTCAGGAAAAGAAATAGCTGAAGGTGCCGAAGTTAGCTTCCGGCTGCCTCGTTCCTCACCTTTGCGTTGCGGTGGTATGAATCCCCTGTGGATGATTTACCGTTGGTTCTGGGAAGTTCTTCTCATATCCTTCAAATCGCTCAACAAGCAGTTGGGACTGTGTTTAAAGTGAAAGCTGTGAATAGAGATGCATGAAACTAATATCCTTTGCTCCTTTCTGCATCTCCAACGTTTTGTATTTTATGTCAAAAAGGGATTTATTTAATGTGCAATAGCTCATACTGCTGTAATTATGCTGCCTTTTCCCCTGGAGGACCTCAAGGTGCACGCTGCCGGTCTTCGATCCTGCGCTCCAGCAGAAAAATAACATACTTTGTCTTTTTTTTCTTACATGAGAGCTGTTATCGTGTTATTGCGTATCATTTAAAAGAGGTTTTTAATGTAACCTTTTAGTTGCCTTTCCCTCCTAAACAAACTTAGCAGACAGTAGCTTTATGTAGCCATGAACCTGCTGCCATTTTTATCACCTGCATATTTTCTGAGACACTACAAACTACTGATAGACCACCCTCTGTCCATAAGTGAAAAACAAACAGTTTTCTAACAATTTAAACAGCTTATAAATACTGTTTAAATTAGTTTCTTAGTTATTGCTGATTACAATCATGGTGGATTTGTATTTAAAAGTCTGTATCCTTTGAAAGCTCGTTAAAATATTTATGTTTTTTTAATACCGTGTGACAGTAGAAGCCTGTATACTGCTGTAAGTTGTTTCAGGTTGTGTTAAATGCATTAATTGTGTTTGTTGTAATTAAATACAGTACGTTTTGTTTGTCAATAAAGGCAAGAATTGTAAATGACTTTTGACTTCCTTACCTATTTGTTCAGCATTTGATAAGAAAAGCCTTTATTGTTGATTTATGGCAATATTTGTGGAGTTTGGGAGGAGTTCAGCTCAGGTTTTAGATCCCACCACTTAGATGAAACTTTATGGTTTTTTTTATTGAGCCTTTTTTGACTACTGACTCAGGTTGCTACGTTCTTTTTACATCTAACTGCAGCTTTTGACACAGCCGACCAATTTGAACAAAACGTCAACTTCTTTTGGTCTAAAAAAGCAAGTTTTTATTAAGTTAATTGTGGGTTTAATTTTATTCATCAAAGATCCCTTTTTCTGTATTCAGCCCTAATTTCCTCTGGCGTAACTCAAGGCTCAGTTTTCGGTCCTACACTCTTCATCATTCAGTTTTATTCAAAAAAAAATTTAATATTGTCAAAAATTTCCTTTATTTCAGTAACTCAATCTGCACGTTATGTAGATTAATTGCACACAGAAGGATTGTAATACTTTATTTCTGTTAATGGTGATTTTCCATTTAGAGCTCATGAAAACACATTTAAGATTAGAATATTGTTAGCAGTCCAATAAAAAAACTTTTATTACAAAAATGTGGGTCTGATGAAAATGATTTTTAATACCTGCCTAAAGGTTATTTTCTAAAGACACTTTTAATCTGACAAACGAGCCTCATCAGAACATCGTATATATTTGATTTAGTGTGACAGCAAGAAAATAAAATCTTTCATTTTATTATACTGAAGGTATTCAAATTTATTTTTATTTCATATGAAATGTTTTTCCTCTACTCAAGATCTCAGAGGCTGGTTATTGGCAGGAGAAATCAAAGGAAACAGGACTGAAGTTCCTGTGTTTGGCAGTCGTAGCCCTTTGTCATATATCCATGCCGCTGTGTGCAGGTTGGTGCGTGTTTGTCTCTCTTTGACCTCCTCTCTGCTGGGTGTGACTGGCAGGCGCGGTCCCGCAGATGTTGCTCATGAGGACTGATCAGGAAGAGCTTAAAGGTAGCAGCAACCAGGAGGGTTGTTAGCTTTTCCAGCATGACATTCAGTTTTTTTTCTTGTTATTTTTATTAGCGTCACCAGGATCCAGCCCAGACTCAAGCTTGAGTTCCTTTGTCCTGGTGATTAGGGAGAACCTCTGTGCAAGTCCCACTGTTAGTCTCTCTTTGGCTCCTCCTTGAAATAACCTTTGGAGAACAAACACTTCCACTCAGCAACTTGCCTCCCACCCCGATGCTCATGGTGGGAGGCAATTTAGACTGCAACCAAGGTCTAAATTGAAGCACGCTGTTGACTGGGTCTTTTGCTGTTGCAGCCCACAGATCAGGAGTGTCCATAGTTTAGTCTGAGGGGCCCTTGGAAAGATTTTCTATGACCCCTGACCATAATTCAAGAATAGTGCAAATCGGGCCTGCCAGCACCGACACTATCTCTACAAAAATAACTTTTGCAGAGTACAGATAAAAATAAATGTGGTTTGATGTTTTAAGTATTGGACAGGGATTAGAAATGTTTTAAAGGAGTTCAATTTCCATTATTGCCACATTCATTTAACTTTATGCATTCAGTGCAAGACAACAGTGAAAATCCTTGTAATGGGGAACCAGAGGACAAAACAGGTCCCTAATTCCTTAGATATGGTAATGAGCATATTTTTATAATGTTAATGTGAATTTAAAATGCCACAAGAAAACAACACTGAGTTTCAGTAAATTTACAAAAAATGGTCAGAGTAATGTTCGAAACTATCAATGCAGCCAGCAGATGGCAATGGAAACCAAGATACATAGAAATGCTATCATTATTGAGCATTTATCAACTTGTTTCTGTGTTAAAGGAATCAAACTCACACATAAAAATGAGCAGAAATCCTTCAAAGCATTTACAATTCTCAAGTTTTTTACTTTCACTTACATGAAATTTAAAAAGCAGAATCACAGTTCACATTTTAAGATAGGCATAGCAATATTTTATAAACTAAAACAGGGTTAAAAACTTTATCTGACAAGTTTGATGCACATCTAGAGGACCTGTCAAACAAAACCTTTGAGCAAACAAAGCAGTACCGGCATCCCTGGTAAAGACACGTGAAGCACACTCAAATTCAATTAAATTTTATTTATATAGCGCCAATTCACAATACATGTCATCTCAAGGCATTTACAAAATTAAATTCAATCAAATTATACAGATTGGTCAAAAAGTTTTGTATCTAAGGAAACCCAGTAGATTGCAAGTCTTGACAAGCAGCATTCACTCCTCTTGGAGAACCGTAGAGCCACAGGGAGAGTCGTCTTCATTGTTGATGGCTTTGCAGCAATCCCTCATACTGAGCAAGCATGAAGCGACAGTGGAGAGGAAAACTCCCCATTACGTAACAGGGAGGAAAACCTCCAGCGGAACCTGGCTCAGTGTGAACGATCATCTTCCTCGATCGACTGGAGGTTAGAGAAGACAGAGCAGAGACACAACAAGAGAGACAAAAAAGCACAGAAGCACACATTGATCCAGTAATCTGTTCCACATTAGATGGTAATAGCGGGTGATCCGTCTTCTCTGGATGATGTCACAACTAACAGAACGCCAGACCAGGTTTACCTACTATGAAGAAAATAAATGACAGAAAACAAAATGTTAAAAGTTGAAATCACAACAAACAATGCAAATTGGACAACAGTAGGAGAACTCAGTAGAGTGAGAAAAATAGACCCTGATGTCCTCCAGTAGCCTACGCCTATAGCAGCATAACTATAGAGGTAGCTCAGGGTAACATGAGCCACTCTAACTTTTAGCTTTGTCAAAAAGGGAAGTTTTAAGTTTTAGTCTTAAAAGTAGACAGGGTGTCTGCCTCACGGACCAAAACTGGGAGTTGGTTCCACAGGAGAGGAGCCTGATAGCTAAAGGATCTGCCTCCCATTCTACTTTTAGAGACTCTAGGAACCACCAGCAGACCTGCAGTCTGAGAGCGAAGTGCTCTGTTAGGAACATACGGGGTAATCAGAGCTCTGATATATGATGGAGCTTGATTATTAAGGGCTTTAAACGTTAGAAGGAGAATTTTAAATTCTATTCTTGATTTAACAGGAAGCCAATGAAGGGAAGCTAAAATTGGAGAAATATGATCCCTCTTGTTGATTTTCATCAGACCTCTTGCTGCAGCATTTTGGATCAGCTGAAGACTTTGAACTGCATTTTGTGGACTTCCTGATAGTAAAGAATTACAATAGTCCAGCCTTGAAGTAACAAATGCATGGACCAGTTTTTCAGCATCCCTGCCGGACAGAAATGTTTAATTTTAGCAATATTCCGGAGGTGAAAAATGGAAACCTGTTTAATATGGGATTTAAATTACATGTCTTAGTCAAAAATAACACCACAGATTGTTTACTTTATTACCAGAGGTCAATTTAATGCCATCCAGATTAAGTGATTAAGAAGTTTATTTTTGAGGACTCTGGTCCAAAGATTACAACTTCTGTCTTGTCAGAATTTAAATGCAGGAAATTTAAAGTCATTCAGGTTTTGATGTCATCAAGACATGACTGCAGTCGAAGTAATTAATTGGATTCGTCAGGATTTATGGATAAATATACCTGAGTGTCATTGGCCTAACAGTGGAAATTAATCACTTGCTGTCTGATAATTTTACCAATCAGAAGCATATATATAGTAATGAGAATTGGCCCAAAATACATTCATCTCGTCTCTAGTAGGATGATCTCACACTGAAAAGTTGTTTTTATTGATTGAACCACTCACTTTATGCATTTGTCGTACAAATAAATTCATGTTATGTAATTTCATTTATGCAGAACCGTTTTATTTAATTGACACAAGCTGTCTGGGAGCAGTTATTCTATAATCCTTTCCAATAGGAAAACAGGAAAACCTCCCATTAGTAATGCACGGTGAGCTACTCATCTTAACACGCAATTATCGAAAGCTAAAGCAATGTGTAGAAATTTGAAAAACAACTAGAAATAGGGGAAAAACAACAATGGACGAGGACCTGCATTCCTCTTGGTACTCCACAAAGCCCAATGTTAGAGAACTGCAGCGAAGAGTACCACCTAGATGTCATGATTTATGTTTCTGTTTGTTTGCCTTTAGACTTTTCTGGACTTTTCCTATGAGCCTGTCACCTTTCAGCCACCACACACTATCCAATCAGCCAATCAGCTCAATCACCAGTCAATTAGCGCACATCTACTCCACCTGCTGCCAGTAATTACTGTCAACTCTGGTCACCTGTTTCCCTGCTGAGATGAATATGTGGATAAACATGTTTTTATGTGCTCTAAGCGTAGGGTCCGTGATGCTACAGGGCTTTTTATCTGACTAAAGGAGCTGGGAAATTTGTTTTTGCAAAGTATCCGAAACACTTTGACACACCAGGAGTTTTCAAAAAGGGATCTGATGGTCTTTGCTAGAAAAGTGAAAATGGGTGACCTTTTTTTTTTTTTTTTTTTTTTTTACAGTGGGGCAAGGTTAGTGTTTGCTCTTTCCCTGTCATGTATAAGGTTAGAGGAAACAGCAACAATACAACTAATCAGAGCATATTCACCATGCGTCCGTAGTATACAATTGGTAAAAGCTGTACACAAAAAAATGTCTCTATTTAAATCTCGGTGTGCAGTGGTGGTACTGTCACTCTGGTCCTCTTGTCCTCTCTGACATTTCTGGGAAATAAAAACGCTAGTACGAGTAGATGGTAGACAAGAATGATGGATGGAAAAGAAGGGATTCTACTCTTGCCGCAGTTTTAGACGGACGTTTACGTCATAATTGCAGAGTTTCTCAGGCACCCAAGCCTGCTGATGTTAGGAGATAAAGTGTTTGTGTTTTCAGTAGAGCTAATTGTACAGAGAGGGTTTTCATGAAAGGGAAGTCCCTCCCTTCCTCTCTGTGAAGGTTTGACCTCAGCCACATTGCTTAGCTGACCTTTTTAAAGGTGTGTACAGCAAGGAGGCTTGATTGTGTTTTTTTAGATTTAGACAAGTAAAGAGCCTATTATCTACTCCTTCAGTTCAAGTGAGTTGATTTTATATGGAACAAATGCACAACATATATATATAATAATCTCATTGCACTTTACAAGCTAAACAGATCTGATGTACATGCTTATACAGATCCGACGTCAACTGGATACGTTCCAACTCAACCCAGGCTTTAGTTTGTTACACCAATTGGTGAAAATGTCATTCAAGCATAACCAGCTGATTCATCCGTTCACTGACTTTGCAGCAATCCCTCCCCCTAAACGTGCATGTAGCATCAGAGGCAGTTGACTGAGTTGGGTCAAGAACTCTTCAGCAATAATTCGTGCTTGTGTTTCGAAATAAATCCGAGGGGCCTCATTAAGGAGTTGTTTGTATATTGTATATGTTTTGATCCTATGGTATTAACAAATGAGACAGGACAGAATCACCATTCATGGGAGCTATTCCTTAAAAGGTTAGGGACAGTTGTAAATTGATTTATTTTCCTGTGAACAAAAAATAGGTTTTATAAGGCTGCTTGATTGTTGGTACATTTATTGGAACTATTTGACTAATAAGGAAATAAGGCAAACTGGGAGCGTGATCATTTCTTAGACGTGACACTCATGACAAGTGGTCTGCTTTAAATTAGACTTCCTCTACCTTTCTTTACTGACCTATTTTTGAGTACACACACACACACACACACACACACACACACACACACACACACACACAAACAAACGCACGTGCACACACTCTCTCTAGCAGATCCTTATCTTAAATCTCAGACCTTTTTGAGCCTGACTCTGCTGACAGCACAATATCTTGTCCTCCCACATGTGTTCAAGTCAGGGCACACAGTTGGGTTTTGAGCCAGAAGTAAAACAAATAATAATGATAGTAATAGTAAAAAGAAAAAAAAAACTCTAGCAGATAAAGATGAAGCTGAGAAACAATGAGCTGCTCCTGTCATCTGGCAGCTTTAACCGTCTGAATAAACAGGGAATCAAACAGTCCTGGTAGTTGAAGCTGCACCTCAGTTTGACTCTTGCTCGAGGATTTGAGGACAGGGAAACTGCTGACTGAAGAAAATCTGTGGGATTAACTGAAGCAAGGAGTCAGAGAACAGGCAAATCTATACCTGTTTAAATATTAATGGGCCCTTTCTTTTACCATTTGAAGAAACAGGCAGAAACGATGGTTTAGTCCCACAGGTTGTTGTTAGACAGAAGAAAGAAGAAAGTCCTTTCTTCAACATTCTTGATGAACATCAAGGATATACGCCATAGAAAACTCATATAATTGATATTTAAATAATTTTTTAAATCAAACTAAAGTAGCTCACATCTCTGTTATATCTTAATTTTATTTTTAAAATGCTTTATTGACCTTTTTTGTACTATACCATTTAATTGGAACGGCATGAGGCAGTAGCTTGGACTGGATCATCTTCGTTTTCTTAGTTAGGAGACTTACTATATTACTATACTATAAAGCTGTGCTGCTTTGTGGACGTTTGCCAGTAGTTTTGGCACCTGGAGAACTTATAGTCATGTGAATTAATTAAATATTCAGTTCTTTAGAAAGAATACTTCCATATTGATGTCTGATCCCTTTTTTTATCTCTAGAAAACCTTGTTTTAATCATTAAACAAAAGAAATCAGCAAAATGTTTAGATCTGGACCATCCCACCCCCTGATAGCTAGTCCTAACCCCTCATGGTTGAAACAACCTCGGTGAGACGCCTCTTCTAATCATCTACTACCACTCCCTGACATCAGTCTGAGTAAATCTGACCCTCTCTTCACCTTCAGCTGAGATGTTTTAGGGGTTTCTGGCATCTTCACTCTGTTTCAAGATGGATCTTCTGGGACGTTTTGGGTTGGTTCTGGTTCAGCTAGTTTTTTTTTCTTTGCACATATAATATAGTTTTCTCATGTTTCCACTGATGCACATAATATAATTCATGTAGGGTTCTTCGAAAGGGAGCTGACCAGGTTCAGCTACAGCAAAATATTCCCAAACCATGACACATCCACCTCCGTGCTTCACAGTTTGTATTATTTTATCTTCCTGAAATACTGTATTTGATTAATGCTAAACGTATTCTCTCTTTACTGATGATCAATTCATGCATGCTCAGTATGAGGAATTGCTGCAAAGCCATCGGCAATGCAGACGACTGCCCACCCGGCTCTACGCTTTTTCTGGTGGAGTGAACGCTGCTTGTCAAGACCCGATGCATTCTCGATGACGTCAGAGCATTGATGGCACTTCACTTCCTCCAGTTTAATGAAAAAAAGACTGAGGTTATGATTTTTGAATTTGGTGGTTCCAGCAATATCCTTACCTTTGACTTTACCTTTTTGGCACCATACAAAAATGTCCACTATCACAAACTTAGAGGTGAAAATGGACCCCTGCCTGAAATGTGATGGTTATATCAAATGCATGGTTAAGTTTTTTATTTCTCAGCTGAGGTGAAAATCAAACCCTTCCTTTATAGGCCTCACTAAGTGATCCACACCGCAAAAACGGATCTAAAAATAATAATATTATCTCCAATGGAATGAGTATTTTGACCCCTAAAATAAGATAATTTGACATCTTGCACTTGAAATAAGACGATGGAGATGAGTTGTTCCTATTTTAAGTGCAAAACTCTTATTCCATTGGCAGATCATCTTATTTACCTGCTCAAATCAAAGACAGTTACACTCATTTTAATAAAATTGTACTTATTTTTAGTTTAGTTTTTGCAGCACATGCTTTTATTACTTCACATCAGAATAATTGCAACTCTCTTTTGATCGAAGTTAGCCAGGCCTCCCTCTTATGATTACAGCGGGTGCTAAATGCTGCTGCGCGATTTTAAGTGGTACATGCAAAAGAGAGCACATAACTCGGGTTTTGGTGTCCTTTCTTTGGCTTGCTATTCAGTTCTGAATCCATTTTAAAGTTCTTTTGTTTCTTTGAATGCTCTTAGTTCTTATTTGTCTGAACTGTTGCTCCTTTACATGCCATCGCATGCTCTTAAATCGTCGGACCAGGTGCTTTTAGCAGTTCCAAATACCTTTTATAAATCCTGAGGAGACAGAGAGCCTTTGCAGTTCTGGCTCCTAAATTGTGGAATGAGCTGCCGCTGAAGGTCAGGCAGGCCCCATCTCTTTCTGTTTTTAAAAACTCGTTTAAAAACATGTTTTTTCTCTTTGGCTTTCAACCCAGAGTGAGTTAATATTTGTGTCTTAATATTGCACTCTTTCTTTCTATTTGTGATGTTTTGATTTCTATTTGAGCTGTCCCTGACACTGTTTGGGGACAGAAAAAAGCTGTACATGCAGAGTTTAAAAACTACCATCATCATGTTTTCTTATCTTTCTCAGCTCAGACAGTTTAGTTTTTCTATGACTGATACTCTGGGCCAATCGAGACGACATGCTGTTGTCTCTGCGCTAAGAATTTGATTAACAAACTGACACCGGCTCTCTGGCCTGGGCAGGTTTACACAGGCAAACTGGATGATGTGCAAACAGATGTTGGACCTTTCTTTACTGGTGCTTGTTTTTCCAGTTTTGTGGATGATGGAGTATAATTTCCTTTCTGTAGGCAAAGGAAGAGAAAAAGATTGAATCTTTATTAGATAATAAAAGTGTGAACGGTTCCAACGCTTGGTTATGACAGTTTTACTGCCCATCAATGATCCTGAGGACTGAAAACAGTATTTCCATAGGACTACATGTGCTTTGCTGTTCTCTTGGTTTACTAGGAGCTTTTCTTCCTTCTCATCCTGTTTACTGTGTGGCTGCCAAGTGTCCTTGCAGATTTTCAAAAATTTGCGGTGCTTTTGCTTCATGACAGTTTACAAGGATTTAATGAAAGCATAAGGATAAACAGAAAAACTTAAAAAAAGATTTTAATCAAAGCTGTTTGCTTCAAAGGTTTAGCGGTTTTGTAGAGAATCAGAAGGGTCCTGCTGACTCACTGTCATGGATGTTTGTTTTCTGTAAAACTGTTCCATATGTTCATTTCTCAATCTATCTCATATTCATATTTATAGAGTTGTTCAACAGTGCTTTGGTTTCATTATTTCTTTCAAGCACATGCTGATCGCATCTAAACCAACCATCTTTTGGCATTTTATGACAAGGCAGAAAAATCAAGATCAGAGTTAAAAATTGGAATATTAGAAAACCTTGAAAATCAATAAAGTGCCCCCAAAAATAGCAAGTGGTACAATTACAATAAATTTCTTTGAAGCATTTTTTATACTTAAGATTTTCTTTTATTCTTTTAAGTAGAACAAAGACTTGCTGTCTCCAAACATGGTAGCACGAGGACTCAAGTTCATCACTATGGACAGTGAAGGAGGACAGTACGGGAGGAAAGCTTTGGAGAAGCTTTCCTTCTCCAAGGAGTGGTCTATTATGATCTATTTCTTCACTGAAGGCCCTGGAAACCTTGTTAGAGACTATAGCATCCTAAACTCTTTTGACTGCCATGCGTTTTTTAATTAAAATTGAAAATGGATTATCATTGGGTGTGTCAGATGGATATGGCCAAATAAACAAAGAAATGCTTTATCAGACTCAAAATTCTTCCATGGTCTCAGTCCCCAATATAAATTTGGGAAAACTTGTAGGGCTGTGTGAGGATAAGAGATGATCAAAAATGATCATAAATGGCAATAAAGTTGTCTGTCTGGAATATAATCTTGAAACTAGCATACTGCTTTTGCCTAACAATTTTCAGGTTGTTATTACCATCAAGCATTCCAGTCAAAGGACACATAGAAAAAGAATGCAGAGAAAAAGGATAAATAAACTATTGAATCCAAGTTGAATAAATTAAGTTGAAAGTGATAAAACATTTCTAAAAATGCTTTGCTCCCTTGTGCAGCGAAGAAAAACAACCCTGAAAATCCTAAATGATAGGGAAAAAAGAAGAGTTCAGTGTAATCCAGCAGGGAACAGAGAGGAGAAAAATAAGGCTATGACAAGATCAAAATCCATGACATTTATTTGTGATCGCTATGACAAACAGGAGGCAGTTTCATCTTATTTTACAAGCTACCATGGCTGGAAAAAACAAATATATCCGGCTGCTTTCAAAAATTCATATTGGACATCTTATTCTTACATATTACGATGTTTGCTATTGTTTTTTTTTTTTTTTTCAGTTTTCTTTTTCAGTCATTTTCAAAATGCAACTATATACAGAGAAAATGCACAAGTGTCATCTAAAAAGGGAGAGAGCTACATATTTCCACAGCGACCTGGGTCAGATCAGCTGTTGACATTCAGCTTTTCTCAAGGAAACAAAAGGGCAGAGTACAGAACTTTTTCTTTCTTTGTGATTTTTTTTTTATTATTTTTTTTACAAAATGGGATTTGGGGCATTTCTCTACCAGATAAATTACATTTCATTGCATTCTCCTTTTAATAATCACGCATTGTTGAAAAAGAGGGAACAATATGTTAATAAAGCAAATGTACAGGCCGTCTCTAGTAAATAGATTAGCTACCATCATGAACAGCTAAGAATTCATTTACATAATCCCAGCATGTAATAATCTAATTAATGGTATGGAAACTTTACAAAGAGATGGAAATATCAATGTGGCCTTATTGGGTTTTATGTAAAAAGTGGGTATAAGGGTAATGGTTGATGCCCCACAGCCTTTAAGAAAGATATTGGCTGGTGATGTTGTGTGACCTGTAACATGTTATAGTGAATGGATAAAAGGCCATTTAGAGATTAGGGAGTGATGAATTTACACCTCTACCAAGCCACATCTTGTGTTGAAATACACATGTATGACGCATCAAAAAATAAGCTGTGCGTACTTTTTTAGGAGAACAATGAAACATCATTCAACTTTTCTCAGCATCTTTGATTATTCCTATCTTGACACTGTCTAAAATTTAGACCTTATTAAAAAAAATCAGTGTAAAGACATTCTTCCAAAATGTCCTAACAATTTTGATCATCACCTTTTTAGAAGTCTGGTAACACAAAAGGTTATTATCGAAGGGTGCAGTTTAGCTAACGTCTTGGAATTCCCATATTCACTGTATAAGATATAAATGAAGGTAAAATCACATATTACAATATTTAAACTGAATTCCAGTTATACTTAATCTGGAATTTTGAACTAAGGTGTTGTGCTTTCTTGGAATCAAATTTATGCAGATAAATGGAAAGGTTTTAGTAAAAACAAGACACCTTTGTAGAGGCAAGGCACTAAAGTGACCTTCTTGTGGATAGAATGACTAAATTACATTAGAAAACAACATCCAGGTATGTAGTGATTGCATGGGTTTCAACTGCAGACCTTTCTGGCAGATTTTTATAAATTTAGCTTTTTGTATTTATTGTACAGTCTAAGAGGTAGAACAAAATCCTGTAAACCATCTACCTGAAGTTTTATGCAGGCGATCAGAAAAATAATTTTAAAATAGTACAATATAAGCATCATATCTAAAAATCACTCACTTTTTGGAATAAAACAATAAAAAAAGTCTCTAAATCCCTTCCACAGTGGGCTGTTTATTGGTTTGCTGTGTATAAAGCTGATCAAATTGATGTTTTAAGGATAAAACCCTGTTTTAGCATAGTTTTAATAGTGTTGTGTTTCAATTATAAAAAAACAATGGAAAGATTTAAAAAGACAGGCTCTTATTCGAGCATGGTTTAAAAATATAATAGTACACCTAAAACATAATGCTTATCAGTTTGGTTATTTGTAGTCTGGTGAATGAAACTGTGAGATTATTTTTTTTCCTTAGCAAAAAGTAGTATACTTGAAGTTAATTTTATTAGGTATACTTAAGTATAAGATTATGTGTAAGTATTAATGTACTTAGTCTAAGACTTCTGTTCATACTTCACTATGATAATATTAGGTATATGAAATATAGATTATAAAAAGTAAACTTCAAGTACACTGCCTAGTTTTAAGTATGAAATAAGTATACTCATAGTACACTTCAATAAACTCCTTTTTTTGCTAAGTGTTGACTGTAGTTAGTGCATAATCTTTGTGTTGCATTCGGTTATTTCCATAATTTTTTCCACATCTTAAACTGCATGCAGAGGATTTTGACAAAAAACATGTCAATGACCTTGTGAATCATAAACCAACTATATAAACTTATTATAGTTGGTTTAACATCCCAATATGTGAGATGCGGTTATATTGTTAGCATGCTAACTGCCTTGTATTGGTTAAAATAGAAATAATGTCTCAAATTGTTGGTTTAGTGAAGGTAAGTGTTCTTGAATTTTGCAAAGTTTGCTCGTGTCTCTTTTTTATGGCCTCAGAAAATAGACCATAGGTCTAAAAGCTAAATTACCGTAAGTGTTTTGATATCTGAGTCTAGCTATATGCTAACTGTTAGCAAAATCAAAAATTAGCATTTTCAGACAACCCTTCAACCGCAGGAAATACAGCTACAATACTGAAAAATATATTATGGAAAATTAGCATTATAACATTTTGATATTCCAGGAAGCCCTTTGAGTTAATATTTTTGTTCTCGAAAAATGCTAAAGATTAAAATCAAACCGGCACTGATTTTATTGGTCAGATGAGCAGAATATAATATTTTAATACGTTTTTTCACAGGGATATCCATGAAAAACTTGGATAAATGGCAGCTTTGCTAATGTGCTAGATTTTTGGAAAGCTAATCTCCATTTTGCTCCAAACTACAGAGTTCCCAAAAAGGTTAGCTCAACTGATAATAGTAACCCAAAAGATTTATGTAGGATTTATTGTGTTTTCTTGATAAATATTTATAGACTGTGATTTAGGATTTACTTATAACTTCAGATAATATTTTCTTGTGTAATGCTTATAAAAATGTGTGAAAATTAAATATCAAAAGAAAAAAAGAAACTTTAAAAAAAAAAAAAAACCCATGAAACATGACCTAAACTAGTTAAAAACCATTTGATTGTGGCCAAAAATCAGACAGTCTAGTCGGGTTGTATTCAGGTCAGTAGCTTGTGAGGCAGCAGCTGGTTTCATGCTCTTGGTTTTGTGCCCAAAAAGAGGGCTAAAATGGAGACAGACACCAGCACAGAGACTGTGGGTTTTCCTCAGCATGTTATTTAGGTACATGTTCTGTTTCTGTAATGCCCTATTTTTAAACTGCTGAGTCATTGAATTGTGTGCAGACACAAGATGGGTAGATTCCTATTTAAAGGACAACAAGCCCACAAACGACTGTACACCAAGTAGCACCGTGTTAACAAAACAGAGACAGAATAATAGGTCAGCAAGACATTAATTAAAAAGTAAAATATTTGAGTTTCCAGAAATATTATTTGGTATTTTACAACGGCAGACACATACTGTATGCCACATCCACCTGCAGTTGATACCCTTTTGTCGCTAAAATGTGATACAGTACACTGATGAAGAAAAAATGATCCTATTAAACAGAAATAGGCTGCCTGGTTTATGTATTTTATAAAGTCCAGTTTTAGAGTGACCTGAATATTGGAGAGACAATTCAACAGGCACTTTAATTAGTTGATTCAACAAAAAAATACGAGGATGTGGCAAGGTAATGAACAAGCTATGTGTAAAAAAAAAATAAATAAATAAATTCCTAGAAAATGTATTCTTACATAGTCTTTGTAGGTCGGCAAGATGAGTCTTTGTGCCTTTGTAGCTGTGTTGATTTACGCAATCCATTATGTACAGCTGTTACAGAAGAATTACCTCTATGGTTCAGTTTAGGGATAACTTATTTCACTGTGACAAAACCAAGTATTTTATTTGCAAAGAAAGCCAATTTTCCGATTTATTTCAAATGAGTTAAAAAGTTCCAGTGCTTCAGATATTTAAATATTAAAAAGCCATATCTTTCCATTTTAACAAAATATATATGTTCAAGCTATACTTTTAAAATACTTGGAGGTGTTCCAAGGTGGCAATGTTTGTTACAATGCCAAAATCCAATTCAAGGAGTTTTGATATAGCTCGGCAGTAAGAAAACTTGTAGTTGGTGCATGGCTGTGACTACATTTTATTTTGATTGTATGTAGTTAAAAAAACAGGTAGAACACACGCACTAATTGACCACCGTCTAGGTATCAAAATTACAGTGCCTCGCTAAAGTACTTGCACCAATTGAACTTCTTTGCATTTTGACAAGTTCTAACCTCAAACCTTAATGTAGGTCAACAAAATGTGGTCAATAATTGTGAATAGGAATACAAATTATTCATTTTCCAATTATAAATAAATTTATAATTGAAAACGTATGGCATGCATATTAGTTCAGTCCGTTTTACTCTAATACCCCTCAATAATCCAGCAGCCAAATGCTGTCAGAAGTTTTCTAATTAGTAAATTGGATTCAACAACCGACCTAAACTCACAGCTGCTTTGTGTTGGCCGAGAACATTGGTGAACAAACAGCACCGTGAAGACCAAGGAACACAGCAGACAGGTCGGGGAAAAGGGTGTGGAGAAGTTTCAAGTAGGGTTAGATTATAAGACAATATCCATCCCCAACATTGTGGAGGCTGCTATGATAGAAAGCTTTTTTTTAAAAAGTAACAAAGTTAATACATGGAAATGTGGACAGAAAACCTGTTCAAGGCTGCAAAAGCCTTGAGTTTAGGGTAGAGGTTCACCTTCCAACAAGACAACAATCATGAAGATGCAGCCAGCGCTACAATGGAGTGGTTTAGATCAAAGCATATCAATGTGGTGGAATAAAAAGTTAAAGAAAAAAAAAAGTTAAGGGCGTAGGTATACCTTTGCGAAGCACTGCGTTTTGATCAAGGTATTTTAGCAACTGTGTAATTCTGATCCCAAAAGATGTTTTTCAGCTTGTTGGTATAACTGGAATGGATTTCATTTCTCGCGTGTACTCCCAACTAAAGTGGCTTGGGCGGTCTGAAACAACAACAACAACAACATAACACATGAACAATAGAAATTCAATTTTCTATCCTAACAGAAGGGATCCCAGTTGAAACGAACAACAAGGGGGAATGGTGCCCAGTGTGTGTAACAACAGAGGCCATTTCAAGACAGCACACAGCAGGTATGCACAGGTGGTCTTCATATTGTTGCTCAAATGTTTAAGGATGACATCAATACAATTCAATCTCTGCCTGTCTGCTAAGAAAAATGAAGAGTAATTTCTATCAACGAAGGTCAGTCATGGCTTTAATATCACCCATTTTGTCTGTATCCAATGTTCAGCAAGACAGAGGCTCCCCTGCTCTAGAAAAATAAGCCTTGCGATATACGCTCACTAGGTACATCAGTAAAACATTGTCTTTGAGGTCCTTTTTATGGTTTCATTTTCCGAGCCATTAGGTTCCCTACATTCTTCATTTGAGTTCATATCTGGTCATTCTGGGACACACAGCCTAATAGTTTTTTCCCTTCCTTACTAATAAGATACGGTTTATACCGCTCTATGTGTCCTTAAGATGTGAATTTTATTTTTATTTTTTTGGATCTGTGAAGTTAACTGTGCAAAGTAATCCAAAACAGCATGGCATTTCAGGAACAAGTCCATCACTGTGAAATCATTGGAGCCTTTCATTATATCTAGAACTGCAGACTGGCTGATTCAGACCAGCCAACCAAACATAAAAAAAAAATTAACTTTTTTTTTTAGCTCTGCCTATGGTTTCTGTTTTATACCTCCCAAAGTTACACACAAGCCTTAAAATCACTGGTTAATTAACAGCACGGGCGGGAACATTGTGTCATGTAGCGGCGTACGAGCTTAAAAAGAGCAGACTGATTGTAGTACCCATGATTCTGTTAGTCGGAGGCTGTGTTCTGCAGATTCAGTCCTGACATCATCGTTTAACCTGTTGATTGTTAGAAGTGTAAGAGGATATCTCTGGTTTCAGTCCTGCTGGTGGGATGCTGGGTGTGTCCTTGGCATCGGTTGCACGTCTAGAAACAGGGAGTGGTATTGCCGGGGGTTCTGTTTGCGTTACGGTGGCAGTAGCTTCGTGGGGGCAGTCTGTGCTGTCTCTCTGTGTTATGCTTGGCAGTGGGCCTGTGTGGCAGGTTCTGGGTGTTTGGTGTGCATTCGGTGCTCCGGGAGGTGTGGGGAAAGCATTTCCATGGCAGTGGTGTTTGTGAAGAAGTGAATTTCCTCTGTGTGCGTCTTATTTGTGTGCGGGGGGTGGTGTGTAGTGGGAGCCTCATCACTCGTTGCAGGCATCTCCCTTCTCCTCTGTCCCAGCCGGGGCCTCCTGCAGGCGGTGCTTGCAGTGGCGAGCAGCTGCTCTGGATGATCGGACGAAGCAGGAGGACTGGGCGGCACAATCACAGGGTGCGTCCTGGGAAACAAAACAACGTCACTTTTTGCCCACATTTCCTCATGCCATGATATACAGTGGCATGCAGAAGTAGTCATGCCTTCACGACCTTTCCACATTTCGTCCTATTACAACCACAAACTCCCATGGATAGGCCAACAGGAAGCAATACATGACAGGATACATGGCCTTCAGCTTTCTTTTACAAATAGAAAATCTGTAAATGTGCCGTGCATTTGTATTTAGCAAATCTGAGTCAGCACGTTTGCTTTAACTATAGCTTCAAATCTTAGGGTGTGTCACTACAAGCTAGAAACTAAGCAATTTCCTTTGAAAGTCTCCCATAGCTCAGTTAGACTGGACGTATAGCATCTTGATAGAATTTTTTTAGTCCTTGTAAAGTTTCTCAACTTGATTTAGGTCTGAATTTATAATGAATGCTTGGACCTAAACCATTTCAGTGTAGCTTTGGACGTGCATGTTCAGGGTTGTTGTCCTGCTGCACGGCAAACCTCTGCCTAACCCTTAAGGATGTTTTGGCAGCCTTTAATGGGTTTTCCTCCAGCATTTCCCACTGTCTTCTTATAAACTGACTAGCTCTGTTGTCCCTGCAGATCAAGAGTCTGAATTAGCTTTAATGGCCAAGATTGTCTGCACAAACGAGGAATTTCTATTTGGCTTCGAGCGCTTACAGCATACAGAATTTGAGCATTATTATTCTAAACATTAACGAAAACAGTGTTAGTTTTATTTCACTTATGGTGCACCGCATGCAAACCGAAAGGTTTACTACTAGTCTCATCTGAGCAGATCTCCATCTTACTCATAGGTGTTGTCTCCCCTACACGGTTTACGGCCAGCTTCAAGTGGGTCTTCTCACGGCTCTCATTCATCAAAAGCATTCATCTCGCCTCTCCATGAAGGCTGAATTCACGAGATGCTCGACAACCAGCTCTTCTGCCAGCAGACTCTTCCACATGAGCGGTGGATTTCTGCAGCTCCTTGTGAGTTGTTATTGATCTTTAGCTCTAATCAATGTTCTCCGCTACCAGTCCGTTTATGTTCCAGCCATTTCTTGCTAGGTTTGCATCTGTAGCATACTGCTACCATTGGTGTCAGATTAAAGGAGGCTTCAAATATATGTGTACCTATATTTAGATTAAAAATCCCAATATAGTAGAGTAGTAGTTTGTGGGTGTAATACAATAAAATGCAAAAAAAGGTTCAAGATAGATGAAAACTTCAGGAAAACACCATAAATGGCCATTTAGTCTAAATTAACAAACCAAAAGTAATTCCATAAAATGATCACCTCCATTCCTGGTCCTGCAGCCACGCTGTTGCTCGCTGCTTCCTTCCCTCCTCCCATGATGCTGATCATCTCCTCCCCGGCGGTCTGCTTCATGAACCTCTTATTAACAATCCTGGTCACGCTGTCGTTGGCTCCACTCAATCCAGCGAACGCAGCAGCCCCGCCGACTGTGGGTTCATCTACGCCGCTCAAACCACCCAAGGCGCCCACGCCTCCGAGGACCCCGAGGGAGTCTCTTTGCACTCTCTCCGCAGCCAGGGGGACTCCACCGGGGCCGCGGCTGCCGCAGACGTTCCTGATGAACTCCTGCACCAGCCCTCCGTACCGCTGAGAGCTGGAGTCTGAGCCGCCGGCCGAGGCACCGGAGGGTTTCCCCGCAGCCGGGTGCTGCCGGGCCGGGCTGGCGGTCTGGCTTGGTCCTAAAGCAGGGCAGGGATCACAGGTTTGGATTATTACCAACAGCATTTACTGCTAACCACAAGCCTAGGAGAATGTTTTTATTTATTTTTTTTGCAACAAATATGTCATTATTCAACTTTTAAAGCAGATCTATTTTTGAAAATGATAGATTTAAAGAAATAAATGACAAAAAGAGAACGCTCAATTTCTTAACGTTTCCTCATCAGCTCGGTCAGTCCGACAGCCGCCTCTCACCTATTTCACTCCTCCAAAGCGACTCTGTGCTTCCGGAGTGCTCCACCACGCTAAAGAGGCTGGAGAGGCCATCGGTGAGGCCGTTCAGGACGGGGCTGTCCCTCGTGGTGGTGGAGCGAGCCCAAGCAGAGCCGCCACTCCCACCGAGGGGCCTCTGAGGTAGGCTCCACACGCTGCGGTCCCTGCTGGAGGACGCCCCGTCCAGTCTGGAGGTGGAACCTGGGAACAGAAGGTTGCTCATTCCTTTCTTCTAGTCGTTCTAAAAACTGCATCAAACTGGGTTTGGAGGGAGCTGTGGGAAGTTTTACCGGAAGACCCTCTTCGTTGCAGTTTAGGGGAGCCATACTTGGGCGAACAGCACGGCCTCTCAATGCGGCTGTGCACTTTGTCCAGAGACGTGGAGATCTGCCGAGTTCGGGCGGACGCCAGCGAGGAGGTGGTTGTTGGTGACAGACGAGGGGACCAGGCTTTGGAGGGCAGCCCCGCCGCCCTGCTGCTGGGAAGGCTCTCTGTCTGCAGGCCGACGCTGATGCTCTGAGCGACGGTCTGGGTGGACTTGCTGCAGACGCCAACAGGCTGGAGAAAGGAAGGGGCGTGGTTTAAATCGTTTAACATTCATCTGAGTTATCTTTTTTTTTTTCTTCGTAGAATTGAGTTTGCAAAACAGCTTGAAAAAAAAAGAAAAAAGAAGAAAAAAAGAAAAAGAAAAAAAAAAGGAAAAAAAAGAAAAAGAAAAAAGAAAAAAAGGAAAAAAAGAAAAAAAAGGAAAAAAGAAAAAAAGGAGGGGAAAAAAAAAAAAAAACAGAATTGAGTTTGCAATAGGTATACTGAGAACTCTCTGATTCCGTTAAAGAAACATTTACTGAAATAAGGACAAATATATATTGAAAATATTCAGAATGTGAAGTGATACCTGACCGCCAGGCTCCTTGCTGGACTTCCTCTCCAGAGAAGAAGAGCGAATAGCTTGGCGGACGCAGTTAGTCATTTCCTTCATGTCGTCACTTAGGTTGGCGGAAATGTCTCCGATCTCCAGGTCGTGGAAGGGAGAACCGGACGCCATCCCGTCGACCGCCCTGTTAGCCGGCCCACTGCTGGCGCTGCTGCTAAAGACACTCGGCATGGAAGTGGAAATGCTGCCGCTTCTGCTCTCCAGCAGCTCCCGGTGCTGTTTGGACAGCGAGCTGAGCCACTGCTCATAGGAGGAGGTCAAAGATGAGGCTGGTTGTTGCTGCTGAGCATCGAGGGCGTTCAGCGACACTCCGTCGCCATCCGTTCCGCTCGGTTTCAGTGAGCCGCTCCCGATGCCGGGGTGATCAGAATCTATTGGCTCCTGGTATCTTCGCCGGTGCTCGATGCGCCTCACGGCAGGGGGGCTGTAGTAGATTCGGATGCCGGTCCGGTCTGGAGCGGTGCAGCTCCTCTGCACATAGTCCAGATCCGCAGGAGAGGCTGCGAAGCTGCTGGAGGAGCCGCTTGGACCGTCCCAGGTTTTACAAGTATTAGCGATCTCTGGGGTCTAGACCAAGAGACAACAGCAAGCTGAATAAACATTGCAACTCGATACTTTTATGAAAGCAGTTAAAGCCAGGGAGAAAAATAAGAGAAACGAAAAGGCTTAACAAGTTTTGAAACATTAAAAACCAGTAAACACATAGAAGCCTGTTACAAACCTCATTGGTCAGGTTGGTCCAGTTCTTCACGGTCATATCACCGAACCCGGCTGCAGCAAAAAGCGGCAATGAGCCAAACTGAGCTTTGTCCTTCTCACCGGCAGACTTGTTAACCTCCGAGTCCTCCGGTGTAGGTTTTATCCTGCTCAAAAACAAAGAGAGAAAAGTCAGCTTTACCTGTCACAATAACACATTTACAGAGAAATCACATTACAACCACATACCTTAGCGTGTATTAACTGGATTCTATGTGACAGGCCAACACAAAATGTTCCATATTTGTTATTATTTTACAGGAAAACCTTCCAGAACTTGAACCTCCTGACTTCATACGTTTACTGTACTTTATAGAACTGTACACAGGACCTTATATGGGTTTATGCCAACACTTTTACATAATGTCCAGATTTGTGCAATACACAACTTTCCTTTAGACAGAATCTTCCACCTGAGCTGCGGGTTTATGCAGCTCCTCCATTCTTAGCACTGGGTTTAAGGCACAACAGTAAAAGGGGCCCAAATAACAAATGCTCCAGATAAAATACAGTGTGCAGAAATTTGTGGTTGCAATTCAGCAAGATGTGGAAAGGGATATAAGTCGGTTTATGAAGCGCAACACACTTTCATTTAATTAAAGCACTGATGATGAAACAGCTATAATAGAAAGTGTTAATAACACCTAATGACTTTTAGAAGTTTGAGTTAAAGCAAACACGACTGTTTTTCAGTCTCACCTCGGCGATGTTGATCCATTAACAGCAGCCGTCTCCATGGTGGGTTCATCACACAGAGGCTTCGGCTGTGAGGGAAAAGAAAACGGCCGGTTTAAAAAGGAAAGGACCTGATCTGGCCCATGCAGCTGGGCAACATTTAAATGACCTCAGTGACACGTCTGCACATCATCACTCCTAAGGCATTTTGTTGTGGGCGTGAAGTCACAGGCCACCCTCCCCTTGGAGAGTTCAGAAGTCTGCCACAGATAGCCGGTGGCAGACTGAGGTTAAACACAAACACTGATCGTGACGCTGAGCCAGTGGGTTTTACACTCGAGGCGAGATCTAAAGCTGAGAAGCGATTTGCTCTAAATGAACAGAGAACGGACGAAGAGGAGAGGAAGAAAGGAAAAGGACATCTGCAGATGTGGTGCCTTGCTGGGCTGACAGCATTTTCACTCTCACCTCAGTCCAAACTATCTGAATAAACAAGAAACCAAATTATAGACAGTATTCGTGTTTAGTTAGTAAAAGTACGTATCTATGGGTTTAAAAAAGTAAATAAAATAAAAAAAAATAGCCATTAGGTGTATAAGATTTGTACAAGTTGATGGCCCTACCTCCTCTCAAGTGTAATAAAGTCAGAATTTTGCTAAGTTGCCTGTTGGGGGCACTACAACTAAACAGCAAAAAGCTTTAAAAGGTCCAGACAAGTAAAGTTGATATCCATAGGATGTATGGGTGGCGGAGCATGACAACGCTGCTTTTGGACTGGTACGGATGAAAGCTCAGAGCTGTTGTTTGTTTGAACAGCAACCTTATTCTTAACTCAATTTACCTCCACAGGGCTGGAGGGAGACCGGATCAGACAGCAGAGAGGAGGAAGGAAGATGACGAGACAGATGGGGAAGTGGAAAAAGCGAATGGCTGGACCGGAAACAGCGCGAGTGAAGGGGACGGAGATCTCTGGGGGGTTTAAGTTACACGTGTAGAAAATCCCTTTAACCTTACAACCTACAAAAGGTCCCAGCACGTTGTCAGCCCTCCCTGACATGTTGCAGCAGCCCGGCATTATACCAGCGGGGGTTTAATCAGCAGATGTGATTGACCGTGTTTTTCTGGCGAGCTCAGCTTTTAAAGCCCAGTCTGGCAATTACTCACACTATGGCATTAACATCTGCCCAGTGACTGTCTCTCTCCACAAAAACCGAAACCTCGAAACCCTCAGCCGTGCGTTCAAAAGGCTCAGTTCTACATCTGTTAGCGTCCGCTAATGGATTTGTTTTATTGTTGTAATTTAATGGGAGAAAGGCCTGACACCGCATGCCTGACAGTAGGGTGAGATCTGCATTATAAGGAACAAATGCAAGACAATACTACAAGAACAAGTTTAGCAGCACATATATTTAATTCTGTAGCTAAATGTATCTGCAGTATTTGTCCGTGTTAGACTCTCAGCCCAAGATGCCTAGAACAATTTTTGACACTCACACGGACAGACAAGAACCCAGCCGCCCTACCTTCTCCTGTTGTGTGCTCTGGTCTCTGAGTCTCTGCTCCCACTGCGCTCTCTCCTGGCTGAACCTCTCCAGCAGCTCCAGCTTCTCCCTGCTCCAGTTCCTCTCCCCGATCTGAAGCTGATCCAGTCAAAGGTCGGACCAGCCCAAGAAGAGAGATTGGAAAACACCAGAATGAGAGGAATGAGATGGAGGGGACGCAGATTCCTTCTCTGCTGAAATACAGCTCAGGTTTTGGTGTCTCCAATGGCAACACCAATGTCAACTTTCTTTTTTTAATTAAGACTCAAGCTTCGATATTAATTCACCTGTTTGGTTAAGTCCATCACGGCTGCGTATGACTCGGCGAGGAGGTGCTGGTGTTCCTCACGTTCCTTTTTGAGAGCCACCTTCAGGTCGAGGGGGTCCAGGGCTTCGGTGGGGGACAGCGCGGCTGTTGCTTTGCCAAGTTTGGTCTCAAACTGGAAGGTAAAAACCAGTAAATTCAGTCAAGACTTCTCTTAGGAATTCCTTTTTAATAAGCAAGTTGTGAAATTTTGGCAAACATAATATCTGATACGAGCGAGTGAACGAGGCCCACCGCATTAACAACCTGTATATGGTGACTATAACGCTGCAGCATGCAAAAGGTGAGGAGATTATAAACTACTTTAAATAAATAAATTAAATGTAATATATGATTTTATTTCACAGCCATGTTGATCTTCATCCTCGCTCATCTTCTTTAGCAGCAAAATTGTAACTTTTGACCCCGTTAGTTCAACATAGTTATTATTTAATTTAATTATTTCTCTAATGCTGACTATAATCTTAATCTTTTTAATTGGACGTGGGTTATACATGGCTTCAACTGGAATACACTTAAACCACACTTCAATTTCTTCAGAGTTTACAGTGATTTATATTGACTTGTGTTGCCTAAAAGCACTTCATTCATTGAACTGAATGATTTTAGAGTTGTGTCTTAAAAATGAGTGGATATGAAAGAAAATGGGTGCACGAATAGTGATATATGTAACACCACACCAACAAAAGTAGTATATTTAAAGGCCAAACGGCACAGATATTAAGAGGAATCTCATCTGTCCATTTCTGCCACCATAACCTGTTTTACAGGAAACTTTTCAAAAACGCTACACTGTGTCTGGTTCGGATATCGAAGTGTCCTGATTACTTCCTATAGGTCATCAAGCAATAACTTAGCAACGAAAACGCTTATAGTTGCCCTTTAACGAGAAGAAAAAGTCTAATTCAAAATAAAAATAAAAACCCATCACAAGACATTCCAGTGAATATCTAAGTGTCAGCAGTTAGTGACTTTCTATCCAACGGTTTGTGCTTGAGTTGAATCAATAATGTAAATTAGGCAATATTGCCTGGAATCCATAAATGGATAATTTAACCGCATCCAGTCAAAAGGGGAAATCTGAGGAGAGCAACACGTCTCATCCTCCTCTACCTCTGTTATCTTTCCTTTTTTTTGAGCTTCCCCTTTAACCCTATTTCACTCCATCTTGTCCCAGCAGATTTCGCACCCTCTATTTTGAGCATTATCACCCCTTTTTTCAGCCTCCTTCCCGTCCTGCCGTCGCAGAGCCCGTAGGTGGAAAACCCTTCAAATATTTACGAGCAGTTTTACATTTTCTCCTCGGCAACTGTGTCTCACCATGGCACTCGGGCTGACAGTACCGGCGCATCGACCTGACAAACGCGAAAACGCCAATGCCCACACACATACACCCAGACCCATCAATCCTCTGTCTGGCTGGCTCGATGGCATCTATATGTGCTACTAATGAAACTGTCAGGCAGCCAATCACAGTGAAACACACTCTGACTGAAACTCCCGTCTCTTACGGCCACACAGGATTTCTTATTAATGACGAACACAGCGGCCTAACGAGCCCAACAACTCAACGTGGTTTACTGCAGAGGTGGTGAGAGGGAGTCTATTTCACCGGATGACAGGTGTTTAAAGGTGGATCAGAGGTGATTGGGTCAAATCCTGCTACTCACAGTTTAACAAGTTTAACTATCTGTTTATGGCGGTAAAAAAAGAAACACGCACATTAAAGCCATGCAGCATAAAAGAATAATCCCATCACCTGATTTACGAACTCCAGTATATTTTAAATGCAGTAAATTAAGTCAAATCCTACAGAAATATTTGTGTTACTTTGCACTTATAGAACTACTCATCTCAAACAGAAAAGTGTTTTTGGAAAGGGATACAGTGTCTGGATCTGCACCTGATAAGAAAAAAATCAACAAGAATAAAGTAATTTGTTTATTGATGGATTACTTTCTTTTTCTTTTAGTTGTATGAAGTACATATATGCAGCACATACTATATATAAATAACTGCTCTCGCATTCTACTGTGTCAGCATAACGTTTTTTTCAATCAAGAAATTATCTGACAAAAAGCGTCGGCATGGTTTGCTGGTAGGCCACTTCAGCCACGCTAGTTTCCTAAGTGAAGAACAAATATTTTAAAACTGAATCCTTTATTTTAGAAATAATAAAAGAAGTCTTGAATGTGAAAATTTTGTAAAATAAATAAATAAATAAATAAATAAAAGACCAAAACAAGCACACAAGCAAATGATCAGGACATGGATAGAAAACCTTTAAGGTTGTAAGGTTTGAGCAAACAACAACAAACACTCTTTAGTGTGAACGCTGTTATAAAGTGAAGATCGAAAGTTGACAATCTTCAGCATCAGTCAGGTTTTTAAAAGGGCAACCCAACTAATCTCAGAGATCTAAGAAGCTATTAAAAGGAAATGTTTTTTGTTTTTTTACAAGTCATTGTGTGTGTGATTCATTTTGGCTGCAGAAGAGAGAGCGAGAGCAAGACTTTCAGTAGACAACAGAAAAGCCACGTGTTATGGGAAAGTTTTTAAAAAAAATATCTTTTTATACTGTAGCTCATAACCTTTGTCTGTTATGGAACACGCTGGATGCAGAAATGGTGACAGCTTTGTTGAAAATCTAAGCGTTAGGATAAGGATCCACATTCTCTAGGAAATCACTCAGGGACTGATTTATCTCCTTGCTATAAAATATTTTGTCTTTTGTTTTGCTGCAACTCCATTATAATATAAAACAGCGGCGACTTTTTAAAATGCTATTATAAAATTCTGCTATTTTAATGTTCTCTTCACACTGAAGCTGCTTTAAAACGTAACTGTCAAATAGAAACACAATACTGTGAGGTCAAAAGTGTGCATGGTGCATTTATAGTCTGAAGTAATGAGTAAAGCAGGAAAAAAAAACTTGCAAATATGCAATATGTACATTAAACACCAGGGCTTACAGTATAAGTTAGAAAAAACCTCTTTCCACATATGATGGATTTATCAAGTATTAATCAAATAATTAGAGAACTTTAAAAAAGTTTTTTCATTTAGGAGGAAACATATGAGAAACACTAATAATAAGGACATCACTATAGAGTGCAGATGAAGCTTTCAAACGCCTCCGTGTCACCGCGAAGCGACACTGGTAAACATTTAGGGCGGGTTTCTGGTTAAGCTGCACGTGTTACATCACGCATCAAGCAAACAGCCCTGAATGGTGCAACTGCATTTGATTTTCAAATCACCATAGCAGATGTCATCCCCCCCCCCTTCATGACTGAAGTTCATGCAGCAGATGTGATGAATGAGCAAGAAGAGCTTCCAGCTGGCTCTGCTTGTCGTTACAGCGATGGCAGGTGTTTGTGACGCGGCCCACAACCAGGGAGGATGACTGATTAACCTGTAACGTACAATCTAATCCTACATCAGAGGGCTCCGCAGGCCTTCATAGGTGGATGAAAAAGAAAAGAAAGCTCTGTCCTGCAATGCATTCAGGGCTCCTGAGCTCATTTGTATTTCCTCTGACTGCGTTTGTTTGTCAGGCTGAACAGTGACGATAATTTCCTGTCAGACTGCTTGACAGGAAGGACAGTGTTTGAAATTGAGTCGACTTGCTCAGTGAAGCAACAGCTGGAGGACCCGCTGTGAGTTGCCAGGACGCCTTGGCACTGATGTGGTCGGCTGATTGTTGTATGCTTACACACACACACACACACACACACATTAACACGCACTAGCCAGGCAAACTGATGGCATACTTTACAGTCTGCATTGTTGGCAGAGGAGAGATTACTTCCAAATGTGGCATCCAGGTTGGAGTAACACACCCACACACAGGCCCCAGTTAAGTGAGAGAGTTCACACAGCAGGAAAAGCCAGAGGCGTTCAAGTCTGCACAAATGAACAACACTGTGCAAAAGTCTTAAATAACTCCTTGCTTCTTTACGGATTTAGATTTTTCTTTTTTTTAAAAGAGGTCTTGCTCAATAGGGTTTTTCTTGCTTATGAATATAGTATAAAGATATGAGAGGTAGCTTAAAACCTTACCACAATACTCTAAATTTTGTGTCAATTTTGCAGAATCCTCTGTGAAACACGATCATTAATATTCAACAATTAATATTACAGACGTCGCTCTCTGCAAAGAGTCTCTAATCTTTCTGAACTCCTGCTCTTATCTACAGCTGTCCACCAGAAGACAAACGATCTGGTACCCAAGGATGAGGGCTGAATCGCTCCGATCGCGGCAATGATTGATGACGGCCGCCTGTGTTTGTGTGCACCTCCGTGGGCATTATTGGGTTTGTGTGCTGAAAGGACCGAGATAATGCCGAGAAAATCCTTCACCGAGGGAACACTAACTGCATTCACGGATATTACGTGCTTTTTGTCCTCCCACCAGGTTTCAGCGAACCGTCTTTAATTTACGATGTGATGATAAGTGGCTTTCTACATGGACGGTTTTATCATGGCAAGCCAATGCGATCGTGTGCATTTTAGGGGTAAATTATGTCGTGTGGACCTTCAAAGCAATTTGTAACACTAGATAGTTTTGAGCTTTTTAGAACAAGCTTTAGCCAAATGCATGGAATAATCTGCTAGCTAAAACTGTGATGCAGGAGGAAAGTTACCGCTTTTGCTCAAAAGATCCATCCATTTATCCATCCATTTATCCATCCATTTATCCATCCATTTATCCATCCATCCATCCATCCATCCATCCATCCATCCATCCATCCATCCATCCATCCATCCATCCATCCATTTTCCTAAATATACAAAAATTTATACGTAAGCGTCTCATTTATAATAAGCAGAGATGGGTTCATATATTTATGCCTCTTTTAATGGGCCAAAACTACCAGGCCTCCCCGTCGGCTATAATTTATCTCTAATTCTCCTCTTGCTCAATTACTAACAGGGTGTGCTCTATCCTAGAGGCTGTTAATTAAAACGATTACAGCGTCAGCTGCTGTTATGAGAGAGACAGAGAGACAAAGACAATCAAGAGGGGGAGGAAACATTAAAACCATGCCCCAAAGCCTTTAGAGGAGCTGGAAAAGCAGGGAAATTATGAAATGGAAACGTAGAAATTGATCCCCAAGGTCAGTGTAAAATGTTATAATGTTCAGGTTAATGTTTTATTTTGGGGTTTGGGTTGAACTGGTTTAATAAGTTTAAATAAGAAACCCTTTTTTTTTTTATTTCTCTCCACCTGGTGGACCTGACTGGTTCATAGGGGGCTGTACACACTCATGCATATTTCAAAGTAAAAATTATTTGTGCAACACAATTAAAATGCGGTTTGTAAAAAAAAACGTTATATTCGACAACTTAAGACAGCTTCCATCTTTCCTTACAAGACCCCTTTGTTTATTGGCATTTGATTCTCACCAACAACGAGCCTCAGCGTGCCATGAAAAATTCATGTTGGCTTAGTTTAGTGAGTCTTTTTAGTCACCGCAGACATATCTACAGAAAGCTTTGCTACCTGCGTGATGAGGCCCTTCAGTTCGGTCCTCTCCACCTCCCATGATGCTTTGGCCTTTGCGAACTGCTGAGTGAGTTCCTGGGAGCCTTGTCTCTCTTGTCTCAACTCGGCGCTCAGGTCCTGCAGAGCGACCTTTAGGTCCGCCAGAGTGCTGCTCACAGCGCTCGACTGCAACGACACACAGACAGATCCAATAAGTGTAGAAAAACGTGTGTGAAGAAGAGCGGGTGCTACTGTTTCCTGAACTCTCTCCGTTGAATCTCCGAAGCATGCTGCTCTGCTTGCCTTTATGGTGGGGCTGAGTGGCTGCTCGTCTGCAGACGCTCTCTTATCCGCCTGGTTGGTGGGGCTTGGCAGGCTCTCCTCCTCCAGCAGCAGGTACAGGTCCTTCAGGCTGTTCATCTGAAGAGGTAAAAGGGCAGCGTCACCTGCTTTGCTCTTGTCTTTAGCTCTTACGCCAAAGTCATTCATCGTGCCAGCATGTTTCGTTTAGTTACACTTTCACATACGTCCAAAAATAAATTAAACGAATCCTATTTTTTTGAGTTTTCAATTCACCTTTCATATATTTTTTTTTTCTGTTTTTCTCTGTTGACCAAAAGTAAAGCAATCTTTATTTGTTTAAACAAATAACACATAAATAGTAAAAAAAGCAATAAAGCAATACAACTACAACATGGACAAGTCCAAACTGTTTCTAAAGTCTCTTCTTTCCCAACCCTCATACCTCCAAAACGTCTTTCCCCTCCGCGTCCTTCTTGCAGCCCAGCCTCCACTGTTTGAGGAAGCAGCGCAGCTTCAGACTAAGCAGCAGCAGAGCCTGTTTCAGGTGCTGGGACTCCTGAACCAGCAGAGTCCTCTCCTGACTCCACAGCTTCTGCTGGAGCCGGGCTTGGAGGCCCAGGCTCTGAAGCTGGAAGTCCCGTCGGAGCAGGGCCTTCTGGTGCTCCTCCTGGAGCTGGGGGGGGGGGGGGCAGAAACAGTCAGAGGAGGTTCAAGGCTGATAAAAAGTGCATTGTTTGCCTCTAATAGAGGTCTTCTTTTTGTAATACAGTGTTTGCTCTTAGATGTTCGAGTCTAAAACTGATTGCTTTCTTTGGATTTTACAGAACGTTCTTACATTTTGTCACATTACAACCTAACATTTTGATGCATATTCATAAAGGGACGCACCTATATGAACATTCTGTTTGGTATCAGTATTATAAGTGCTGTTGTGGCCAAAAAATATATATTTAAAGATACTATATTTATATATATATTCCTACCCATATGGCACAATTTGTGTTGGTCTTCTGCATATAACCCTAAAGAATACATTGAATATTGTAGTTTTAACATGACAAAAAGTGAAAAGGTTCAACACTTTTGCTAAGCGCTGTACCTACTGAGCAAGAAATCAAAGAAACAAATGGCTGAGCAGTAATCACAACTGGCCCTGTTCATTTTTGAGGATAAATCCAGAAAATGCTGAGTTTGGCTTTGAAAATATTGGAACAGAGTTCGAGTTCAAAAATGTAGAATATAAACGCACTGATTCAACAAAGATAAAAAGCTAAACCCAAGTACCTTTGGATGTCGTTTTTGTACATTTAGAATACGAACACGTTAGAGTAAACTCAGTGTGGCTCTTCAAACTGACCTGTGAAAATCTGAGGCCGATTTCTTTGTGGTTCTGCCTCTCTTTCTCCAGCTCCTCCTGAGTTCCTGGAGCGGACTCCTTTTCTGCGGACGGCTGCGCCTGTAGGCCACTGAGCTGGACAGACTGGAGAGAAAAAGAAATGAGAGAAAGCAATTAAAACGGAGGGGAACTAATATGTAAACGTGTGGAAAGAATAAAGACCTGGAGAAGAAGTGACAAGGGAGGAGATATTTACAAGAAAATAAAAAAAAAAGACCCTTTGGGTAGAAAAAAAGAGACGAGAGCACTTTTGTCCCCCTTTATATCCGCCCTCAGCTCTACCACGCTACTATAACTTCACACACGCCTACACCTATCCTCATGCACTCTCCCATGGCTCATTGAGCCGCTGAGTGAGTGCAATCCATCGACCAACCACTGTACCATGAATGTCCTCTTCTTACCCTCCTCTGGGCTCTGCCTCCATCACCTCCAACCAGGAGCACCACCTCTCTGCTAACAGCCAGACAATTACTTTGACTTCTGGTAAAAAAATGACTCTGCAGCAGTAATCTGGTAAAAACACGAGTAGGAAAGACATAAAAGAACTTAATGTAGTGTATAATTTTTATTCACAAGCTCTATTGTATTGTACTGTGCTTTTACCCTTGTGGCCCAAGTCAGGAAACTCGCTGCAATCCATTTTTTTTTATTCTACAGGTACATGAAAAGGTGTTTGCACCCTTATAGATTTCTGCTGTTTTTGCTGTACTGTCAGACCTCTACAATAACAAAGCCAGTTAAATAAAACCTTTCTGAAAACATTCAGTAGGGTAAAAGGTCTAAAAAAGCAAACAAACACATCATTCCCAGAACTAAAGAAATTCAAGAACAGATGAGGACGTCTTTCAGTCTGGGAAGGGTGACGAAGTCATTTCTGAGAAAGCATGGATCAGTAGTGAACCTTCCCAGGAGTGGCCGACCTACCAAACTACTCCAAGTACGCAGCGTTAACTCATCCAGGAAGTCACAAGAGAACCCAGAACAACATCTGAAGCACTGCAGCCGAACTTAACAGGCTAAAGTCCAAGTCCAGCTGCCTGTGGCGTTCAACCAACCCAAAACGCAACATGAGCTCTTTTAATAGATATGACATGTATAAATATATGCAGTCATAACACTGCAAGTCCAAACACAAACTGAAAAGTGAAACCTGCAGGTTTTAGAGTGAATGTCTGGATAGAAGAATATCTCTGTGCCGTCATGCCAAACCGTGTTGAACAGATGGACAGACCAGATTTACTTTTGAATAGTTGACCCTAAAGCTTAGCACTAAACACAACTTCTGGGTGTTTGCCATGTTCTATTTGTCATCCCCCTTCACTTATCTGTATCTTTAACTCTGTTTTTGTGTTCCTGACTCATTCACATGTGTACTTGTGAATAAGGATGCAGACGCGTGCAGACCCCTGGTTGCTATAGAAACGTTGCATAAAAAGGTCAAGCAAACAAAGGCCTAATCTTATGGCTGGTGCAATGAGCTGACAGGGTGGTCCCAGTTTTTTTTTTTCTTTACAACACCCAGGGCCTGTTTACACAAAAACAATCCACTGAAAATGGGATTGTTGTTCCGTTTCTGTTAGCACAGCTACACGTCAATGCTTTAGTCACGATCTCCATGCACACGACACTGGTAGAAATGTTAAAAACGATGTCATTTCCCTGCCACGCCACTAGTAGGCGGTATGTTCTTTGAAACTCAACAACAGGCTCATGCTTACAAACACGTCACCACTAATTCATACGGTGCCTGTGCCATGGTGTCCCGTACAGGCCGATTGTGTTTTTTCACTGTGTACGACAACGGAGAGCGGGATGTTTTCAAAACGTCACACTCTGGAACCCATTTTCAAGTCGTGACGTTCACAGAAAGAACGAGCGACGTTGCGGTATAGACGAACAGTAGAAACGCACCAATTTTTTCCCCCCTATTTTCACTAAAGAAATGTGTAAACATGGCCGTTGTTGATGACATTAGTCTGACACCACAGCATCACACCAAAACCTGCCAGCTAACACACACAATGGCAGCTGATGCATTTGAAAATGTTTCTAAAAATTAGCTCATATGGTTACAATATACATTTTTTGGATAAGTGATATATTACTATTAGTGCTGTCAAACGATTAAAAATTTTAATCGTGATTAATCGCATAATGTCGATAGTTAACTCGCGATTAATCGCAAATTAATCGCATATTTTATCCTTTTATTTCTGAAAGTGTAATAGCCTGTTTGGGCATTTTAATATGAAATTTTGCAATAAATGACACTAATAAAATACATGCTTGTACAAAAAATATTTTTATTTTGTTATTTTTCAAGCACTTTTGAGAATTGGAATGAAAACATCCTGGTGCCAAATGTTAAACTCTGGACTATAATGGCTAAATGACTAATCATGACGCCCTGATGTTTACACAGTGTGTAAACAAATGTGTAAATAAATACTTGTTTTCATGCCGATATATTTTCTTTGCCTCTTAAACAAAGATAGACATGGTATTATGCATAAACATATAAATTAATACAAATTTTACATTTTAATAAAGTCATAAGTTTTGTTCATTTCTTCACTCTCTCTCTCTCTCTCTCTCACACACACATCTAATTCTGAGCTTTCACACCACCAACAATAATTTCTTTGAATATTTTTGCTTGCTGTTTATATCCATATTCATAGTTTAAGCCTGGAAAAAGGTTTCAAATTTCCAGGTCAGTCGAGTCTTACACTTTGCTTGCAACTGGGCAGGAGCTTAGTACCCTGAATGAGACTGTTTAGGAACTGTTTAGTAACTCAGGTCCTTCGTTTGGCAACGTGATTCAGCCTTAGTTTGTCAAATACAGAGAAAACAAATTAATAAGCATTAAAGTACGGTTTATGGGTTGGGTTTCTGCAATGTTATCAACGTGTAAAAGCTCATCTTCAGAACCAATCTCTGCTTAAAATGGTGATCTGCACCATGTAATCTACTTGCAGCAGTTATCACCGGTTACTGCACCGTAAACTGCAGAAAATACGTGCAGAGTTGCTCTGTCTGCCTTTACTACCGTCGGCTCCTATGGCGGAGGGATATTTCACCTGGATACACTCAAATGTAGTGCAGGCAGGTCTCATAATAACCCCTATTTCGTCACTTATTTTAGAGCCCAAATAAGTGATTTCACTTTCAGAAACCTGCTAAAAAAAAACGCAACCCGTGACTCATGAAATTTAGAAGCGCCTTTAGAAAAAAGAAGCCCAAAGTCGCATGTGTCCGAGGGTAAAAGAAACTGTTGGCAACATTGAGCGCAGCGCGGGTCTGTTTTGCGACAGTCTCTAGCTCTCTTGAAACTACGGAAAGCGCCGAGGGTAAAAGAAACACAGTACGGAGAGCGCGGCGGGGTGAAAAACATTAGGGAACAGTGTGTGTGTTTTGACGCGCGATTAACGGCGACAAAAAAATTGTCGCCGTTAAAATGGGTTTACGTTAACGCCGTTAATAACGCGTTTAACTGACAGCACTATATAAACTCCACCTGAGATATTTTAGCAACTTATAGTGCTTTGAATCTTGATGGAGAATTTTTCATATTAGTTGAAACTCTCGTTATAAGATACCTTTTTATGCCCAGAAGATATTTTTTGCTATTAAATTGATTTCAAATTGCTGGTATGGATCCCTTTAACAACCTTTGCATCAATGCAATTATGGGCACTTTGTAAACAGTGAGGCTGTTGTTAGCTGGGCAGAGCTTAAATCAGACCTGCAGGAAACGATTACATCACCGCTTTTTCCTGCTAATTTCCGTGCCTTGAACAACAATGATTAATAACTGCAAATCCATCGTGTACAAGCTAGAGACACCTTTGTTTTTGACTGTCTCCACAGCAAAGTGTCGGCTAACATCCTTTAATCCAGACGACAAAGCAGAGGACCCACTGTCATTTTGTGTATTTTTACACCTCTAAGACACACATGAACTTTTATATTTTATATACACGCCTCACAACCCTGCGCTGCTTCACTGTCCCAGTCACATGCACAAACAGACGCCACATGGTCAAACCCCTCCCCTCCTGAAACACAAACGCACGAGGCAACTAGATGGTAATAAACTTTGGCTATTAATATCGGACCAGTTTTACTTATTGGATTGACACCGATAAGTAAAAAAATAAAAAATAAATAAAATAAACAACATGGGCCCAAAAGAGATTGTGAACGTTTGTTCGGTCATTCTAAAAAAACAAAAATACATCCTATTTTTTATTCTAGGATATTGGTTCATAAATGATCTTATCTATTGAAAGTGAAAATATAAATCTTTGGAAAAGCATCCTAGTTTTTAAAGGGGTGTACTTTCTTTTCACAATTAGCTAAAGGCAGCATTACACCGGCCAAAGTTTCATGTTTATTTGTCTTTGTGGATAGCTTGGCAATGAAACGCTGGTTTTAGGCACCAGTTGCAGCCTGGGTAAATAATGGCGTTGGCTCCTACCCAAGAGATGCACTGAGGCTGACACACAGGGTCTCTAATACGAGCGTGTCTCCGTCGTGTCGGTCGTGATTGAGCTTACCGTGGGAGGATCCATCTCAGTCTCCTCCTGTTCCATCTGGCCGGTTTCCCGATTTTGCGCCTCGCTCCTGACAGATTGGCTCCTCTGGTGGGTTTCATCTTTCTCGTCTGGATCTGACTGGTCCCTACAATCAGGCTGCTGCATGCATGGGCAAGTTAATGAAGAAGAAACAAAACAGAAGACACACAAACAAAAAAATCATAGAGAAAAGAAGTAGAGATGGGGGAGGAGACATTTTGGAGATGGAAATTGAAGATGACAGAAAACATGATAACAATAAGAAAAAAAACAAAAAAAACAAACAATACAACCAAAATGGTGTCCATCAATGAGACATCAAGAAAACTAGAAAAAACGCAACTTATGGGCCTCACAGGACAAAGAAAAGGATGTAGAGGAAGAAGAGCTTGGTCAAAGAGGAATATGAGAGTGTGGAGAAAAGAAAGAAAAGGACAATGGAGGGTAGAATGAACGGCTGAGGGGCAAGGAGGAGACATTTTAATGGCAGGAGACACAGAGTAATGCAACAAATGGGAATACAGGGTAAAAATGGGAATGGGAGATAACGGAGGGATTGACGAAGAAGAAAAGAAGGGATGGAAAGGGAAAGAGAAGGAGTAAGGCAGTTAGGATGAAAGGTCGAGTTGGAATAAGGGATGTGAGCGGTGCAAGAAGAGGTCAGAGAGATGCGAAGTGGTGAAGGAAGGAATGACAATGAGCATGTGTGAATAGTGGCAAAAAAGGGGGTTTGAAAGGTGGGAGAGAGGGAAGCCAAGTGCAGAAATCGATTGGATATGGAGCCCGTGCAGACAGGAGGAACAAGAGAGGGAGGACAGAGGAGGAGAGATTGGAGGGGTTGGAACTGGCCTCTAATGGAGTATTGTCTCTTTAAACTAAAAATGATTTAGTCACACCTTCCAAAAAAAAAACAGAAATATTTGATCAGGTCAGAATAGAAAAAATACATAACTACATAACCCTTTTGTTATTTAAGTGGTAAATAAACTGCTAAAGGTCTCCGTCTTTCGCTCCATGAAAACAAACTGTTTTGTTTCATCGTCTAAGTTTACGGCAAAAAAAATTGAATGGAGTCTCCGATTTTCTCAAACTGCATTACCCCCAATTATGAGAAAAAGATGGCCACCTGTAAATCAATACAAACACTGAAAAGATTAAGGTCATTTAAAATCTCTACTGGGCTTTTTGTATTTTTTTTTTAGCCCTTTTATCAAATTTTAAACTGACAATAATAGGGTTTAAAATAAAGAGGAGCCAAAGAGTAAAAGAGTAAAGTCACTGACAATCAGGTCCCCGGTGAATCACTTCAGATAGAAAATGTGACTAATATGTGGTTTGGGCCCTCTATGAGGACACCATGTCCTCACTGTGACGTTTAAAATCACCCATTTTTTATGTATGTTTGGAGCACGCACCAATGCTAATGTTGGATCACGGCGCTTCTTTTGTCATGGCGAGTACATGTAGGGGTCCTGGTTGCTGGGTTAGCCTGGTACCTGCAGTGACAGCTCATGTATGACGCATGGCCTGCAAGGAGGACTGGCTGTGCTGGCCTCATGTCAAGGCTACAACTTATTACAACCACAATTTCATTTTTTTCTAAGGTAAGCGTTGGCATGTATTTAGTGAGGAGAAAGGATTAGGCAAAAGAAATCTGACTTATTTCACATCAGTCAAAGTGTGACTCAAAAATGATACTTTTCGCTCCACAGTCTCCGTCCGATTAGCTTAAAGTGATTCACGGCTTTTCGAGTTTATGAGTCCTCCTGACTGCTTTTCGCTGAGATATGCACAAAGGGCTGGACTGCGGCAGGTTCAATTTATTCCACACGCTCATCTGTATGTTGGTGATGGTGAGCTACATACGGGAAACCCCTTCATCTACAAAAATCTCATACTGCTGATAAGCTGATTAAAAAACTGATATTTGCTCCTCAACAAGGAGACTAAAACTGATGGTGGGGAGAACAATTTTGTGCAAGATGCTATAAGATGGCCAAGAATGTCTCGTGTCTGGAAAGGGGTTAAATTTACCTTTACACTAAAATGAGGTTTTCTAAATTCCATGTTTTTAAAAGGGTTGTGCAGGTCCTTGAGACCATAGGAGGATCTAAATCCAGCAAGAAAGGGGCCTAATAAATATATCCTTAAAAGGATGTTTTCTGTGATTACTTCTGGGACACCTGATATTTCAGAATATCTGACTGTTGTATGTAAAGTCTATTTACAAATCCAGATCACCAATTGACACGACACAACAGAAACAAGAACCACCACATGAAGAGAACCAACTACGACTCATGATGCCAAACTCAACTAAAGATATACCTCCCAGTCGTAATGTGAATGGACACAGTTGCACAGTCCCAGTCGGGGTAAACTAGGTGTGGGATTGGTTAATATCAATGAGCGATATTTTATAACGTCTGTATGTCCAGGCAACTGGCTCCATTTGAGGCCCGAAGCAGCACTTAAACACAGGTTAGGAGGCATTAAAACAGCATGCAGAGGACATGGAGAGTTTTCTTTTTACGCCGGCAGCTCAAATCTGACCAAATGCATCGACTCTGCAAAGGTGGGAAGGCGTCACACAACTTTTACATTTGAAATTTTCAAGCCCGCATAATGGACATTTAAAAGCATCCAATTAAATAACGCTTTTGATATATGCGGCCGATTTGAGCATGCCGTGTAAACGAATTCTTCACTGTGCAAAGAAACTAAGAAAGAAAGAAAGCATGACAGAATGGGACTGAGAGTGTTGTTGGCCAAAATAAAGATTAGGCAGTCAACCAACAACAGACCAACATGAAATAAACTAAAAAATATATATTTAAAAATATATACAAGTCTTAAAATGAAATAAATGAAAGCAAAACGGTGGTAAGAAGTGATGGAAAGGATTGTGTTTTCTGTATTTTTACCTTTTCCCGCAGCGTCTTCTCCTGGTCCTGGTCTGCTCTGGAGCAGGGGATGGAGGTGCAGGGCGATGCCGGAGGCGATGCCCCCTCCACCTGAGCATCTCTCCCCCCGGCCGGAGGTTTACCCAGACTGTCGACCTGCTCAACGAAGGCCTGCAGCTGGGTGTGCAGCGCCTGAAGCCTGCTGGTCAGAGCGCCGACCAGAGGCCGGTCTGCCAAATCAGACAGCTCTGAGATCTAGGGAGCAGAAAAAGCAGCATTTCTCACATAGTGCGTCCATTCTGGCACAGACAGCGAGCAACTGGGTAATCAGATTTTCCATCATCTCAGGAATTTGATAAATACATTTGAAGATCAACGAGTGTCAGAGAGGAAGCATCCCGCTAAGAGAGAGAGCGAACGGATGGAGGCATACCTGGCAGTGAGGCTGCGGTTTCTCCAGGTCACACGCCTCTGCCGCCTCGTTGCTGCAGACCTTGTGATACAACGAAGGAGAGGAGGACGAGGACAGGCAGTTGGACTCGGGGGAGGTCAGCAGCTGTATCGCAGTGGAAACCAAACTAGCCTGGTCCCTCATGGCCAACAAGGCATCGCCGTCCTTCTGCCCCAAGCACCCAGCGGGTGAAGTGGTTGCGTCAGCGTTGTCCTCGACCTTTTTTTTCTGCTCATCCATGTCGATGGCATCATTCTCCCCACCCACTGGCTCTTTGCGATGAGGTGGGCTGATAAAAGGAACCAAAAAAAAACAGAGAGATATCTTTTATCGTCAATAATGTCTTTACTAAGGACGACTTGCGTATCTAAGAACATTGAAAAAGAAAATGTGACTAAAACTGAAAAGGTCCTTTGTACTTTCGTTTGTGCATAACAAGGAGGTTGTTAACTATTATAAGTTGCATGAAGTGTCCTCAGGGCAGAATTTTATCTTCTTCTATCTACTTCTTTGTAAGCCTTAATTTCTCAACTTGATTCAAGACTTTAGTCAAACAGAATCCCTGAACCTGAATCATATAAAGTTGAAAAAGTTTTTTTCTTTTTAAAATTGGGCCAAATGAACAAAGTAAACATTTTAGTTACATTTAGATGTGTGATTTTTTTTTTTAACACTCTGACCTAAATCTTGTCCTAAGCATCAGGAGAGTGGGCATGGAAAGCTCTCTGTGGCCGTATAGGTGCCTGCAAATTCATAATGAATCGTTACTTTTTGCTGGACTGGATTTGTTCTGCACCACACCAAATTACCTCGTTCTATAAATAATTTACTGCAAAAAGCATTTCCTCCTATTTTACTTCATGTAACTGGGACAACTTAAAGGTCACCTGTACTGCTTTTGTGCGGTGAAAATAGAGCGTCCACACATTGTGCATCCATGAGTTTACGGCAGTTTGGCGAGGTTGGCATGAACTTAATATCAGCGCATGTGGGAGATTTACAAAGCTTGGCCACAAAATAGGCAAGTTCACAAAATGGTAGTGAATGTTAGAAAACCCGGGTAGAGTTGTCTATATAACATGCAAAGTTGTGTAACGCCAGCATTTAACCAGACTGTGTGTACAGATAAGCTTTGACTGCCAAAATGGCATAATGTAATCAATGATAAGTAGTTGGTGAGGGTAGAACACTTCTAGGTCTAAAATTATTCTGAACTAAACACTTATAGACTCCCCAAGCAAAGATGTGGAACGAGCTGGAAAATAAACGTTATGGTAGTAACTTAACCTCACAATAAGATTTGGAAACAAATCCTACATTTTAAACAATTAAATTCACCTAAAAGGTAACTCACCACCAAATCGACTTATTTCTGCTAATAAACTGTATACATAGATTTCTTATAGTGCTGTATACATATCCCAGTCATTATTTTGACAATTTATTGTTGAAATCCTGTTTTTGTGTCTAAAACCGACTGTGCAGCACCCTCCTCGTGTTTAATGAGCGTACTGCATTTAAGTTTTGAATCAGTATTGGTGCTGGCTCAAATATATTGCGACGGCACCCAGAAAATCTGACGTCAGTAGCTCTGCTATGTTTCTTTTCCAAAGGCTCGGAGAACCTTGTAGGTGCATGGCACCATCACCGCTTTGAAATACCAGGACATGGTAAATAAAACTCTCTTGGGCTCTGACAGAAAATCAAGATTATGAAGTCTTTTCAGCTGGATAATGCTCCAAAACATATTGTCTAACCAACAGAAACTATTCACCAGACCAAAACTCTTATAAAACTCTTCTAAAAAACTGGGGAAAAAGAAAGTCGGGTAAGAGAGGACCCAGTGCAATAGTTGATCTGGAGAGACTGTTGAAAGAGAAATGGACAAAGACCTTTCCCTCTGTATGTTCTAAGCTTGTGTGATGTTACATGAGAAAAGTGCTGCCCTGTTCTCAGGAGGGAGTTGTTTAAAGCACTGCCAGCAAAAGTGGTACTTTTGTGTTTTTGTTATATACAAATACTTCTTAACGTGTTGAGTTTTTTTCTCAATGAACAACTGTAATCGGATAATATTATTAGTATTAAATTACACTTCTGCAGTAACAAATGCGTGTTACATCTTCACAAGAATCGTCAACTGTGAGTTTTCTTATGGAATTTTGTTTAGGATTTTCGCAAAAAAATATTGATGTAGTCCTTACTGATAAATGTCCACACAAGAAGGTTTTGGTTGTTGATTCTCAGTTGAATCTCTGATGTTAATAAAAATGTATAGTGCTTATATAAAACAAAATAGTTCAACTCAACGATGCTGTTAGGGCTATAGTTTTAGATCATTAGTTACTGCTTTAAGAACACGACCAAAGCATGAAAACTATCACAACATGAGATAATTTCTATCAATAACTTTTCCTTCACTGCATAATTTTAGATAAAAATCCGTGTCATATGTTTATAAGCTTATTTTTGCATATTTCTATTGTATTGCCAATATAGAGAGACACAGTAAAGGAGTCGGAAAAATATCTAAACATACCTGAGCGGAAGGCACTCAGCTGAGTCTCCTGCCTCCGCATCTGTCTCTAAAGCCAGTCTTAATGAGGAGGAGGAGGAAGAAGAAGAGGGGGCATGATAGGAGGCGAGATCACAGCGCTGCAGGTTGGACAGGAGCACACGGTTCTCATATTGCAGTTTCTTCACTTTCCCACTCATCTCTCCAATCTGAAGCCTCGCCAGTCTCAGCTCCTCTTCAGGAGTCGGCGTGTCGGTGCTGATAAGCACCGCCCCGTCCTGCACTGAGTGTGAGTGGCTGTCGTTCAGCAGCCCGTCCGTCAGAGACATCAAAGACTCGGAGGATAGTGCCGATGTTGCAGGTGGGAGTTCAGATTTATAACGATTTATCTCATTCATCAGCAGTTTGTTCTGCTCCTCCATCTCAATCAGAGACCTTCTCAGCAGCTCAGCTTCCTCCTCCACAAACTGCAGGTGTCTCTGGAGCTCCATGACATTTTCAGAGGAGGCCACTCCACCAAGCACCACAGCCCCTCCTGTGAGGCCAAGCCCTCCCCCTGGACCACCACCAACAGAAAGTTCTTGGGGCCCATCTAGGAATAAAGATATAGTCAGATGTTTAGAAAAAGTAAAACTTAAGGTGAAATTCAGAAGTACAAAACATTTAAGGTTTATTGTGAAACATAACTGGCATAAGCTAATGTAAGCTTAGCTAAGATAAATTAAACTGAGCTAAGCTACAATAAGATAAACTAAACAGAGGTAAGATAAACTAAGCTAAGATCAAGTAAGACAAGATAAATGTGGCTAACCTATGCTACACTAAGCTAAAATGTGATAACATAAATCAATGGCCTCTTCATTAGTATTTATTTGGCTCGATCTGATTTGGCTCTGCTTGCCTCCAGTGGTGGACACAGTTAACCAAAAAGTTAGCTTCAAAAACTCATACTCCACAAACAAAAATATTAGCTGCACTAACATTAAACCAATGATAAATAAGGTAATTTGAGGAAACTAACGCTAGCTGCTAACCGCTAACCGCTGACCAACAATTGTCACTCGTCTTTGTCACACAGTCTTTATGTAGAAGATGCTGCCTTCACACACGGCGGATGATGAACGTGTGCAGCACTGCATGTTTGAGGGAATGGATAGTTGTTTTAGTTCAGGAAAAATTACTTTTAAATTTCAGCTTTTACATGGCAGTGGACGCAATTGAGAATAATACCTTGTAAACAGTATAAATGAACAACCCCAACCCCAGCCCTTAGGTGTGAGGACGTGGCAACACTGCTGGAAGCCAGTAACACAGTGCTGAGAGTTTCCCAGAGATCCATTTTGCCCTCTACTCATCAAACTCTCGAACAAACGTGCAACAAATTATAACTTTATGGGTTACATATTGGGTGTACTTATTTTAAGTTACTTATTGTTGCAAGTCTCCCCAAATAACATTCATTAAGCAGGGAGCAAAGCTACTAGCACTAAAACAAAAAAAAAAAAAAAAAAAAAAAACACGATAGGGCTTCTGCAGACAGACCAATCATGGAGTTTGTATATTTGCCCTGGGCATGTGTGAGTTCTCTCCGGCTACTCCGGCTTCCCCCTACAGTGCAAAAACATGACTGTTAGTTGGTGTCTCTAAAATTGCCCTTAGGTGTGAGCGTGTGCATGCATGGTTGTTTGTCTTCTGGGTATCTATGCTGTCCTGTGATCAAACGGTGACCTGTCCAGGGAGTACCCTGCCTCTTCCCGCCCAATGACCGCTGGAGATAAGCACTAGCGCCCCTCCTGTGACTCTGCACAATAGAATATGGATGGATGGGTCGCTCTAGTGTTGCAACTAGTGACGCCACAGGGCTTTTTCTAGGTCTTCCTATTGAATGTTATTGTGAAACATGTACTCACACCCTAATTAAACAACATGTAGAGCTATAAGACTAACTACCTTGAGCGCACTTCATTTCGTCCATCTCGGCTCGGAGTCCCCTGTTCTCTACCTCCAGCTCCACGATGCGTCGACTCAGCAGGTTGGCCTCCTCCTCCACTAGCTTTAGGTGAACTCTGACCTCAGCTTCTCGAGTGTGCGGGGAGTCAGCAACCTGAGAGAAGTCAAACAGGACAGGCGGTTAGTTACCTCCAGCATGTTGACACATATATTTTAACCAAACCGTGTAGCTAAAAATCTGTTGCATTGCCTAAAACTTTGGAATGGAAATGTTACGTTAACGCACAGTCTACTGAATGTATACTATTTTTGTATATATATTGATTTTATTCAATTTTACTTTATTTTATTGTATACTTATTTCTGTCTGCACCATCATAACCAAGTCAAATTCCTTGTATGTGCAAACCTACTTGGCGATTAAGCTTGATTCTGATTCCGGTTAAGAAGGAGCTGATAAAATACAGAAAGTTTGAGTTTGACTCTATAGTGGCGCTGCGGTTTTGAAAGGAAAACAAGTTTCTCGCTGCAAAGTTTACCACAGGCATTTCCATCAAAATAAAAAAAATCACCATACAGGCCACTTGTTTAAAAGACCAAAACTGTTAGAGTTACTACAGATAATCAATTTAAAAGTCCCAAACTATTCCAGGGCCAACTTTCCAATGTTCCCAGGATGGATGGATGGATGGATGGATGGATGGATGGATGGATGGATGGATGGATGGATGGATGGATGGGAAGGGGGGAGGACACATACAGGAAAGCAGGGAAAGAGGGATGAACACAGGAAGGAGAGTTCAAAAGAAGGATGGAATAGAAGTAGGGCACACTAAAGAAAGGAAGGAAACCAAGATTGAAGGAATGGAGGACACATGTAAAGAAGGAAGGGATGAAAGAAGGGATGGATAACACATGCGAGGAAAGGAAGGAAGGACACAAGGATGGCAAGAAAACAGGGGAGGATAGACCTACGGGAAAACGGGGGCAATAAATTACACAAGTGAGAGGAAAAGAATGAAGGGCATAAGGAAGACACCAGGAACGTTTCTATACTAATCTAGACTTGGACGACACTGAAATCAAATTCTATACATCTCCAGACAACACAGGAACCCTGTTTTAATCATTAACAAAAGAAACCTGTTGGGGAATTTACTATCCTCATCGGTAAAAGTTCATCTCCCATGTTTCGTTTTTGTTGTTGTACAGTTAACAGCCCTTAAGTCTGTGCGGTTCATCCTCTCACCTCCTCCACGGTGAGCGAGGAGTTGACGTCTCCGTATAGCGACCTGTACTTGGCCAGCTCTTCCTTCATGGCCTCGCCGTCCTTCACCAACTTGGTCAACTTCTTGCACATCAGGGCAGACTCCTCTTTGGCAAAGTGGAGCTGACACTTCAGGTCCGAATTGTCCTCCTGGAAGTGACAGCACGGAGGGAAAGAAAGAAAGGCATTGAGGTGACAGTGGCACAAAGATGCTACACTCCCTAGAGACCGCTGCACTCGCAAATGCAAAGAGCAACTCTCAATCACTTATTCTTTTGATCTATTCCTCTGGCAGATAAATTATGCTTCTGTCTGGGTAATGAATGTGAATATAAAAATGTAATACCAATACATAACTTTCCGACACTTATTGATTGTGGTTGTGGGGCATTATATGGGTGATAAATAGAACATGCGTAGAAACAAAAACACAAAAAAATGCTCAGTTATGTGTATAATTTTGAATCATTTAAAAGCCCTTGGAACTCATCAAATGTGGGCATTCACTCTTTAGTAAAGAAATGAGTTACATAAAGTGAGAAAGGCACTTCACTCAATGTGACCTGTTAAAGAGGTTAGGAGAGGAGGAACAGAAAACCTGCACTGCAAAAATGGATCTAAAAACAAGTAAAACGTTCTCAAAGTTAGTCTATTTGTCCTTGATTTGAGCCAGTAAATAAGATTATCTGCCAATGGAATGAGTATCTTTACCCCTAAAATAAGATAATTAGACATCCTGCACTTGAAATAAGATGATGGAGATGAATTGTTTCTATTTTAAGCGGAAAAATCTTATTCCATTGGCAAATAGTCTTATTTACCTGCTCAAATCAAGGACAAATACACTAAAATTTTACCGATTTTTAGTTCTGTTTTTGCAGTGTGACAGGACCGATATACAAAAGTCAGTGGAAGCTGAGCAAACACCCGACCACGCAGGGCACAAAAACAAGCTGACCAGTCAGATCGCGTCTCGCACAGCATTGCTCGACTTTGAATACGGAACATTTAAAACTGACTATAAAATAAAGCGATGAGGCGAAGAACATAACAGCTTCATGAATTTTAGTGCGTTTCAGGCCTCACCAGTGTTTGCACGTCATCTTGGACGGGAGAGAGAGGGAGCCTTAACAAAAGCTCTTTAAAATAAAATAAAAAAGACATTTCCAAAGCTCTGTTTGACCAACATGTGGACTGAAGCCATTAAATGATGAGGTCAGAGTCATGCTGTGTTGTGTTGTTTGAATTAAAGGAACAAAAAGCTCTTAGAGAGCAGAAAAACATCGGCAAACACATTCATTAGTGGTTTTCCCTCAGACGTCATCTATCATCTGCAGTGAATATTTACGGCCTCACTGGCTAGAGAGACTAAAAAAGGTTCACAGACCATTGAGGATTCCTCTAGTTCAGCTTCCTTCAAAGCGGAGGAAATACTTTCTGCTTTCTGAAAGTGAAGATTAGCTACAGCGCGTGCTGTATAAGTGCTAAATCAGATTTTTTTTTGTATTACCCGTTGATGGTCATTACATACAAAAAGATGTTTAAATGACACATACATTTTGCATGGAGCCTATGCTAACATATGCATTTCTCTGCGTTTTGTACTTTCAACCCCTGCAGCAGCATGTTCTTTGAAGCAGGCTGCATACTGCTGTTTGTGGTAAGCATTTAATGAGATACAAACAGCCAAAAGTGAAAATTAACTTTTATTACCTTTTTTTTTTACCTTGACTATCAATACGTTTTGTTTTTTTTACAAGGATTTTCAAGTCCGGGTTGTTGGAAAAGAAAAATCTGACTTTTCCACACAGAATTCGGAGATTATAACTAAAGTCAATAAACGTCCATTGTGTTCGGGCAACACATTGTACATTTTAATTTTGAGCTAAAATAGATCACCTAATTAAACCATACTCTTTAACCAATCGGAGTGCCAGTGTGCCTGGTAGTTTTCTTATTTGGTTTTATGACATAAGGTAAAAAGATAGAGATATTAGCCTTTTATAATAATTTAGTGACATGGCAATGTCTGGTAACCAAATAGGGATAAGTATGGCTGCATTGACCAGGAGCCAACTAAAACTATCAGACTCTCACTATAAAAATCTTTTTTTGATCATGAATGCATCTTTGTCCCATCCTATACCCTGCTTTTGCTCCAGCTGACCTCAGGTGACCGCGTGCGCACATTCCCCAGAAGCAGCTCTGGGGCTGTGTTTGTTTTACAGTCTGTGGAGTGATTCCAACCACATTAAACGGAGTGAGGGCAGCTGAATTTACAGCCATTTATGGTATGTGGTCTGGAAGGGGGAGCCAAGGCTCCTCTTAGCAGCACAGCAGAGACTTTGGTGAAGAGAATTACCTGAAAACACTCAACACACTGCATTCTGTTGGGTTTTATAGGGTGACCATATTTTCATTTGGAAAAACCAGGACACCTCGGAGCGGGGGGGGGGGGGGGGTTGTAAGGCAAACGCGGCCGAGCGGGAGGGGGGGGCTTGGGGGGGGGGGGTTTGTAAGGCAAACGAGGCAGAGCGGGGGGGGAGACAAGCGCGGCCGACAAGCGCGAGGGAGGACTCTATCTTCTGATTAATAACAGGGCTGCCCACACTGACGCGGCTCAGGGATTACGTCACACGCAGCGTGACGTACCAGTGAAGGTAATTTAAAAAACAGGACATTTCCTCACTTTATAAAAAAAACCCGGGACGACCGGGACAGGACGTGAAATACGGACATGTCCCGGGAAATACGGACGTTTGGTCACCCTAGGTTTTACCTCATACATATGTATCTTTTTGATCTGTTAACCACAACTCAGACACACTGGGATGCTTCACAGAGGACAGGGTTTATTTTGGGAGTGTTTGTGACTGTGAATTATGATTTTAAGGATAGAGAGTGGGTCTGACTTTGAAGAGGTGGAGGAAAACCTATAGCAACTGTCAGAGGAGACTGAATACAGAGTGGATAGTGATTAAAATGCAATGCAAGTCTTTATCTGTAATGCATAACTGCATGCATGGTTTATATTGAGACACAAGCACCTGCATCGTGCAAATGTTTCTGTCTCGTAACTTTTTACAGATTTTGCAGATTTTAAGTGATGCAGAAAGAGACACAAGTATTACTATTCCCATGTTCTTAGCAATTACAGCTTGTCCTAAAATAAACACACACACACACACACACACACACACATATATATATATATATATATATATATATATATATATATATATATATATCGGAATTTGCTAAAGTCTGTAATTAGAAATCAGCCACAAAATCCCTTATTACTGCATTCTTATATGCTGCTTTGACAAAGTTATTTAACTTTATTTTTGTTCAAAACAACCTTCTGTATCGGGTAAATACATTCCCAAATATATTTGGTTGTGATAGCTACATTGTCTAAAACCCCTAATGTATGAAGTATGACGCTAAAAATGTTTTGTTAAAAGAATCAAATCAACACACTGGTATACATTTCAAAAATATAATTATCTGACAATTTTTTTCCTTGTATTATAAGCATTCAAGCTAAAGTACCCTAGTTGACAGTGGGGGCATGAACTTCAGGCCTTTAACTGCAAGCTGGGAGATGTGCATGATTTCATTTGAATTAAAATCTCTAATGTTAGAGTCAATATTGCTCTGTTGTAAACAGCTCAATCAGTGGATCCAACGTCTGTGTTTACCAAAAGCCCATTCCTGAATAAGTCTAAATGGTCCCCAAAACCTACACCAACAATTAGACGGTGTTCATCATCTATGATGTGATTAGAAAGTTATGAATGGAAGACAAGAACCGTCATCAGTGGCTTTGTAGAAACAGGACAGGCAGTTACCTCCAGTATGCTGACACATATATTTTAACCAAACTGTTAAAATCAGTGGGAGATCTGCTAAAAATCTGTCGCATTGCCTAAAACCTTTAAGTGCTTTGTTTTATTGATGTCTTATCTGTAGCAGCTCTGTGCTGTTAACACAGTGTTAAAAGACACCCCCCCCCCCTCAACATTGTATGTATTTCTGAGCCAGAAATGTGTGTGTGCAGCCGGTTAATGCTCTACCTGTGGAGCGGGCTTCTTGTCTGGTTTGTTGCTGGTCCGTGCTCCTCTTTTCTTCTGGGAGTTCTGCAGCAGAGACAGAAAGACATTCTCATTAGCGACACGTTGCGCCTCTTCGATTGTTAAGAATAAAATCGATCAGAGATATCAAGCAGGTATTGAGTTGAAGTGCAGCATACAGGCCTATGGAGCTAAACTGGGACCATAAAGTTTGTAAACAAAGGAATAATAAAAAAAAAGAGTTGATTTTTTTTTTCATATTAATTAAATTTTTAACACTGAGATTTTTATAAGTGTCAAACTTCTGGGCCTGTTTTGCCGTGGGGGCGGAGCCTCAAGCGACAGGGGTGTGGAATAATGACAGCTCAAAAGGGGGGGGGGGGCTGGTCTACACGTTCGCAGCTGGTGCATTCAGGAACCGTGGGAACTGGCGACGTCTTTAAAACATCGATGTTCCACGTTTATGTGATTGGTATTGAAAGATAGCATGCTTCAGCATGGCCTCCCCTTTTTCTGGATCTCCTGCTGGTGTCACGTTATCGCACAGGGAAACCGAGAGAGAGAGAGCGAGAGAGAGAGAGAGAGCGAGAGAGAGAGAGATTTTTTTTTTTTTTTGATTTTTAATCAACTTTATTTTCCGTTCATTTCCAAACAATCATTTGATCATGACATATTTATACAACCTTACTCCTCAGAGTAAATAAATAAATGAATAAATAAATACTTAATTCACATGAGCACATCTCCAAACTGCAGTGTGTGGTTTTCCACCCAACATAACACCTGATTAAAACACCAAACCTGCTGGAATGAGTCCAGATCTCCTGCTGCTTTGTAATAATTAAAATCAATAAGGAGTCTGGACTTCATCATATTTGTACACACAGTGACAGGTTCAACAGTAAAACCATCCTCCACCTTCCTCCTCCGGCTAAAATACACCGCCATCTTGGCCTGCCCTAAAACAAAGTTTAAAAACTGGCACTTGTTCTTGTGCTGGCGTGTGTATTTAAAACCTAGAATAAATAACTGCTTGGTAAAAACCTCTCCACATTTGGTGAAAACAGATTGTAAAAACAGAAACAAGGGTAAAAGACGAAGACACTCATAAAAACAGTGAAACACGGTTTCTCTTTTGTCGCAGTAGGGACACTTGCCTTCTACTGCTGGGTTTATAGTGGACACAAAAGAGTTCACTGCAATAACCCCATGGAGGACTCTCCAATGGATGTCTGCATGTCTTTTAGAGAGTGGAGGTTTGTAGAAGGACCTCCACTCAGGTCTGACTGCAGGAGCCAGCTGCAGATATCTCCTCCATGGCGTGTCAGGTCTCTTGTCTAGTTTTTTCTGGTTAATTGCTTTCACCAATATTCGGTAAAATGTTTTTCCTGTGGTACCATCCAGTGGTGCGAGGTGTGTATATTCCATTAAAATCCCAGAGCAGTCTTTAAAATCCGGTGCCAGGGAAATGGCAGGAAAAGGATGGTCATCAGTCACTGTTTGATTGGAAGCGGAGTTTAGAAGCAGGCGTTCGTGTCCTGTGAGTCTCTGTTTCCAGTGTTCTGTGAGTTTCTGTGTGACCCTCACTGACGTCAGTCCCAGCCGGGCAGCGAGTCCAGAGGGATCGTCCATCCGGGGTCCAGTCAGCGCCACCACCTGCCCCAGAGTAACAATCCCCGCAGTCTGCAGTCTTGTAGACAGACTCTGACCTGCCCAACTGGGAAGGTCCAGACGGGTCCCCCAAAGGACCGGCTCCTGGAGGATCCAGTACAGGGAGTCCACCTGCCCCCTCCTCTCTTTCCTCAGCAGGTTCCACACTCTAAAAACACTTTTATAAAAAGCAGGCAGAGTAGATGTGCTCATGTTCGGTACGTTCATTAAAAACAAATTAAAATCCTGACCCAGGCCTTTAAAACCCTGCAGAATGCAGCGGGACAAGGGTCTCCACAGAGTATCCTTTGGTCCGGTCAGTAGTCTCTGGATAAACTGGAGGCGGAAAGCTGCGCCCCTGCTGGCCAGATGGACCAGGCCCTGCCCCCCCTCCTCTTTAGGTAAAAACAGGACACCCTGTGGGACCCAGTGCAACTTGTCCCAAATGAAATCAACTAAAACTGACTGAACTTTTGACAGGAGAGTAACTGGAGGATCAACACAAGCCAACCGGTGCCACAAGGAGGATGAGACCAGGTTATTGGCTATTAAGGTTCGGCCTCTGTAGGACATTTTTGGGAGTAGCCACCTCCACTTCCCCAGCCGACCTTTGACCTGCTCCAGGACAAGGTCCCAGTTTTTATTTGTGTAGTTCTCATCCCCCAGAAAGACTCCAAGATATTTGAAACCTCCTTTTTTCCACTGTAGGCCACCGGGCAGCCTGAGCCAGCCCCCCAGCTCCCCTCCCGCCATCAGAGCCTCGCTTTTACCCCAGTTCACTCTGGCAGATGAGATAAAACCAAAATCCTTCACAGTGTCAGCTAAAATGTCAATATCTCGTTGTGAATTAACTAAAACAACGAGATCATCAGCGTACACAGACAGTTTAAAAGACACGGGACACTGGGGGAAAACCACACCTGTAAGTGTAGCTCTAAGTTTGTGGAGCAGAGGCTCGATGGCTACCGAATATAGCATCCCAGAGAGAGAGCAGCCCTGCCTTACCCCTCTCTGGATCCCAAATGGTGCACTCAGCCCACCGTTAATTTTCAGAACACTCGCAATGTCACTATAGAGAGCTCGGACCATGGCTATGAAACCATGGTTGAACCCAAAAGCAGCGAGAGTCTGCCACAAATACTGGTGTTCAACCCGGTCAAAAGCCTTTTCTTGGTCTATTGAAATCAGACCAACCTCTATGCCCAATGAACTGGAGAGCTCCAAAATGTCTCGAATTAAAGTGACGTTGTCACTGATGAGCCTGCCGGGCACACAGTAGGTCTGGTCAGGGTGGATGATGGACGCCATCACCTCCCTTAGTCTAAGGGCCAGAGCTTTGGACAGGATCTTATAATCCGTGCACAGCAATGAGACCGGCCTCCAGTTCTTCAGCTCCTGCAGGTCTCCCTTTTTAGGCAGCAGGGTTATTGCCGCCCTCCTGCAGCTCAGGGGCAGTCTGCCGGTCTTTAGGCCTTCACTGATCACCTCTAGTAAATCTGGTCCTATTATAGACCAGAAAGACTTGTAAAAGTCAGCAGGAAGGCCGTCCATACCTGGAGCTCTGCCGCTCTGCAGGCTCATGGTGGCAGTGTGGAGCTCCTGCAGCGTCACCTCTGCTGCCAGCTTGCTGTTGTCAGCCTCACTGACCTGAGGGAGACCGCTGAGGAAGCTGCTGTGCACATCTGGATCATGGGTCCACTCACTCTTATACAGGTCTCCATAAAACTCGGCAGCACACTTCCTGATCTCAGATGAGTCTGAGACTTCGGAGCCGCTACCAGTTCGTAAAGAATGGATGGTTTTCCTTTGTCCATTTTTCCGCTCCAGCCCAAAGAAGAAGCGCGATGGGGCGTCCATCTGTGTAATATTCATAAACCTAGACCTGACCAGCGCCCCCTGTGCTGAGACGCCCAACAGGTTGGCCATGGCCGATTTTTTTGACTTGAGGGAATCTAATAGCCCTCGATTTGCTGTAGAGTCTGCTAAAGCCTGCAGCTCCACCACCTGCGTCTCCAGATCTTTCATGGACCGAGTTAAGTTTGTAGTGACACCGCGAGTGAACTGCTGGCAGAGCTGTTTTATCTGTGTTTTACCAAAATCCCACCACTGTTGTATGTTGGTAAAGGCAGGCCTGCTCTCTCTGTGGGATTCCCAAAAAAGCTTAAAAGCAGTTCTAAAAGCCTGGTCATTTAAAAGGCCCGTGTTAAAATGCCAATAAGCGCTCTTTAAACGGGTGTTTTTGATAAAAACACGACAAGAGACCAAAAAATGGTCACTACAACCCACAGGCTGAATAAAACACCTCTTAAAAATATTCAAGTGGTGTTTAAAACAATAAAAGCGGTCCAGTCTGGCCAGAGATAGAACCCCCTCCCTGCTATGGCTCCAGGTGTACTGTCTCTGCTGACTGTTAAAAACCCTCCACACATCACTCAGCTCATGGTTCCCCATCAGCTGTCTGAGTGTGTGAGATGAAGGAGGATGTGGTTCAGGATGGTTCCTGTCTAGGGTTGGATTTTCTGTGCAGTTAAAATCACCCCCCAAAAACATAAAACCATCATCCTCACAGTTCTTGACACAGTCGCTTAGATTGTTTAAAAAAGCTACCCTGTCCACCGCATTAGTGGGAGAATAGACATTTAAAAACACAAGTTCCACATTTTCAAAGACAGCTTTAACTTTCAATAAAGAACCTGGAACGACTTCATCAGCAGTAATAGAAAAAGGTACAAAACCCTGAGCAAATAAAATCCCCACTCCTCCACTCAGACTGGACCTGTGACTTAAAACCACCTCCCCTTTAAAAGCCCTTTTCCAGTCACTTTCATTGTCTGTAGTGCTGTGAGTTTCCTGAACAAACATGACATCGATTCTTTTTGTCTCCATCAGTTTAAAAAGAGCAGCTCTTTTAAGATCAGACCTGGCCCCGTTCAGGTTTAAGGTACTGATATTGAAGTCACACATGGATAAAAAAAGAATAACAGTAAGAGGAGCAGTAAAAGGTAGAAAACATCTAAAACTCATCTTCATCGTTGACGATTTGAGCTTTTACCTTCAGTAAGAGTTTTTTCAGTCTGTATATTTCCTGATCTGTTAAAACCTCCTCCCCACTGCTCTTCCTGGTGAGAGGCCTGGCTGACCTGATAAACAGCTGAAGGTCTGGGAAGAAATCCCCTACGTTAGGCAGCCTGGAGCCTTTAGTCTGTTCTAGGAAACTTTTTATTTTCTCAGGAGAATATCTACACTGAGAGTCCTCCTGAGTCAGGGGAAAGTCACTCTCTGACTCTGTGGACATCCGGACACTTATTTTCTTTGTTTTACTGTTCTTTTTTCCTGCTTCAAAATGTTTTCTTTTCTGAGACATTTTGAGGAGATCGTCATCAGACATATCCTCCTCCATAATTTCTTGAAACATGTCACTCTGCTCGCCTGTCATGGCTTCACTTTTTGCCTCGGCACATACTACCGGAACCGGGTCCCCCGCAACCACAGGGACCGGCGCCGCGGGAGGATCATCCGCGACGGGCGGCCCCACCGGAGCAGGAGAACCCGGCCTCCCGGCAGCCACTGGGGTGCCCCACACGGTTACCGGGGCAGGAGCCGCATCCGCGGGCGGATCCCCCCCCGGAGCTACCGCAGCAGCACCGGGCGGATCTCCCACCGGAGCCACCGCAGCAGCACCGGGCGGATCCCCCCCCGCAGCTACCGCAGCAGCACCGGGCGGATCCCCCCCCGGAGCCACCGCAGCAGCACCGGGCGGATCCCCCCCCGGAGCTACCGCAGCAGCACCGGGCGGATCCCCCCCCGGAGCCGCCCGCCGCGCTCCGCCACCTTCCGGGCAGGAGCGGATCAGGTGCCCCTCCGCCCCACAACCAAAACATTTCATTGTTTCTGAGGAAATGTAAACCACATAATTAAATCTATCAATTTTAAACGAGAAAGACAGGCTCAGATCAGTCTTTCTCTCCTTCAGGATCATGTACACCTGTCTTCTATGACACACAACATGTTTCAGTTTAGGAGATTTACACCCCAAAGAAACCATCGTAATCGGCGACACAAGTTGTCCATATCTAGATAGCTCCTTCCCCAGCAATTCATTTTTAATGAACGGGGGGGCGTTAGAAATCATTATCTTTGTGGCTGGGTTAACGAGAGGGGAGACGGGAGTGAAGGTATCTTTGATCACCACTCCCCTCTCCACCACCTCACCAACCTTAGCCGTGCTGTCTAAAAACATAACAATGGCCCCGTTCATGCGTGAGGCAGACCTCACACAGTCACACCCAACCACCTCTCCCACAGCCAGCCCGGCCTCCTCCACCGAGCACTGCACCGCGGGGAAAAGCTTGATCGCGTGTCTGCGAGTCAGCTTCTCAAACTCCGCAGGTACAGCCTCCATCACCGGCATTGTGCCCCAGAGCACGCTGCCCTCACAAACAATTCCCCACACACGCACACACACACACTCACAACCACATAAAAAGAAACAGCCCTTTCAACAGAAAATAATAAAGTAACAACTTACAAACACACACAGCGGGGAAAAAAAAAGAAATAGTTTTCTCAAAAACTACGAAAAGTTGAAACAAACCAGCAAATCACTCTTAGCTCCTCACTCACACGCCATCACTCACAGAGAGAGAGAGAGAGAGAGAGAGAGAGAGAGAGAGAGAGAGAGAGAACAAACACATTCACCCTACATGACCCCAGAAGAAGCGCCACTTTTGTCTTAATGTGATAAAAAATATATCTAGCTCTAACAAGAAAGCAAGCCATATGGCGCCATAAAAGCTTTGTTCTTCCTAGCTGAGCTCTGGATAAGACGTCACTGCTGTGGCCAGGCTGATCAGTCCCATGGTGACCTTAATGAATGCAGGACCGCTGATAAGAGCGTGGGCTCACAGCACTGAGGTGGAGGTAAGGACTACAGAGGCTCTAACAAACACATCATCTGATCATTCAAGCATCTGTTGGGCCCAGTGAATCAGAACCTCATCAATCATCATTCCTCCTCTTAAGAGGCAAAGCCAGACCTTCGTCATGCAAACACACACAGAGTAGACTCTGCAGTACGAGTAACCAAGCTTATCTGGCTCAGCCCGTTTCTATGGAAACAGGCTACTCGCTGTCTCTCCCTCCCTGTCAGTCTTGCTCTCCGGAGCAGCTGCAACAAAAGAAGGAACGGAGAGCTGGGTGGAGGGTCGGTAAATGGGTGTTTGATTTGAATGTAAGCATAAGGTTTAAAGTTAAAGTAAATCTCCTTCACCAAAACGAGCAATAGAGAGTTTTTTTGGGGGGGTTTTCCAGCAATTTCTGTCCTGTTCAGATGAACTGCAGTGCTAACTCAGCATAAGAGCTATTCGCCCGATTCTCTGCCTCTCTGTCAGTCTCCACCGTCTCTTTCCTCTTCACCCCGTCGTCCCCTCGTCGTACTCAGGGCCATTTTCCAGCCACTTAATTTTCCATCTCCCGCCGGGGTGTCCTCATCCTGGCCCATTCTCCCAAACCCACTCCGATAGCAGGTTGTCAGGGGCCAAATGGGCTATTAGTGGCTCCAAACCGATCAATAGGACCCCCCTGATGACGGAGCCATCGATTCTGGCTCCGTTGGCGTCGGAACTGTTGGGTCCGACTCTCAGCCCCGCGGCTTCAGCGGGATTCTGGGAACAAGAGGAAGACTACGGTGGGACACGCTTTTAGAGACTCTAATATACTTATTTAGGTAGAGCCATCGTGGGCTGCAGTTGAAGACTGCTGTCATCAGACCTCCTCTTAACAAGTAGGTTTTTAAGAACATAAATCTTGACGTGCATTAGGCTATTAAATGGAAAAGAACAAACATAACACATACTTGAAACCAAAGCTTTATGTGTTCCTTTCTTACTTTAAATGCAGAACCTGAAACGTTTCTACCCCTTTAAATTCTTTTTTATTTTAATCTACTTTTTGCTGTGGCACAAAATACAGCAGGAACACAGCGTTTAATGGGCAACCGACGGAGGTATCCGTCGTGCAAACTGGAACATTAAATGCTGGAGTAAACAGAAAACTATACTTTAACTCGACGATTAAATAGCTCAACCACTTTTCACACAAAACGCTTGCTCAGCATGTCAAACGCTTTTCCTGAAATATGTCACAGTTCTCTCAAACTCAACTTGCACCGAGTGTCCACAAGATGCCGAAACTGCAGAAACGACAGCCTCTGAGCGCACGGTTTTAAATGTTAAAGCTTTGCGGTTTTGTGAGATACAAAAATGGCCAATTTCCCTCTTTACAGTCATTATATAATTGGTTCTTTACAGTTAAGTCTAGGAAAATGACTGCAGGTCCAAAAAACGACACATCTGTTGTACGTTTGCAACAGAAATCTTCACAGGATTTAAGTCTGGTCTTTGACTAGGCCTTTATAAAGCATGTACGTTTCTAACTAAACCATTTCAACCTCCATCTCAGTCACAAGTCTTTAAAAGCCTCTAACAGGTTTTCTTCCAGAAGTGCCCTGTGTTTCGCATCATCGCTCTCCCCATCACCTCTGACAGTTTCCCTTACCGCGCTAAAAAGCATCTCCACAGCCTGATGCTGCCACCCCCTAGTGTCATGGTGGGGTGGGTACGTTGGGGACGATGAGCGGTATCAGTTTTACGACCTGCATAAAATAAAATATGCAACTGGGATGGTCTCATCTGATCCGAGCGGTAGATACTTAGATCTGTTGCTTCCTGTCTAAACCATTTGACATTTGAAGTGAGGAAAACCTGTCTAAATGCTGTAAAAATAATAGTTAAATATTCAGTTCTTACTTTTGTCTTTTTTGACACCGGTGCGGATAATAAAATGAATCTAAGTTAAAATATTTGCTTTTTTTCTTATGTTTCAGCTGCGACCTTTCATGAATAATATGCACACCCAAAGCTAAAAGCGTACTCAGAACTGTTCATTATTTATCATGTAGGAGCCCACACGCTGTGACCAGAGCCCTGCTCTCATGTTCCCGAGACTGCGGCTCTACAGTTACACTGCGGATAAGATAACAAGTTGACTTAGGCGCTATCTGATAAGATATTTAAGCACTTCCCCCCCTCTTTGCCATTCCAGCAGTGGCGAACCGTCTACTGGACTCTGCACTATCACAGCAGAGATGATGATGTAAAGAAAGATGGACAGGGTCGGAAAAACATGGGCAGAGAACACCGAAGGTGTAGTGAGAATAAAAATAGACTTGTGGATGCAGGGAGAAAAGTAGAAGTTTTACATATGAGCCAGAAAGCAAACAAAACAACACAGTGTGAAAAAAAGTGACATAAAAAGCATTCATTTCACGGTCACGAAGGAGGGATTGCAGCAGCGAGGCCCCTCTTTCCTCCAATCTCATCTGATCTGCGGCTCAACCAGCCGTAACGCACAGGGCAGAGCAGAGCAGAGCAGGGCAGGGCAGGGCAGGATCAAGCAAAGTGAGGGAGCAGATGAAGCTCTCAGAGATATCCAAGAGGGACGGTGAAACATGTTGACGGGAATCATAAAAAAACATGATGTGAGAATGATGTGCAGCAAAATTAACCAGTCAGACAGAACCCACTGCGCTAAATAGTTAAGCAGCATTTAACGAAGACTCAAGGCAGATAATTTGCCTTGAGGAATATTAGTAATCGAATCATTGGAGGAATCGTTACTATTCACCCCTACTGAGTTAATACATTTTGCAGCAATCACATCTATAGGCCTTTAGGGGTATGTCTCTACTTTTTTTTGCACATCTACAGAGACATATGTTTATTCTTCTTTGCAAGATAGCTCAAGCTCAGTCAAATTGAATGGAAATGAATTGTATTACTGTATATGTAAGCGCATTGTACAATCCAGTGTCAAATTCCTGGTAAGTGTACGCATACCTGGCAAATAAAGCTGATTCTGATTCTGAAAGCATCTATGAACATCAAGTTTCAAGTCTAGCTACATATTATATCATTAGTTTCAAGTCTGGACTTTGACTGGACCATTATCACATGAGTGTGTGACTGGTTGTCAGCTCTATCCTTCCTCCTGTCACCTCTGCTTATTGCTATCAGAGCCAGAGCGTGAGCCGATGGCAATGGAAAGAACTGGTTTAAAACAGGAAAAAGACTCCAGCATGTTTACATCCAGCATTGCCCTGTCCTGTATCTTGTATTCAATTCTGACTCCTACAGCTCTTCCTACTGAACAGCAGTTTCCTGACTAGGGATGGACTATAATCATATAAATTTTTAGTTATCAAGGTAACATTATCATGTTAGGAATTTAATTTAATGCAAAAATGGTAAACTCTAACTGAACGTCTCAAACAAAAGCCTGGCAGTAATTATTTATTACAACATTTCTTTTCCACAGTTGGTTTTATAAGACCATCGATAAATATTTTACTTAAAAATATCATTAAATGCAATTATGTTATCCTGATTAGTGGTGACTGTAGGGTTCAGACTATATGCAGCGACGTAGAAAGAATTTTTAAATACATTTTATCACAATGAGTACAAAATATGTTGACAATATTCTAGTTCCACATTGTCAGTCCCTAGTCCCCACAGCAACATGCTGCCACCACCATGTTTCATGCAAAATTAATTATGCCCCAATTCTTTAAACTCGATTTAGGCCGGCTCCACTCCACCCAGCCTGCTTTGCGAGCGTTGCCATTGTTGTTGTTTTTTTTCAGTACCTGTATCTACTTTTTTGGCCCCTGCTCCTGAACAGGTACTATTGGAGCTGAATCAGGGCTACACGTGACGTGAATAGACTGCTAATTTCCAAATTTCTAAATCAAAGCTCACTGTACAGAAAATAACAACCGAAGTATTAGCTGTTTCTTTTTTGTTTGTCTGGACAACAGTGGGAGATCTGACGAACCTTTCAATCAAACTTTTAATGAATACATCCCTCTCCAAGTAACAGTAAATACTCTCTGAGAGCAAAAAAATAGGTGAAAAAATAAATAAATCAAACACGCTGACACTCACACACACTCCATCTTTGTCTCTTTCAGGCGATGGCCCCGTCTCAGAAACAGGACACTGGCATATCATCATTACCATTACACACAATGGGACAAAGATTGGCCACAATGCAACCCACAGTGGTTGCATAACCAGCGTGTGTGCTGAATGTTGCTGTGTGTGTGTGTACGATTAAACTGCATGGTGGCAGAAAGAAATGGATGATTGACAGATCAGAGGAAGGGCGATAATTAGAACACACTTTCCACGATGGAGGTGCGCACAGAACAGAGAAAATTAAACCAGCAGAGCTAGTTTTTACATATAGTAAAATGATTAAATGAATATATTTGGAAAGGCTGTGGGTTATTGTGTGGTGAATGTATATCAATTCTAGCATTTACCTCATTAAAGGATTAAATGGCAGCACAAAAAAAAACAGACATGTGTTTAAGTTACGCTGTGCACAAACCCTAACATTCTATTTATTCTCAGTCAGAGATGTTAAGTAGCTCCCTGCAGTTGTTTGGAGGCAGAGCAAAGCAGCTCAGAGCGCGTCACAACGCGGCAGATAAGAGGGAAGCAACACCAGTGTTTTCTCAAATCCCCAGGCTGCTCCGCTCATTACTAAGCGCGCACATACAGAGACTCTGTTTCCACACGCAGCGTGTTGACACACAGTTTGTCATATACCCATCGCGCTAATGCTGAGCTGGGAAATAACCGGCCAATTTGCTATCAGCTCTCTGAACATCGGTTCATTTTATATGCTGCAGAGTCGCCTGCAAGCCTGAGCTGAGGTCCAGAAATGAAATAAATCTCTGCTTTTTACCATTTGTTTGCAAAATACATCCCTCAGGGGTTTCATAGGGTTCTATCGGGATGAATGTTATGTATCAAAATAACCGTTTGGAAAGCAAGGGCTACTGTTTTGAATTGCTCTAGTATTTTTTTTCAACCCCGTATTTATGAGCTTTGGAACAAAGAGACGATGGCAATAAAATTAAAATGAGAGTAATGCAACAATCTTGACTTTATGGAAAAATGTTAATGAGAAATGCAAGAAAAACTAACATCTGGTAGAGGTTGAGAAATGTGCGCACAAGGTGTTGTTAACTTTCTCTTTGGTGGATAGCAGCTTCTGCATGAAGTTTCTACTTAAAGAGAAAGCCTGGAAAAACGTTGTCAACAAACCTGAAAGTGAGCAGCAGTACGGGCCCAAGAGGTAAATAATAAACATGTCTCCCTGTGAAGTGCAACGAGTTCGTGTTTGGGTTTTATTTTTGGCATTAAATGCTCTGATTGCAAAAAATGAAACAATTCCCTCTGTGTTCCCATCACCGTAGGAAAGGTGTGAAGTTAGAGGAGAAAAAAAACGATGGAAACAAGAGATGAAAGAGCTGAAATATGAGAGAAAACCTGAGAGGAGGGAGGGGGGGGGGGGCACTGAATGAGTGCATTGTGTAAAAAATATCAATCCAACCATCTTTGGTTATTATGATGTCTGAGATGAGGCTGCAGCCAGATGGACTGATGGGGAATCGTCTTACAAGGGTTTCCATTTAAATTCCACACATTTCTAAACTAATATGTTCAGCAGTGTTATCCAATTCTGATCATTTAAATCCAAAATATCAACTTAGTTGGGTTATATTATCAGTATATTACAGAAATCATGAAACAACACAACGCAAAAGTTAGCTTCTAACTAATCTGTGTGGTAAACGATTTCACATCATCTGGACTCACTTAGATCAGCTCTGCTTTAACGACCATCATTTCTTAGACCTGGACTGGCAAATTTAAAGTTTCGGATCTATGATACATTTATTCTGTGTCTGAAAAATAATTGTATGAATGCCTTGTTTATAACCTGCTTTAGATTTTTGCCCACCATATCTTTAGAGAAAACTAGCGTTGCGACAGCAGAGCGATGTTATTTGGCTCACAGTGTTTTCTGTGTGTATTTAAGCGTCGCCAAAGCCAACATCCGGACTGCTCAATTAGCATTGCATTAGCATAGCATTAGCAGAGCAACAAAGAGCCGCGGGGCTAATAGCAGGCGGATGTGTCACCCTACATGTGTTTACCGCCCGGACGCGTTACAGAGAGAGAAGGAAGAACTCTTGTTTCTGTTGCTTTCGTTCTCACTTTCTGAACAGCGGAGGATAAAAAAATAATAAAGCAGGGGTTTAAACTGAAACAGGGGCGAATAATTTGAAAGGGAACACAAAGAAGAGGGCAGTCAGGAGGTTTCCTTTGTTACCAGAAGCACCGTTGCTCACTTCCAGCCTCTTCCGTCAGTCAAGAAGCTCCTGTTTATCTGCCAATAAGTGTGTGAGTGTGCAGACTGTGTGCTTATTAAGGCAGTGTGTCAGTGGGTGACCTTGAGAAAAACGAACAGATTTCAAACACATCACAACTGCTTGGGCTGAGCTGAATTATCCAGACAGTGAGAATGTGGTGCGTATATGGTGATGGTGTGGGTCTAGACGCCCCATTGATAAATCGATCAACTGAATTGGTGTGGTGGAATCTATTATTTTGAAGCATTAAAAGCAGATGTTGAAAGCAGAAAAGAGCAAAAGAAACAAAGGCTACGTAGAGGAGGAGGAAAGCAGGTACGTCTGTAAAAACTGAAACAGCCGCCTTTTCCTCACAGTTATTATTTATCACTTTTTTTGTCCTCAGGATCCCAATGTGCCACAGTTCCATTAGAAGAATAAATAAATTATTAAATACTGACTGAAATGTGTCTAATTAATTAAAAATACACAAATGATTTATCCCACCAATAATAAATAATTCGTGCATTTGGCTTTACACTCTTTGAAAATAACATAATGATGTCCCTTTTGAGTTAATTATTTCATGGACACTATACATACATACATACATACATACATACATACATACATACATACATACACATATGATGGGAAAGGATGACAATGTATATATATATATATATATATATATATATATATATATATATATATATATATATATATATATATAAAATGGGAAAGGATGACAATGTATATATATATATATATATATATATATATATATATATATATATATATATATATATATATATATATATATATATATATATATATATACATACATTGTCATCCTTTCCCATCATAGCCAGCGGTCATAGTTGCAGAATGATTGATTAAGCAGTCAGATGCTAAGGGTATGTTTAAAAACCGCAGGCAGAGTTTGAATTATTTCATGGTGCACTGCAGCACAGTCAGGAAATATGAAATTATCACATAAATACTGAATTATTCATATATGATTTTACAGTTAATGTGTGGTGTTATTTATCAACATTAAATTATATTAAAAATAATAATTGGTTCTTAGATCGATAAGTCTCACAATCTCGATTTCTGTCTAAAAAATTAATTCTCGACCTTTCAGCTAAGCAATCTCTATCACAAAATGTATATTTTTTAGAATTAGGTTTTAATAACATTGATCTTTGCGTCAGTTAAAGACAATCAGAAAAATAAATGAACGAGAAGAATTTGTAAAGTCAAGAATCAAGTACTCATTAATCAAGTTTATTTATGTTTGCTAATGATAATTTAAGTTAAATAAACTCACAAAGAAAATGATAGTAAGCTACTATACAAAATCTCTACAACAGAATATTCAAATGAAAGGTAGATTCAGAGGTTTTCAAATGCAATATAAATGATTTCAATTTGAATTAATGAATTAGAGATCTATCTGTTAATTTCCAAATAGAATTTAATAATAACATACAGGCAAATGTATGTTTTTTGTTTATGTTATTGTGGAGCTTTTGCTGCTCTATAGCTTTGAGCCATCTTCCTTATCTTTCACACCAAAGAGTAGCCAAACTGAATTGGTTATTGCTCACCAGATGTCTCCAGATAAAAAAGACCAGGTTCAATAAAGTGGTTTTAATGGGCCCAGTCTTTTTCGTCCATTCCTTTGTACTCTGTAATTACTGATTTCTTCTTACTTTTCTGTTCCTTTCTGCTTGATAGTTGATGAGAAAATAGCCGGACATCAAGAAACTGCTGCATTAACAAAAAAAAAAAAAAACATGAAGTAATCATTGTTACAAGGTCTGGAAAATGTCAGACGGGTCGAGTCTGCTCAGAGTTGCAAGAACGCAGGAAGACTGCAAGTTTTTTTCTTCTTCAAAGATTTAAAATCAACACTTAAAATTATATGATCTTGCTCCTTTTTTTTTAAACGGTCAAAACAATAAAGTCCTGTGAGCTTAGTAAGGGGGACGAAACAGTAGAGATCAGACTTTATTAATATTTAATCATCTCACCTCTTCCATTCCGAGGAACAATCGAAGAATGCAGCATCCACCCGCCCTCCCCACCTCCTCCCACCCCCTCCCACAAATACACGCATCAGCAATCACAGCCCATGGTACGTTGCCGTGACGACGGCTTGTGCAGCCTGTCGCCAAAGCACCCTGTTGGCAGCACATTAACCGAGAAGACAGAAAGAGGAAAAGGAGGCAGCAAAGTAAATGAAGAGGGGGATGAATGATGAGCAGACAAGAGAGGAAGAAAGAAAGTGAGAGAAGGAGGATGGAAGGAGGGAGAGAACAAAAGGAGGAGAGGAGGAAAGGTGCGCTGAGTTCAATAAAAACAACAAAGAAAGTCAGGAGTCAGGATTTGAAAAGGTTCAGACTTTTTCCCCTGGTGCCCCGCTTTGTTTTTTTAAATTTTTTTAATTTATCCTAAAATGGCAGAGTTAAATCATCGGTGTGGCTCTACGGAGAGCAATCAGCTGAACCCAATATACAGGATGAAACATCAACAGCAAGCCCAAAATCCACTTTGCACATCCAGTGTTGGAGTAATAACTACGAGACAAAGAAAGGCCATAAATAAAGAAGAGGAGCATGAAGGGGAATTAGGATCATCACAACAATATAGCAAGTCCTCATAAACTGTAAAACTGTGAGTTCAATATTAACATAAAATGAATTAGGGACCTAATTGAAGGCTGTAAAATATTTACCACCCCCCTTTTTTTCATCAAGCTTCCTCCATTTCTTTACGCAGGGAGACAAAAGAAACATGTTTAGACATAATGATCGTTCTGCTGTAGGGCAATGTAAAATTGTCACAGATATGACTTACTGTTTAATATCACTGCATATATTCTAAACATGCAAACCTTTGATCCCCCTCCTTCAATCCGTTTTTACCATTTTTGTGAAAATGAGCCAAAAAAACTGCAAAGACAATTCATGATCTTCTAAATCTGATGTTTCCAATAACAAACAAACAAAAAAAAAAAGCAAAATAAAAGAAAAACTAACTCGATCTTTGGGGTAAACTCTCAACAGGTTGCCAGTCCATCACAGGGCAACACGGACCAAACTCACACAGACACTCATACCCAACGGGCAATATAGACAAAACCAATTAACCCAATGGTCTTGTTTTTGACCCCGCCTCTCGCCCACAGAACGCTGGAGATAGGCACCAGCACCCCCGCGACCCCATGAGGGATAAGCGGGTTGGAAAATGGATGGATGGATGGGTCTTGTTTTTGGACTCAGGGGGAAAGCTGGAGTGACCCAAAAAAAACCCACACATATATGTCAGAACTTGAAAAGTTCACATGGAAAAATCCTAGGTTGGGTTTAGCAAGGCACCAGTGCCACAAACTGCATCACATAGGACCACATAGGTCGTCAAATTGGACCTGCTCTGGGGACGTTTTATCAATTGGCAGTAATGTGGTGCGAAGAAAACTGTCAATTGTTTAGCATGAGTTACTATTTCCAATTTGAAATCCTGCCACCTGTGGTGGAAGTGCCTTCGGCTCATGTTAGATGTTTATACGGTGATACTCTCTGCTGAATTTGGAGGTCTTCACTTTGCCTAAACCAGGTTTAGACGTCTACAAAACATTCCCTATTCCAGCCTGATGTAGATAAGATGTGGAAGCCATTTAGATGTCTTTGCAGGCCAAAAACGTAGAGGTGGTGGATCTAGACTCAGTAGTAGTCACTTGTAGATTGCTGCTTTGGAGATCAGGGTTTGTTCCTGAAGCGTCTAGTGTCACTTCAAAGACTAGTAGTTCCTGTTTGGTTGTTTAGGGGCTGACAGATTGCTGCAGGAGGGTACATCACTGAACCTGATGATAACATGCGTATGACTGATAGCTCTAATGATGCATAAAAATGAATGACCAAGTGGCAGAGAAGATGGATTAAAGGAACACGACAGAGGGAAAGATTAGGATTATTCTGCAGGCTGTCATTAGCAAGTTTATTTTGGATACAGGCTTTAACTGCAACAGCATTTTCTTACTTGTGTTCATCTATATAAAGCACTATATATATATATATATATATATATATATATATATATATATATATATATATATATATATATATATATATATAAACACACTTTTTTTATTTGTCCCTAAGTTTCATCCTAATGACTAATAACAAAGGGAATACTAACTATACATAGAAAACCACATACATCTTTACAAAGATCCTGCTTTTGAGATCTTAAGATTTAATATGTCCGTAAATAAACAAAAATTCAAATTTCTGTTGTCTAAGGAGCGCTGCTTAGTTTTAAAATGTCATCCTGCAATATCAGGGTTACTCAAGCACAGACAGAGAGAGAAACCATGAATACAAAGACGCCAAACTACATGTCACCTCCTCCACCGACACACAGGGTCTCCATCTGGTGAGAGTGACACTGTGGATGTCCCAGCAAAGCCCAACGCAGCACCCTGGTAGACCCTATAAATAGAGAGCATCATGTGCAGTTCACACCTCCCTGCTCCCTTTCTGTCTAACAGAAGCAATGTTGACGCTTTCCGACAGGAAGCAGGCTCTAATGAGCTGAAACCTGAAGGTAACCTTCTGTTCCTAAATTGCAAAGATTAAAATGAGTCGGAGGCTCGGATTGTAGGTGACAGGACGGGTACATTTGAGCACGATGTTTTGAAAAATGTAAATGCCAGATGTAGTCTTTAACAAGATTTAAAAAAAAAAACTGCTGAGATGTTTCAAGATGACACACAATGATTCCTGAACTTTTTTTTCCACATTGCCTCACATTACATCTATACACTTTGGGATTGTTGAAAGAAAGCCTTAACAAGCTGTGCTTCCAGTTTTTCTCAACTCATGTAGGTGTTACGGTATACATTTAAAAGAAGTCACCCTGGTCAGATGAAATGGGCTAGAAATTTAGCTTTTTGGTCTAAACACAAACTGCTGTAGAAAAGCAACTCTGTAAAAAAACGCTTTTCTCTAGCGTTGACAGGGAAGCTGGGGAGAGTCGTGCTGGTCTACAATATCAAAATCCACTGACCTACAATGAAGGTTGTGGTTGTAAGGGAACAAAATGTTGGAAACGTCAATGAGGATGAATATAACTCACTACCTTATGATTCCATTTATTGACCGAAACAAATGAAATCATACATTACAACGTACATTTCGACAATGCCATGCTTCATTCACGATACAAGCATTATATTCTTTCCCTCATTCAGGGTAGTTCAGACATACAGACTCATCCATCTGACCTCCATGTGGCTGGTAGCCTTCTGAAAAGTTCGATTTCATTAGTCAGAATATTGTCACACGACGCCTCACACCTGACAACACATGGCAGCAGTGAAAGCTCGTAGTGTGTCACAGGGTGCTGTCTGTGAAAGACAGTGACGTGGAGCACGTGTGACAGGCTGACTGGCTTCTTCACTAATTGGCAGTGTGAGCTCCAACACGTGTGTCTGTGTGCAACTGTAACATTTTTTTGCTCATTTTACTAGTAAAGTGAGGACTTTGATGTAAACTGAGGACCTTTTTCTAGGCTAGGGGTTAGGTTTAAGACTATGGCGTCAATTAGGGTGGAAGTGCATGGAAATAGAGGCATGATCCGCACTGTGTGTGTGTGTGTGTGTGTGTCACATTCAGCTGTGAATAGTCTGCTGGATGGATGAAGAAAGCTGCAGATATCACCAGTGTAATTACAATATCAAACGCGATTAGTGATCACAGATATAACCAATGCTATGTCAACTATCTGACTAAACGTGGAAACATCGGAGAATTAATTAACAGTATATCTGATTTAAAGTGTCCTAGTTAAAGTGCCAGATAAAGGTCCTATGTGTGTCTTAAAAGCAGACCCCTGCGGCGCTTTAAACGATAGCTGCCTGCTTTATCTCAGTGAGAGAAGAACGACGTTCGTCTCTTCCAGACACGAAGGGCTTCGCTGACCTTTTTGGGGTGACTGACAGTTCAAACACAAAGACCCAAACGTTAATTTCGGCATGCAGTCGCGACGCCGCTAATGTGGACGGTCTGACCTGACAGCTCATCTTGCTACTTCGGTGACGTCTTTACGGTAGAGGCCAAATCTGTTGGCAAGCTTTATAAAACGTGCCGAAAATCTGTCAGCGGTATTCTTCTTTTATAGCAGTAGAATAATCCTACAGCTAAGAATTTTTTTAAACTTTGAGTACATTTATTTAGCTTGGAAAAAGATCCCACAGCAATAAAAAAAAACTATTTTAAAGAAGAAAATCGCAGCCAAGTTATTGGTGCCCCTAACGATCCAATGACAGCCAATATGCTGGTATAAAGACAGACGTGTGTTTTAAGCCTCCATCCACCAGGCGGATGACCCATATTTATCTTGCCACCTTGCACAAAGAGCAGAATGGTAAGGGAGATAAAAATAACCCTCCAAAACGTCAGTCTGGTATGTTGGACGCATCGAGTCTCAGTAACACCCATCATCTGGGAGCCAACCAGTTGTATGTGAGGGTCCCCGGAGAAAAACTTTCCTACTATCACCAATATAAACATGTTAGGTTTACTAAAGGCTGCACAGTTGTGCAGTGCGTCGTACTGTTGCCATGCAGCAAGAAGGTCCTGGGTTCAAGTCAGCCCTGGGTCTTTCTGTATGCAGTTTGCATGTTCTCCCTGTGCATGCGTGGGTTCTCTCCCACAGTCCAAAAACATGACTGTTAGGTTAATTGGCCTCTCTAAATTCTCCTTAGGTGTAAGTGTGCGTGAATGGTTGTTTGTCTCTGTGTTGCCCTGCGATAGACAGGCAACCTGTCCAGGGTGTACCTGGAGATAGGCACCAGCACCCCTTGCGACCCCACAAGGGATAGGCGTGTTAGAAGATGGATGGATGGTTTACTGAACTGTATATTTTTTTGTGGAACTGAAAAAGGAAAAGCTACAGTCTGAAGGCAGATTCACAGAGGTTGTAGTCATTGTAATATGTTACATGTCCAAAAACGTCTAAAAAAGTGCCATTTATATGGCCAAGCTTTGAAGTTTAGAGATGCTTCAGGAATGCGCGTCCTTTATAGATACTGTGCTTCTGCTACTAATTGTTGATTACAGGCACATTTTAGCTGCAGTGACTCCCACAATTTAAAATGAATGCAATGTGTCTGAGGCATCTGAAGTCGAAAGTACAGCAGAAAGACTAAACATGGTGGAGGATCAGTGATGCTATGGGCTTGTTTCCCTTTTATAAAGCTCTGATATCCAGTTAGACAGCTAGGCACCGTGAACTCCATCATGAGTTCCAGGTCATTTTACATAAAAATTGGATGGATTCTACCAGAAAGCTATAAATGATACGCCAACGGGTCTTTGAACGGGATAAGGATCTACTGCACATGGTTGAATTAACACAGAAATTGTAATAAACCATCCTCTCTTGCCATCTCAGTCTACAGACCTAAAGCCTATAGAGAAGCTGTGAGGTGAGCTGCGAGGACCCAGCACTCTGGATGATTTATAGGGTTTATGCAATAAGAGTAGTCCATGATGCCTCTGTCTGTATCCTCCAACCTTGTGAATTCTTAGAAGCAATTATTCCATAACAAGAAAAAAGAGAATGAGTGATGGATTTACTTCAGGCTTTTTACACATCTTTGTCAGAGGTGCCAAAATAGGTCTAGGTGTCTGTGTCTAAGACTGGCGACCTGTCCAGGGTGTACCCTCGCCCATTCACAGCTTGAGATAGGCACCGGCACCCCTCGCGACCCCCAATAGGAATAAGCGTGTTGGAAGATGGATGGATGGATGGATGTCTGTGTCTATATCTATATCTTCTAGATTCTTATTCCCTGTCTCACAGAGCATAAAATTAGATTTTAGAGACCACTGGAGTGCTGCTATTGGTGCTAACAAGCATCTTAGGTGAGCACACGCTTATGTGTCATGCTTTCACAACAGCTGAGACACATCTGTCCTCAGAGGTTCATCACAAGGCGTTAAACACACCCTGCCTCCCCGTTTATTCCCTCCATCTTCCTTCTGGCCCTTTTCCCGTCTGAGTCCAGCAAACCTGGCAAACGGGTATTGTGACAGAAAATCAAAGAAGATATGACAGGCTGATTGGAGCCTTAACCTCTCGCTCTGAGCAACAAGAGATGATGAGACGCTGTCTTGTTCGTTCGCGATCGTGCCCGCCCAAGAGGGGAAAGTGGGCTTTTTGCAGGAGGTTCAACTGCGAAAACCACACATTGTTTTTTATTTTTAGTTCATTAATTGTGATGTGCAAAGCAAATGCTATCAGCTGTGACACCGTTTGACCTAGTCTTACCCAGTTAGAGAGGCTGTGGTGGTCTGGTTTCAAAAGCGGCCCGCACGGATGCAGGTCCTGGCACCGAACCAAACACAAATGAACAGGGCCTTTCAGCTGTTAGCTTCGGGTAAAGGAGTGAGCTAAATGTGGTTTTAAAAAGGCATGGGGGGAGGTTATTACACAGAGGGGGATGCGTTGAGGAGGGATGATCCTGATAGCTGATAAGAAACCGAACAAAGAGACAATCGTATGGGTTTGTTGTGTGGCTGTCACTGTCTGGCGAACAGATTTAAAGCTGCGTTAGCAAGCAGGCGAAACATAGAGTCAATAAAAGCAATGAAGAAAAAAAAACTGGGTAGTTTGGGGATGTATATAGTAAGCAATCTGATAACAAAAATCAATAAAAGAGGCCTTGAAGTTGGTTTGTGGGATCATTTTTTTTTTCTAAAAGGGTAAGCCAGTTTTAACAGAGGAAATAATCTTCTGAGACACACATTCAGTGTTGCATCAGAAGAAGGTTCAAACCAAAACCCTGCACTCGCAAGTTCCACATGAAGGGCAGCGGGACGTTTTCTGATTCTGTTGCAATATATTTCTGCGGTGAAGGCTTTGGCAGAGAATAAGACCCCTGAGAGGAAGACACACTAAAATACACACTAAAATACACACTAAAATACACATATATACACTAAAATACCCACTCAACCACTTGGATTTGCTCCACTGCTCCGATCAAATCAGTGCTGGGACCAACTATGTGGGGGCTATTAATTTTTGACCTCAGTGTGACAGACTAACACAAAACTGCATTACTGAACGCCTCGGAAAAGTGCACGGGAACCCACCAGAGTGCCCAAAAATAATAGAAAGTACCAAAAAGACCTCATAAATCCTGGTAAAAGCAGGCCTGTCTGCATTTAAAAATAAATTCACTCTGCAGTCAAATACCTTTTTTCTGTTTAGCCAGCTTAGAATAAGAAGCTAAAATATTAAGAACCATTTCCCCCAAGCCAGGAGGGGCAGATACAAATAATTTTTAAGTTTTCTAAACTACTTTTTGGGAAGTCAACCAATATATGACATTGTTGTTAACTGGTGTTAATTGTATTTCAGTGCTGGGATTTTTGCATACATGGCTCTCTAGAAATGTTCCAGTAAATCTTTAGGAGTTACCCAAATAATCTCAGAAAGCCAGCATGCTCTTATATTAGTTTCTTCTGATCTTAGTTTACTTTGGGCTTGCTTATTTAAAACTGTGGCTTTTGTGACAGCTGTAGCAATGATATAAACTCATCTGTCGTTCTCGATGTTTTCTAAAGAAACCAATGTCCACATTGCAGCACTTCACCGAGAGATCTTCCTTCTTCTGTCTCATTTTTCCAGCTTTAATGAACGGATCACTCACTTGGGGTTTGTTATTTTTCTGCGTGAGAAATGTCATGTGTGGCATCAGTGCGCATGGAGTCAGGAAATTGCGTGTCTCTTGCCCTCACTGCGAGAGCCTTGACAGCTCTGATCCAAGTTTCAAGAAGACTCGGTCATTTTATCGCCTGCAGAAATCCAAACTTCCTGCTTAATCTTTCCCAAGTAAATTTTTCATGCGAAGCATTCTAACTCCTGTTTGTACCCTCTTCCAGTAGTGCAATGTTGTAAGCGGGCAATATGCATGTATAAAGCGATGCAACTGAGGTATACAGTACGTTTCTAAATCAATTCAATTAAATTTAATTTTTATAGCGCCAACTCACAACGCATGTCATCTCAAGGCACTTTTACAAAGTCAAATTCGATCAAATCAAATCAAGTCATATTGCAATATTCGTCAACTTGATCACATATTGCATATTTTCCTAATATTGTGCATCACTTAGTGTGTGTTTATAGAGGGGGATAAAAGGGATAGAGACAAATGAAACTCCAGGTCAAGTTTCTCCTTTGCTAATTCATGCCCCCATTTCATATCCATCCACTGCCATTTTGTTCCTTTTTATATTTCCCACCTAAAAGAGGTAAAGAAATAAAAAAAACATGCATCAAAGCTAATATACAGCTTTAGTAAGTTTGAACTCCCAGATTGGCATTGTTTATTTTAGTTTGTTGCTTAGTATTCCCCTAGATTTTGGGTGATAAAATTAAAAAGGGATATTATTACAATATGGTTCCTTCGATGTTTTATAAAGTTATGTCTACTGTACAGTTGTGAGGAACCAACAGCTGTGGGCAATGAGCTTCTCCTAATTGTAATCTCACAGTCTGCAGGTCCCGGCCTGGACGGCGGCATGTTTGTGCTAATTATGAGAATGTCTATTTCAGGGAGGTACCAAAGTCTATTTGTAAAATAGGCCACCGGGACACTTAATATCAGCATCATATAATTAAAGGGGAGGTGACTCATCCGTTTTCTTAGAGCTCTGCTTATTTCTTTCCAACACGTGCAATTATGCAAAGCTGTACCTTCTCTGTGGAGTTTGAAAAAGCTGAAATCCTTTCGAGACAGTGAAACTGTTTCTCGGTTGCAGAAGAGAAAGTGAATGAGCTGAAACAGGGTTGGGCTGTGGTCATTTGACCAGTGATGGTTGGGGGTTGTGTACCACAGGAGTGTTGTGATTCCCTTAAAAGAGCAATAACCGAAATGTCATTATTTGAGATAGAAAGAACCTAAAAAAAATTGTTTTCTGAAGAACTAAATGTATCTTTTTTAGATGGATTGTGGTTAAACGTCAGACGCCATCTCTCTGTGTTGTTCTCCAATTTCTTGTTTACATAGCCGTACCGGCCACATGTGCACGTATATATGCACGTAAACAGCTGCCTCCTCCATGCACATCGGATCAAAACTTTCTCTTGCTAACAGCATTATAAAGTTACGAGTTACTTCTTCACTAGACATGTTCCTCATACGAGCTGATGGGCGAGAAGGGGAATTGGGTGCTGAGTGCAGGAGCGGAGATAGAGAGAGGTGTGGCTTGATACACATCTTGTTTTGGTCTACAGAGATCAAGCTCCACCTAGTGGTGAAACATCGCTTATTGCTCCTTTAAGCATCTGTGCATTTACCCTGAGGAACCAGGACATTCAGTGAAAAAACAGCGAGCTAGAGAGGACAAACCCTCAGTAAACTCACCTTGACATTCAACCACTTTCAAAGGATTTGCTTTGCACCATCGCCCACAGACCAGGTCTGGCAAACTATACAGCTTCAAAAGCCATGAAATGCTTTTGAAGTCCAGCCGAGATAAATAAAAAGTTGTCAGTAGAGCGAATCCACTGTGCTGCTGTTTGTCAACTCAGAAAATCCATCACCCTTTCTGTTTTACCTCAAACATCTATGCAGGCTAAAAATTATCCAGTTATTGCTTGTTATTATTTTAATAAATGTTTTTCCCTCAAGATAAACTGCTCAAATACATATATTAGCATGCTGAATCTTCTTACATTTGTTATGGGCACCATATAAGTAGGATATAGACTGATAAATTGGCTCCATAAAGGATAGTCCATGGGTTACATAATGTAAACTACATATTCAATTTATCTGCTTTTCACCCAGCAACTCTACATAAAAAGTGGGACCCATACGGGCTTTAGACATGTTGCTTACTTTAAACAGATTTTTTTATTGCCTATTTGAGGTTCAGCAAATATCTGAATGTAATGCCCAACTACTTTGGCCAGTGTGATGGATTTTGTGTTGACCAAATAAAAGTCGAACCCAATTGACTCAGATGTTAAAAATCCATCTTGAGCACACGTCTATTAAGTAGCAATCCAGGATGAGCAAAATCCAAATGGGTCCCACATGAATAATGGTTATTTGGCCCCTATGTACATGTTGTTTTGGTTGATTCTTACCAAAATAAGTCGGGTACAAAACAGAAGTGTTGTGACATTTGGGTACGCTTTCATGGTTCAAGGATTAAAAAATGTTTTCTTCTAAGGAAATGTGATTTCAGAACTTTATAATATGTACCACTAGGAGGTGCAATGCAAAGTTTTCAGAAAATGATATACAACTCAAATACATATTAGATTATATCTGAAATTTGAGTATTTCTACGACTATCTTCAGAGCTAATGAACATACCTTATCACAAAAGACAAATAAACTGATACTCAATGGTTTAAGTGGAATGCTCTTTATATGGGTGGGGTATGGAATAAGGCAGGGACAAAATAGCAATGCTTGGGGGTACGAATGGGGGTACGGACAGGCAGATGGGCGAATTGACCCGCCAATGTCCCACTTACAAATGCTGGAAAGATATTCTGATGTGTATTGTGGACACTCGACAGTCAACATTAACTCACTATAGTTGCTCCTGCTTTTAAACAGTACAAGACGGCTAAATGAGTACTCACATTTCCAAATTCTTCATTCCCACAAATTTAAAGCAGCCATAATTCTTCGGAGTATATTTGCATACAGTAAATTTTTTCCGAAGAGAAAGCCCTAAGAGAGAAATGACTTCAGGTTTGAAATAAGAGCTCTCTTTGCCCCTAAAACTGGGTCATTATGATGATTAGGATACTGCTACTGATGCGCTCTGTCCTTGAACCTCACATCATCTTATCCATTAATACTTGGCAATGTATAAAAATCCAACATAAAACAATATATTTCTCCTTACACGCTTTATTGGGGTGGCTATGTTCTCCTGTTAAAAATGCGATCTCTATACAGTTTCATAGATGTCCTCTTAAAGAAAAACATAAACAAATTTTCTGGAGTCCTGCACTCTGCTGAGCATGTCAGCTCCCTCACGCCAACAAACCCCACTCAGTGATCCTATATCATATTAAATAATTCAATGCCCATTTTTCCATCCCATTTTCTTATACCCCATCTACTTCAGTTTTCCCTGTTTTACTCTTTATGTGTATTTTTTTAAGTTTCTTGTCACTAGCGTCACATGATTGACTCTATATGGCTTCAGTTTATCCTTTTTGTCGTGTATTTCAGCGAGCTAGAGTTCAGAGGTATGCCAAAGAAGTAAAAAACACGCATCAGGTTATCGTGAGAACATCAGAACATATTTAAAACAGTATTAACTACGGGAAGTAATCAAATATGCTACTTGCTGCTGCAAACTAATAAACAAAGTCAGGAATAACTTTGGTTCCTTCTTTCAGGTTCCCCTTTGATAGTTCCCTATTTAGGCCGTGTCTATAAAGGCTTCTACAGCCCTGTTCATATTTTTCAGCAGAAATGCAAGTAAATCCAAAGTGGACTTTAAAATTCGCTAGAAGGTAAAGCAGTTTAAGTTAGCGGGTGTAACAAGTTATTGTACAATGAAATCGTATGACAACGAAACATCACACTATTTCTTAACATGAAAAATCTTCTGTGAAGTGTTATTTGATTGCCAGCTTGTCTGTTGAAACAGTTGTAAGCTGTTCTTATGGATCCTACATCCGTATGAAAGTGTGTTCTTTGAAACACTGCATTTACACTATGTTTGAGACTCTTTTCATGAAGGAAGAAAGGAAGGAGTTATTGTTTTGCGGACTGAATTAGCTAATGAAGACTGCTAAAAGGGCTCCTGACAACACTGAGTTGGAAAAGCATTAAAGAAGTCTCCTCCACATTTAAATCGTTTTTAAGATGGCATCTCAGGTGTAAAATGAATCAGTGACAGAGAGACAACACTCTGGGATTACTGTGAAAGGCTAGCTTTTAGCTGCTACAATGTTGACGGCATCTGGGTCAGAGCGCCCTATTGTATTGGTGCTAAAATATTTTAGCTTTTACTGAGTTGACCAGATAGTTCTACATTGATCGGAAAACTTTTAACACCATTTGAGATCTGTGAGGCCACAGAAGGTGCTAAAAAAAAAAGTCACAATGCTTTTTTTGGCACTGGGACCACCATGGAATCGCTGTTAAAATTCAATAAACATGAAGCAGCGCTGAAGCGGACTGCAATGAGACATGAAGCCTGGTCTGAACCGCAGAACGTAGAGTTACCATTCAAACCAACTGAGATGGCATTTAAAATTTTTATTTAATTTTAAATGAAAAATTTTAATTTAAAATGCTTTAAATGTCTGACACAATAAATTAAATCATTGGTGAGAAACGGCAGCTTGGTAAGATACTGATCTCCTTTAGGTTCTAATTATTATTTCTCCTTAGTAGGGTTAGGTCATGCAGTAAAGTAAAACAGTAAATCTTTTTCCTCTTTTTTCCTTTGTTTTTATTTTTCCAGTTTCTCTCCTCCAGGGCTAAATGTCAACACAGGGGCCCTTTACAGCCGCGTTTCTCCTCAGGGAATTGTACAGTGAGCACAGACAAAGCATTCACAGGATAATCTTTCTTTTTCTCTCCCTTTCAGCCACTCAGTCAGTCAGTGTGTGATTTCATTACTGCTTCTCTTCTCTCCTCAGACGAGCCTCATAGACCCACAGCTCCATTCAGCCCCCCTAAACCAGTGGCCAGTGACTGTTTCTGACCTGGGTGACTGGTTGAGACTAACCATCATGCAACAAGTGAACATCTCATGCATCACTACTGGCAGCGTTGTTTGTCATCTTTAAAAGGCAAGTGGACATACAATGATCCTTGTCAAAATGCACCAACTACATAAATATGTACAGTGAGAGTTTGAGTGTAAAATCCATTACCGCTGTGCATGACGTGCAGCGTTTGTACCCGAGGAAATCCTAAATGCGCCACAGATTAAATCATTTCCACTTCGAGCTCACTAGGCAACAAATCCATCACTGTCGCAACAACACAAACAACCTTCTGATGGCATTTAAGCCAAAGATGCAGCAGATTCTTTATGTATGTTCAGTTTTTATTAACCACTCCTGTTAGACAAGTCTAAAATTACTATTCTGCACGTTTCATCTTGTTTTTTTCTTGTCATGCATAGTTTATGTTGTTGTTAGTAAATTTGTCTTCACGGCTAGGATTTGGAATGACTTTTAACGGAGGATCACGTTAAAACTGTTTGAGAAAACTTCTAAACGCTGAAAGTTTTTATCTACAGATGCACCCATCAGGCTTTTTTCCAATGCAAATACTGATTTCTGCTGTTCTTTCAGGTCTCTGACCTCCTTATTCTGCTTTTGACCAACTGCAGGTTTAGTAAGGATTGCAATAGATTAAAAAGGGGGATAAGAGCTGCAAGTTATGCTATGCTAGTTATAATAGTTATAGCAGTTCTTCATCCTACAGAAAATGGCAAAATTACATGATTGTTCCATTTATGTATGTGTCCCAAACTTCTAGCTCATTTATATTAATCTCAGTAAAATGCATTTTGTTGATTTATGCAATTATAGATGACTTTAATAAATAGGGGAAAAAAACTTTTCAGTATTTGACCTGCTGATTGTCCATTTTAATAATTTATGTGCAGAACTTCACAGAATCGTGTGCACAGGACATGCACACGCTTCATCGAGTTTTAACCTCCTACACCCAGCAGCCCCCAGAGGAATTTAACCTTTTTTTTTGTTGTTGCTAGGTTCATTAATGTTAATTCCCTTTGTTAAAAATCCACAGATTATCTAAATTTAAACCAAGATTATTTAAATGGAGTTTGCAATTGCTGAATAAAACGCGGTTAGATTTAAGCACCTTATTTTGAGCAGAAATTCAGGAAAAATAAATGCCTTTGGGAGGCTGGTCTTATGCTGCAAAAAGCTAATGGGCTTTAATTTCTGAAGACGATTCCAGCTAGTAATAAGCACCATTTCATGCAGCACACTGCTCTGGCTGCACGGAGCAACACAGGGCAGTGTAACCATGGCAACCACCGCCAGCCAGACTAGCATCAGCGGGAGGTGCCAGCTACTCATTTTCCACGTCTCCATTTCCACATCATAACAACGGCCGGCAGCGTGCTGATGATGTCACCCTGCCTCGCCGAGGAGGCCAGGAGCGAGACGGGGGAGAGGAAGGAGCCGGGAGGGGAGGGTAAAACGGGAGCGCAGCAAACAAAAGAGGAGGTAAAATAAAAATGAAAGGAGGCGAACAAAAAGCAGAGGAAGGGGGAGGACAAAGACAAGGGACAGAGAATGTGAAGGATCTTTTCAAAGAGAAGAGACAAACACGGACCCACGTGCGTCTCACAAAGGAGCTGCACCTGCAGCCTCGTGCTAATCCCCTCACTGCAGCTTAAACGGAGCTGAGTGCCGCCACAGCGTGACTTCTGCACCCAGCAGAGCTCATATTTATCAGGCATCAACAATAAACTCCAACATCCTTATTAGCGATAAACCTCTCAACCATCAGAAATAAACACGAGCGGTGACAATGCAGCCTTCTCTGGGTGAACTGACAAAGATCTGAGACTGGTTTTATTACATTTTAATGGAATCAAAATCTTTTTTTGTTCTGTTTTCTGATTTCTAGACCGTCAATATCATAGAGACTGGGTGACAATGTCTTATCTCGCAGATGTTTTACTTTATTCTGTTCTTCCAAAGGCAATCGGAAGAGGTGTTTGCTCAGATGGAAGTATGAAAATTTGACTTATTAATGAGAACTGCAGCCTCCACTGTTACTGGCACCCAAGTCTTAAAATCAATGTATGTTACAGAGACTAGGCTACCATCCTCCTCCATGTGCAGGGTGCAAAGATAAGCTCGGGTCTTTATCCAGCCTGCTTTGTCGCAGCTGGTTTAATTATTGGGTCCTGACTGTAGACGGGGGCAAGGATGAAACAAATTTGACTTGTTTGAATGAAATGCTCTGCTGTCTTTCCCATTTTGAAGGGTAGCTAAGAGAGGCATGTCCTGTCATGCGTATAGCCCAAAGAGACAGAAAGTGACAGGTTACTAAATAAAAGCTCTCGATACTTTGATCAGTTTTTAACAGAAAGTGAAGCAGAAACTGCAGCTTTGGTTAAATACACATTGCCCATGTCCAGCAGGGCAGGTAATACTTATTTACCATTAGTCTAATTCAAAAGGTATAATTGTTGTGTTTAAGGCTTAAGCAAAGAGTCATTTTTGAGATTTTTTTTTTTTTTACAGAAAAGCGTCCAATAATACCAACAGTGGAGACTATTTTCACACTCACTGCTACGTATTTCTGCCATGTTGTAGATCTCAGTTGAACAACATTGTGTATTAAAACTCCAAAACTCCAAACTCGAGTTGAACTTTATTGCACTGCAGCACTTTTCTTACAGGTAATTTGCAGAATAGATGTTGCAGCCTGGGCTGCACGGCAGAGCAGGTTAAAAGTAAAAAAAATAAAAAATAAAATCGCTCAACTTGGCTCTTCAGGGTCTTCAAATCGCTGTTTCATATTGAACTGAACAGGTAGGAGTTATCGGGATTCAGTACGTGAACTGTTCATGTACACCGTTGAAAATCCTCCACCTGTATTGCAATTAGGGCTCCCAGTACTGTTTGGGAATATCAACGAGGAGTCGCATCCAAGTTACCTCAAGCTGGCAACATAAAAGATTATGATAAATGTCTCTTGCCTTATTGATTTTAATGAAGGTGAACTGCAGGGTTTTGAAAGAAAGATTAAAGTCAGACCACCACAGACGTCACCTGCTGAATACGTTGCTTCTAAATGTGAAATATAATCACCTGTTTACCAAAGGATATGAAAGCACATATTCCAGTTTTTTTTCTAAACTGAACAGCAGTAGAATTCAAAGACGTTCCCTTTACGAAGAAATGCAAAATCAAACTTTTAAGCATAAAGAACCAAAAATAGGGGAGAGGCTTTCACAGCACGGTTCGTTGCCCACAGACCAAAACATTTCACCAAACAAAGTGTGCCGTCATTAAACTGAAAGACACTCGACCCTTTTTAAAATGGAAGTGCTTCTATTGATTTGGCTTTGGGCATGTTCAGCCTGTTCCACTTAGTTTATCCCCTAAACGCTCCTCTAACCAACATGCAAGAGTTACTGGGCAATATGTTGCATAAAAATCCTTTCCCAGCTTCTGTTCTCAGCCGCCGTCACTGTTTAAACGATAAAATAAACGTAAAGATAAAACATTTGATGTTTGATGGCAGTAGGAACAGGGAGTAGAGACAAAAAAAATCCAATCATTTCTCTGACGTCTGAGCGCATCGTATCTACATGCTACCAGATGCTGGCAACACTCTTCGGTGTGGACGTTGTTACAGAGAGAAGCCCTCTTAGGTTATTTTCACTAGACACAGACAGGCGGAGTGGTATGAACCCCTAGAAATGTAATATTTTTGAACACATATACAAGCCTTTCCTTCCTTGACAAGACCTTTGCGCAAGGCGCCTATCCTGATACTGGACTGAGCACAAATAACCTCAGGGCCCGTCCCTTCAGGGTCATGTGCATTACATGGTTTTAATCTATTTTTACAACCCATCGCTGTTTGTTTAGACCTCAGTAACCCTGAAATGAAGGGATTCCCTGGGCTTGTGTCTTTTTAAATGCATGTGAATAAGCAGGCAGAAAGATTATCAAGAGTTTTTGAACTGTAGCTGCTCTTAAACTTAATTTTGGCTTGGACTGTGTAATATGCAACAAACGCATGTTTTCCCACACTCTTCCCCTGGTGTAATGTTTATATTGTGTTTATAGTTCTTTATCTGATTAACTATTAAAATAGAGTAATGTAACTGGTTATTCATAGAGAAATTATTCAGTTTCTAAATTAAGTGTCAATATTTAGACTTTTTAAATGAACAGCTTTCTATCATATATAAATTGCATTTCTTTCTGTAAAGTGTACAATAGTATACGTACTTTTTAATTGGTCAATAATTCATGAGGCTGATACGATTTTTTTTAAGCAGAAAAATATTATTATTTAGCCGTATCAATTATACTGCGCTGTAGAGATTTGGACTGTTTTTGAGAAAATCTCTTTTATTTTAAAGGACAAAGAACTTCTTGTGAGGGGGTTCACAAATAGGTAATATGCTGTTGTTTAAAGTTCCTACAGAGAAGTTTAAACTCTACACGAGATTGGCACCAACATCTGTGATCGGTGCATCTCTAGCAGAGAGAGAAAGGAAGGAGACGCTTTCCCTTTATGCAAACATATTTACGTACAGAGAGCAGAGACGTCTCAGAGACAAATGTCTACCTGTGTTGTCTGTGACTGACTGGAAGACAGATGGGAGGATCTGAAACCACAAAAGAAGCGCAGAACTCTCGCTGCGTTGAAACGACCGGCTGCTGCTTTTCTCCTTTTGCATCAAGGCTGTATTTCTGTTCTGTTTTGGCTGAAAACGCGTCGTCTTCTATTGACTGGATGTTCTGTACACATGTTCACCCGCATCGTCTGGTTACAGTTACGCAGCAGGATTTCATTAAAGCCACAACAACATCTGTTCATTGACATTCAGGCAAAGGCTTTGGTCATGTTCGGATGGTAGGTGCATCTGCACGGCATATCAGAAGGATTTCCGATTGCTGCAGGTCACAACGATTAGATTTGTTTTTAGGCATTTATATAGTGAATATTACGGTTAACGAGCTCAGAGCGGTTCAACATTACAGCAAATACAGCTCATTTTAAAGGCTAATTGAGGTTTCACACACAAAGAAGGGGAGAGCAGACATTTTAACTTAACTTTAATCTATGAAGTCTGTGTTTCAAAAGATCCCTCATTATCCCATCAGCGCTATAGATGCACATATGGCACAGTAAAGCCCTTTGTTGTTGCAGTTCATCTCCACCCACAACGATTCCCCGCAGACACCACAGCTAACCCCAGTTTCTCCCCACAGGTGAGATAATCAGCAGCACTCCAGTTTGCTTTTAAAGGCTGTAAACCTTTAAAAGGGTGAGAGAGACAATTACCCCCCCCCCCTCTCCCCTCCATCTGCTCATTGCTCTCCCTGGCTGTACATAACGCTCGCCCTCACTGGCTGACGGCGTGTAAAGGCCCATTCATACCGTACTTTTGGCCTACACGTCCGTATTTCTGTGCGTACGTTCTATCCGTTGATTCCTTCATACCTCCGTCCGTTGAGGTGCGCAATAACCAACATTTCCTCTAGGTGGCAGTGCTGGGTGCCAATGATTCGTCACTGATCAAACATGGCGACTGTCCAAGACGTGATTTTGTTGTATTTGCTCCGTAAGTAAACTGTTATTTGTCCCTGTGCCCCGGACACGACACATCATATGTGTGGGTAGTTGCGTACAAGCTCCGCAAGTCGTTCCTCGAATCCCGCCATTGTTTAAAGCCCAGAATTATAACCTTCTTCGTCATTTTGTAGACATTTTGTACTACAAACTCAATAGCGCCCCCACCGTTTCCGGTAGTATTGCTCCGTATTGATCCGTTTCGTCCGTAATCGTAAGCTCCCAATTTTGTGTCAAAATACGGACGAAATCGACGGTTAGAACGTATGAAACACTCCACATGTATCCGTCTTTTACGTGAGGTATGAATGGGCCTTAATGCGCTACCTTTACAGTATGTGTCCATCTGGTTGCGTGCTGACTTGGTGCCATCTCACTTTCATTCAGATGCTGTTCACACCCCTTGAAGGTTTTACACCAGGTCACATTAAAACTGACTTCCAACAAGAGTCTCACATGTTCTGCTGCCTTTAAGAGGTTTTCCTTCCTGGATGACGAGTTTCTCCGCCTGTGCTGAAGAAATGGAACCCCACAGCATTATGCTACCACCACCTTGTTTCGCAATGCGGATGAATGCTCGCGGTGCTGTGCAGTGTCGGTTATCCACAGCACAGCATTTTTAAGGTTGGCCAAGAACTCTCATGCCTGTCAGTCTGGGTGGACAGCCGTGTCTTGGCAGGGTTGGTGCTTGAGATGTTCGACGCTTGGGTGTGATTTCATAACCTAATCCTGCTTTAAACGCTAAGCACACAGACGGACTGTTTTTAGTATTGAGGGCCGCTGTTTGCGTTCGATTATTTTCAGGAGTTTCAGAGTAAAGGGAGCTGAATACATAAGCATGCCACACTTTTAAGATCAGAATCAGAATCAGAATCAAGTTTATTACCAAGTAGGATTGCACTTACAAGGAATTTGACTTGGTGTTGATGGTGCAGACAAAATAGATACATATCCAGAATATATAGTTATGTACACAGTAGACTGTGTGTTAATGTAAGATAAGATAAGATAAGATAAGATAGACTTTATTGATCTCACAGTGGAGAAATTCACATGTAACATCGGCTCTTATAATCAAAAGAAGGTGCCAAAAGGAGGAAAAGGTGCATGAGGTATATACAGTGCATCCACATATATACAGTGGATTGAAAAAAAAAATAATGATAATTTATAACTATGTGGCATTGTTTTGTTGATCTGTCAAAATAAATTCAGCTATTGGCTGCAAAGTGACAAAATGTCAAATAAATTTATAAATATATCGATGATAACAGGAGTCTTTCAACAGTTGAGCTTAATTTTGTTGGAGTTGAACAAATCCGATTTCGCTGAAGACAAATAAGACTCGTTGCCCGTGCCTTTCAGTTTGGCATTTGAAAACCCAGCAGCTGCGGGGGGGAAAAAAAATGAGGCATGGCATTTGCTAACATTTGTGCCGGTGTTGCTTGAAGTCCTCTTAAGCCGAATTCATGACTCCACAAATGCCAAAACTGTTCATCTGTAATTTATGTGACACTGAAACTCTCTAACCGCGTATTGGAAAAGCTTTTAGGCTTAACAAATATGTTAAAGAACGCAGAAAAGAACGAGCGAACTTATAGGTGACGGCCCTTGAAAGTACAATCAAGCGGAAGAGTCTAAACAAATTACGCTCACGCCTCTCGAAAGGTGAAGCGGAGGCTCGCTAAGACTCATTTCCTGGAGATGCGTTAGCGGTTGCTCAAAGTGGGCTTCAGAAAGAGTAAACACTTACCGTGTGCTTTATAGCCGCTTTTAATGGCTATCAAGCCAGTCGGGGACGCTTATCAGAGAACAACATGTTTTGATCCTTTGAGCACATCCTTTGTCATCTCTCTCCAGCTGAGAAGCAAAAAAAAATGTCTGCACTTCTTCCCACATAGCTGTAGTCCCCCCAGCACTTATGACAAACTCACGTTTTAAATAACATCATTTCCCGCCATGCATAAGCCAAAGAAATAATATTTTCTTTTACCGAATTAGAATAGATGGTGTGGAGCTGAAATATTGTTTGGAATCAACAAACACTGAACAAGTCATGCCAGATGATTTATGTATGTATATCCAACACAAGCAGCAGAGATGGTGTTCCCCTCCATCTGATCTCCCTGCAGGGTTCCTGTCACTGAATGGTGTCGACACATCTGAGCATCCATCTTCCCTCCATTCTTCTTCTTTGTGCCCTCTGGTCCTCTCGCCTTGGCTTTCCCCTCTCGTGAGTTCTCGCTGTTATTGCGACCCGGTCATTGCTCAGTGCCTCCATCAGTGATTTCGACCAGTTTTCTGTGCTGGGTATCTCAGTCAGGCTCACGTTACAGCTACTGAGGCATGAAATTACCCCCCGCGCCCCCCGTGGGGCCATTAGAGATGCTACACTCAAAAGAAAAGAGACAGACAGGAGGCATGATTTCAGTTTAGGAAACCTAAACACTGCTAATTGTAAGAAATTATGGAAAAAATGAGTCACAAATTGATAAGGTTCCCCAGAAATGGTGAGAGGCGCGGTAGCGACCGGCAACATTTTTGTCCCTGGATTTAAAGCGGATGGGACAGCAGATGTAGGCAAAGGGGATCTAGCCATCCGTACACACTAGATTTTTGTTTTTATTTTAAAGTGTGTGCACTACAGGTGATTCTCATACAAAAAAATACAAGAACCCATAATTATTGTCATGATATTTTTTTTAATTCTGACATGATATTGCAATCAATTAATATGTCAGATCCTTTATACATTCTGTGCTTTTTTTTGTTAGTTTGTTTCTTGCTTTGCACCCTATGGACCTGACCACTGAATTACCTGGAGTATTGCAGTACCCCCCCCCCCCCCCCCCCCCACCCCCCACCCCCCCAGCACAAAGCCTGGGTGCATCATTAAAGCTCCTGCTGCACCTGAGACTTGCCAGACCCTCTCTGCCTTCCTGAGCTGCCATCGTCCAGCAATCACAGTTAAAAAAAATATACTTTAAATAATTTCAATAAATAGTTTAATCTCTGATTCTCTGCACTCTCACAACCGACCTAAGTTGTGTCCGTGTCCCATAAAAAGACGGGCAAATCGATCTAGTGTTAGTGTAAATTCCCCTGTTTTTACTTACTAACCTGAGATGGTATACAACTCAGATTTGCAATGTTTACCAAAATTATTTTAATTTGCTGAAAGCCAGAATAATAAGAAGAGTGATTTTTTTTGTGTGTAATTTCTTCCAAGTGAGAAGTTTACATACACTAAGATTAGCTACCTTTCAGGTTGGGGAAAGCCCAGCTTTGCTGCTAATTCAAAGCGTTTGTCACTTGTGTATGTTTTTTTAAGGCAACAACTCAAACGCACACCTTCCTTGTGTTACATCGCGGAAAAAGGGGACTCTGCGTATGATCAGTACCCTACAGGTGATTGTGTTTTGGAGTAAAATGTCCATATTAACCCCAGAACAAAAGCAATGAAACTTTGTGAAGATGCTGACTGAAGCTGGTGTGAACTGAGTTTAAGCACCAACAGTGAAACGACTCCTGTTTGCAGGAGCACAGAGATAAGAGACCATCATCTTTGGAGCCAGGATATATTATCTGACTGAAAGTTGCATTTTTGGGCCTCATAACAGCGCTACATGTGGGATGGAAAAGGGAAGGCCTTTTTCTTCCCCCACTGTGAAGTATGAGTGGGGAAGCATCATGCTGTGTGGGTGTTCTGCTGCAGAAAGATCTGACAACATCAGCCAGGAAGTTAAAGCTTGGCTAAATGTGTTGTCCAAATGGGCGGAGGCACTAATCAGACACCCAAATTAGTTTTCAAGTGGCACTCACAAAGCTCTGAACTCAGTCCGAGATAAAACTTGTGGGCAGTTTTTGTGTCCAAGGTCGCTTTTTTTTAAGCTCAGTTACACCAGTTCTGTCAGGACGAACTGGTCACAATTACAGCAAACTACTGTAAGAAGCTCTTTGAAGTCATGCATTTTAAAGGGCAACGCTACCAAAGACTAAGACAATCTGTGTAAACTGACTTTGTAGAAAGTAATAAAATATGGTCGACCTTGAGACTTAATTTTGTTTTTAACATTTTTAAAGGAAAAGGGAATCCAAAGTGATTAACATACCTGAAGTAAAGCATTGCAGAACTGAAAGATATCGAGAGGTGAAGACTCTAGGGACACTTGAAGTACTAAGAAACAACATTATTAGCAGACCAACATGTTTAATCTGTCTCACATCTTTGCCGAACCTGAAATTTCATAGATTGCTAAAATGTGCAAATTCCTTTGTCAGACGGCAGCATGCAGCATTCAGTAAATATCTGTGTGCCATGTTTGATAGAAAGGGGGCAGAAATGATGCATGGCTCCTGGGTTTACCCTTGTACTGCTCTGATTCTTTATGGATCTCTGGGCATTCTTCTCCAGAAGGCCTCTGAATTCCCAGGTGACTTTCTGCTCATCTGCATTACAGTGTTCTGGCAAAACAAGAGCGTCAGTCGCTCTCGTCTTTTTAAATACTTGTGTGTTTGTGTGCACATGTAACTGCTGTCTGTCCCAGCGGTGGCTGTGAAGCACAGCTCGACCCAGAAAGCCTTCTGGTGTGATTCCCCTCGTCTTCCCCAGCCTTCCCTTTGATTCTCTCCTTTTTTACTTTCAAAGCATTTTGTCCTTTTTGTGCCTCTTCTTCTTCCTTCTTTTCCGTCCTAACACTATTCCCCCTTTGGGCTTTTTCTCTTTTTACATTTGACTTCTTGTTTCTCTCATGCGCACTATATCTTTAACACCTTGCTGTTGTTTTCCTCTCCTATTGGTCATCCCCAATTTGTACGTTTACTCTTCATTTATCTTCCTCTGTCTGTACCTCAGCTCTGCATTATTCTTGTTCAGGCTCGTCACACAGCTTTAAAACAGTGGCTGCCTCCTCTAACAAACACATTTGGTCTTAACGTCCCTGATGTCCCTCTTCTAAGACTATCCTCCCTCTAATCAATCAATGTGACCCACATAGAGCCAAGTTTGAACTCAGGCCGCTTTGATGCTCTGACCCATTTTACCCAAACTTGTGTCTCTGTAGTAAACACCGCTTTTACTTCCTACCAGGGGTGTCAGATGGAGCTCCATGACGCATTTGGAGTAAGTGTAGAGAGGAACGGTCCGAGGGAAGTCAGTGAAAACAGACGGCGTGCTGTGGAGGTACGACGCTGTGATAAAGGTTTCCCAGCCTTTGTTACAGGCTTGGGGAAGATTTAGAGCGCCCGGGTCGACCCCAGGTTGTCTAGTTTCCAATATTAAATGTTTGATTCTCACCAAAGGAACAACTAAACAATGACTGTCGAGGGGAAATCCCATCACTTCAGATAAGTAACTGGGAGACATAATTGAGACGCAGCCACATTTAAATGCCTTTCTCCTGACAGGCTGAGGTTATCTCGTTAATTAGGGAGTCTTCTTGGCTCTGCGGTGAGCCTGTAGCAGGCTGTTTATTTTACACACACACACACACGCTAACTCCCCTAGTCGTACGTTAAAGTACATTGGTATAAAATACTGTTAAATCCAAGCTTTGTTTGAACCTGACTGACAGCTCACAGAAGGTGAGTGTACCATTATCTCTGGCTTCACATTAAATGGTGGTGAACCCCGTGGAACAGCATGGTGGAACGTTTAATCAGTTTTTAATCAGAACACTAGTTGGTGGCTAAATTTTAATGAAAGTGGTAGGGATTTTAGGTCAATTGTCGGTTTAGGCCTTGCAGATTTTCCTCCTTGTTCTGATGCTCGGTTCAAACTTCCACCATTCTTCTTCGCCACGTCTAGATGCCTAAATGCATTAGGTTGTGTCATGTGTTTCGCTCATTTCCTGTTGGTTTTAACAAGCTTCTGAACACCCTCGCTGCAACAAAGGCATAAAGGCTGCTAGCTAAATTCATAATGCCACCCTAATATTGGACCAATAGGTTAATGAGTGTTTAAACTAAAATAAATGCCACCTTTAACTTCTCACAGTAAGTCCTTTTCCCCCCGCTGTAACGGAGGACAGTAACAGGCACAAAGAGACACAGCCACAGATACACACTGTGAAGTCTCCAGCCTCCCCTGCCCCACATCCCTCAGCTCCGCGCAAACAAAGGGCAGCACTTCCTGAAAGTCAGGAACAGCAGGGAACAGCTTCCTGCAGGATTTCGCCGCAACTTGAAGAGAAGGAAGGAGGCTTTTAAAAAGCAATCACCATAACGGTACGAAAGAATGTCTAAAATAGTTCGCTCCTGAGCGGCTGCCGCCAAGTGGAATAGTTGACTTTAAACCTTATAGGCATCAGCGATTACAGGTCTGATTTGTTTATTGCCAAGGACTGTACGAGATAATGTCACAGCAGGAGTCTTGGCTGGAAAGCTAATATGCCGATCCAATAACACAGCATAAATAAAAGCCCTCATCGCAGCAGGGTGAGGGGAATGTTGTGCATCATAAACGAGCATAAAAATATCCATTTTGCTGTATATGTGTGGGCTTTGGCAGACAGTAAGGGCTTGCCCCCCTGAGCTGATTCACTCTACATCACCATGTTCAGGCACACGCATGTAGACAAAGAGTTAGGGTTCTTGAATGACCTTCAGGAGAAATAATAGCTTCAGAAATCTGCAGTCAGGTTGAGAGAGAGAGCATGTCTGCCTCTGAGAGAAGCAAAGCGAGAAAGAGAACAGCTGGAGAGAGGAGAGAGCGAGAAAGGGACTCAAGATAGGAAATTGCTGCAGTTTTCCCTCTTTCCACCCTAAAGTCCTCTGCCAACATGGTGTAGTTCTAGTACTTTTTCTCTTTTAGTCTACCAATCCTTAGTTTTCATCTTTGTCTCTCCGTCCTCTTATGTTTCTCTTTGTAACACCTCTTAGTTATCCAGGCTGCTTTTCTGTCATCTGTCTATCTTTAGATGTTTTTTTTAAGCTAAGTTTTCTCTTGAAACCTCTGTTTTACAATTTACTGTTCTAAACAGGAGAGGTTAAAGGTGAACCAGACAAACAGAGGTTGGTATGCAGTTTACTTCAAGAACAAAGAAACAAAGCCAGAGCAAGTCATTATGTAAGATTGACACATCACTGCCCACAATTTTGATAGTCAAAGAATTAGTTAGTTGATTAGGGATGCACCGATCATAATTTTAAGGCCGATTTCTGATCTCTGGTTTTTCTAATGCTCTGACCTGCTGACAACAGTTTTAGCCAGTTCTGATTTTTCTTTACAAATTGGAATTATTAAATTGGATTATTAACCGTAGTAAGACAATAGAGTGGAGGAATAACTACAGGACAGGGCTGCAACAATTTCAATAAATGCCAAAGGGTCAGGAAACTGAGATTTTCGCATCTAAAAATGCAATCAGCAGGCGTCATGTGCAAGATTGTAAATCCCTGCTTTAACTCTGAGGTTTCCAAAAAGCTGCCAGTGTTTCCAAATCGAGCATGTTCCATCACAGGCAGGTTTTGAAATTGCAGAATGGTAATACAAAGCGGCTTTGTTGTTCAGCCTTCCTGTTTTCTGTTGAATGTCTTGTTCTCTCTCCACGTAGCAGCCTGAATGAACTGCCAGGGTAGAAAATGGTTATCTTATAAAAGATACATTCTCACACCTTTTGTCCTTCCCCTGACTTCATTTTAAACACCTCATTGGTAATAAAAATAGCAAAGTTTGAGTCTTCTCCCCTGAGTGAGAACGTCCACACCAAAGAGCATTGCTGTTAGCGTGACTTGGTAGCGCTTCAGTATGGGGCGTTCACTGACCAGATAACAATTGGATTTTTGAGATTATGACCGGCCAGTCACTGGATGTAATGATTGGGACTTGGTGTTAATGTCTTCTAGATTTAGTTCAGGTTTCATTTAAAGTTTTAATTTGGTCGGTCTGGCACTTTGTGTTGTCTTTACTTCCTGTTTTCTGTCTCTCCTGCTTCTCAGAGCTTTTTTTTTTTTGTCTCCTGTTGGTTTCTTGTTTTAGTCATCCTTATGGTGCGTTGTTTCCGTTTTTCTTTTTCTTGTTTCTGTTCAACCATTCATTCCATCAGCTTCCCTCTTCTCTGATTTCTCAGTCTGCTAACTAGTCCCCCACCACTCTCTGCTTCCTCTAATCAGCTCTCCTCAGAATATACTTCCCTCTGGCTTATTCAGTCTCTGCCACTTCTGTTTTCATCCTTCCATGTGCCACCGCTGTTAGGATGCTCTGTTTTGGGCTCTGTCATCCGCTCGTTTTTGCATTCACTCGGGCTTCCTGGTTACCTGCCGGTGTTTGAGTCGCCTAACCAAACACATAACTGAGCCCGGGCAGGACCGGCCCAGCTGCAAATCGTCCTGCTCTGTTCACAAGCCGTTTTCTTGGGGCATCTTCTTTATTTTCGTGAAACATAAACACTGAATGTCAGTAATACAACCCACAGGGCAGAGCGTTACTATCCCAGTTAATTCAGCTCCATTTAACTTACTTCAGTAGCATCAGTTCACACCAACGGACACGTCAGCTCTTTTATACGCAAAGAAAAAAAAGCAGATCCAATTCAAGTCAACCCACTCAGTCACGGCAACGTGGCAATTTTCATCGTATCAGCTTCCATTCTGCTTATTCCTCTGTTAGCCGCTTCGATGGAAACCGAAACACACCAGCAAACCCTGTGAACGGTGTTTTCTTCGGCGCGTGTTTACAACACACGGGAGCTGGCATAAGCACAGCAAAAAGACAGAGGGGTAATGGCTTTCACCACAAACAAAAGCTGCCCTGAAACAGACCAGAGCACTGCAAAAACGGATGTAAAAATAAGTAAAATGTTCTTAAAGTTAGTGTATTTATGCTTGATTTGAGGATGTAAATAAGATTATCTGCCAATGGAATGAGTATTTTGACCCCCTAAAATAAGATAATTAGACATCCTGCACTTGAAATAAGATGATGGACATGAATTGTTCCTGTTTTTAGTGCAAAAATCTTATTCCATTGGCAAATCATCTTATTTACCGGCTCAAATCAACGACAAATACACTCATTTTAAGAATATTTTACTTATTTCTAGTTCCGTTTTTGCAGTGAGGGAAGCCTGAAGTGGTGACATAGCATTTTGAAAACGCCTTCACTTCACTTTTAACATGAATTCAGTTTTACTTTCTCTACCGCCTTTATTTTCTGTGTCCCCCCGAGCTTCTTCATATCCATAAGACGAAATACCAAGAAAAGAGGTGGCCTCTAAGTCCTGTCCTCTATCTCACATTAACCCTCTTTAGAACCACTCCTTCCCTTCCTGCTCCCATTCCTCGGTAACTGAAGCACATCCGTCCCATCATCAAACCCAACCTTGCCACCTCCAAAGGTCACCCACAGCTGGAGTGGATCGATTGGTTTTGGAACAGGAAGGGCGGACGAGAAGACGACAGAGAAAAAAAAGGAATGAGCGAGTGACAGCCTTGGTGTGACGGAGGTACGGACGGTTAAGTCGGGCTGAAGGAGGAGAAGGACGCGGGAGGGATTTTAAGGGAAACGAGGGAGAGAGAGAAATTAAAAGCGACGCATCAGCATTCCTACGCGTCTCTGTGGGAGAGACGGGAGGAAGAGGAGAGGATGATAGAATGGTGATGATGAATGGGGAGAAATAATTAAAAGAACGGCGGGGGAGCTGTGGGTGAAGGATGGGAGGAAAGAGGGACGGAGAAAACGTGGAGCAGAAAAACAATGTCGGCTTAATTGAATTCTTTATCCGTAATGTATGTTTACATGGCATGCGCATTAGAGGGCAGCGTTCAGATATGGTTCAATGCCGTTTTTGAGGATAATATACAACAATTTCCAGCCCTGAAAGCAGTAATTCAGATGCTAAAATCGGAATCCAAAGCATTTGCATCCTTTCTTTACTCCTTTCTTTTTGTCTGCATCTAAAGTCACAATAGTCTCAATCTGACACATTTTGGAACACAACGTTGAAATAAACATGAAATATCGGAAATGCTCCACATGTAAGATGCAGCAGATCCTGTTCAGATCACAATACAAGGTGAGAACCTGGCAGAGGAATCCACTCTGTGTGGACTCCTTTTTGAAGCCAACTCATCAAAAGCCTGATTTCTGCAGACAGACCTTTTTTTTTTTTTTACAGTCTCTCCAATCCCCACTGTGATACCGGCTGCCTGCAGCAGTAGCAGAAAGGTGCAGCCCCAGCCCTGCATACCTCTGCTTCTTAAAGAATATCGATATCGGTGCAGACGGTGGGCTGCAGCTGCCACGTAGTCAATAATTCAGCAGCCAGACTTACAGCAATGAGGTTTCAGACCTCCGTTGTCTTGTGTTCACGTCGTACCTGCGTTTACGTGGGTCAAGAGCCTTTCTGTCTCTCCTTATTCATTATCATCTCTGTGTATTTGTGCATGTCCTTCGCCTCTCTTTATTTCCAAAACATAGTTTTTGTTATCCCCTCCCTAAATTCTTGTTATGGTTTCAGTTTATATCTCAGTCGTCTTAAATGGCCTGTAAAAGTAGTCACACCCCTTGATCTTTTTCATCCTTTTGTTTCATTACGACCACAAACTTAAACTTTATGGGGTGTTTATGCACTGAAACAGCACGAAGAAATGCCCTATTGCATAGTTTTTGTTTTTGCTAATAAAAAAAAACATGGCCTGCGTTGTTACTCAGCCCCCTTTACTCTAATACTCCTGAACAAAATACAACGCAACCTATTGCTTTCAGGCGTCACCTAATGAGAAATACCAGTTTGATCACAGTTGTCTTTTGCAGGTCTAAGAGGTTTGTAAATGGTTACATACATGGTAGCATAAACTGAAAGGATGGAGAAGAAGAGCATTAATCAGAGAAGCAAACGATATGCCCAAGGCTGAAGAGATGCTCTCTAAAAAATCTGGTCTATATGGAATACTGGCAAACAGAAAGCCATTAGACAGACATGTGGAAGAAGATCATCTGGGCAGATGAGATTGAAAATGTTTTGGCCAATGTATAAATTCAATGAAATACAGAAAACTAGCAGCACGCCTCACCCTGAAACAGATCAGTCCTACAGTAAACATGGTGGCAGCATTATTTCTGCATAAGCGTTTCTTCACCAGGGACAGGGACACTGGGTGGAGTTGAACAGGAGGACGGAGGGAGGATAAATACAGGATCCGACTGGGAGAAAACCTGTTCGAGACTTGAAACTAAAGATGAGGTTTGCCCTCCAGAAGACAGCGACCCTGAACCTACAGCCAGAACTACAATAGGATGATTTAGATCAAAAACAATTTCACTTGTTAGGATGGCCAAGGACAAAGTCTACACCTGAATACGATTGAGAGTCGGTGGCAGGAGCAATTTCGCAAAACTTGTAAGATGTGCAAAAGCCGATAGAGAACAAACGCATGGGACACTTTTAAAAAAATTCTATCTGTCTGTCTATCTATCTATCTATCTATCTTATCTATCTATCCTATCTATCTATCTATCTATCCTATCTATCATCTATCTATCTATCTATCTATTATCTATCTATCTATCTATCCTATGTATATGTGTTTATTCAATGTATTGTTGCTCCATCCAACTTTACAATATACAAAATGTGTATTGCTGTATAAACAAAATCACCAAAGCGTAAATTAAAGTTGGAGGTTCAAGGTGACAAAATGTGGAACAGTTTGAATCCTTCTGCAGAGCACGTAGCTGCACCGTTCATCCAATGTGGTAAGACATATGAGCGAGAGTTTCCCGCTGCAGATTGAGCACGAACACACATTCTGAATCATCGTTAGCAAAGTCAGGAGGGTATTGCTTACTTCTGTGGAAGGGACTTTGCGCGTTTGTTCAACAGAAAAAAGACCAACGTGTGGAGTGAAACAGTTTAGTCACACACGCGGGAGGTAAGAGCCGGAAGAATCCTCAGCAAATCAGTCATTTAGTCAGTCACCAGAAACACACGACAGACGGAAATAACTATTGCACATTTACTTCAGCTTGGGAGGCGTAGTAGTAGTAAATAGACTTCAATGCCTTTGTCTACAAGGTATTCGAAGAAGCTGTTTAAAATGTATGTAGTCTTATATTGAGAATGAGAAATGTGATTATTATACAAGAAAAAGCTCAAAAGCAGATAATTCTAACACTAGCAGTATGCGTTGCATGTGTTGGGGATTTCAGCAGACGTACAAAGCCTTCATCACGGTATCATAGGCGGTGCACATCTAACACGTCTTTTCCTAAATGTTTTTCTCCTTTTACAATGATGTCCACAATTAAAGAGAGACTGTATCTGCTGCTGCAGCGTCTTTGTCATGTGACCTGCTGTTCTTGCTTCGCTCTAATATCATGACTAAAATATAACTAGTTATCCTGAGGGAGGTGCTTAGAAAGCAGGTGAAAACACTGCTCAATTTAGATTTACAACGTTCAACGCAAAGCACTGAATGTTGTTAGCTGAGTAATTAAAAGCTGATATCAACACATTATCTCCAGACTTGTGCATTTAGTTTCTTTTCGTAACCAAAAAAAAGTTTGAAAAAAGTGGCCAAAGTGGTACTGGTGTGTAAAGTTGACGGGATGGAAATACCAGCACCCAGAAGGTCCTATGCATGAAAACAGGCAAAATCTTGATTGGAAATTCATAAAATATCAAATGAAGACGTGTGTGCGTTCTACATTCATAACACTGAAACTGGTGCCAAGTTCATCAGTAAAAACAATATTAATGCAAAGAATGAAATAACCAAGCATCCCTCTCAGCTGCCCAGCAGCCTTACACAAGATGAAACCTTATGACTGTTTTGGAGGAACACAGTGTTCACCAAACAAAAGCAGACAAAGCAGATCAGCTGCCAGAAAACAAACCATCCGTCCAACTCTGACCCGCATCAGGGGCCTCCACCAGGCCCAGGGCCAGGCCCATCAGGCCATGACAGGTTGTGGGAAAGGGACATTCAGCACAATTAAAAAAAAATAAAATGGAGGAAATGTACATGATGATGAATTTCCTTCAAAAAATTAAACTGATCAGAAACACAAAGTAGGAAGTCTAACAAAGCTTCTTCAAGGCAGAGC